>NC_065521.1:33780007-34051025 GCF_006386435.1 Epinephelus moara | reverse complement strand
TAGCTCTACATCGAGTGAAATGTAGCTCTACATCGAGTGAAATATATCTCTACATCGAGTGAAATGTAGCTCTACATCGAGTGAAATGTAGCTCTAAATCGAGTGAAATGGCAGTAGAGTTGTTTTAAATTATCGTCATGTAGAGTTAAATATAAACACTTAATAGAGTAGAAATTACTGAAAAATTAACTCTGCAATGAGAGTAAATTTCACTCTGTTTAGACTGGGACCAAATGTTATCTTTTTCGGAGTAAACTTTTTTTCAGTTTGAGTAAAATTTACTTTGATAAATTTGGAACAGTAGTGGGAACAGGAGGAACAGTAGTGGGAATAAGAGGTGTGGTAGTAGGAGCAACAGTAGCTGTATGGACAGGAATAGTTTGCTTGTCACTGTCTCCAGCTGGATTTGGTTCAGGCGCAGGTGAACACAGGTCAGATTCCTCCAGTGTCACTACAGGTTTATCCTTAAGCCACTGTGGAGAGTCACACACCTGAGGACACAAAGCAATCAGCAAAAAATAATTCACAGGAAGCCAAAATGAACCCTTTCTGAATTTTAAATATGCATCAACGCAGCAATCAGAACTGTAATAACTCAAACGTTCAGTCCTTATTCCCATGCTACAATCTCTCTAGTCTTTAAAGCTATAGTGCGTAACTTCTACAGGACCGTAAATGTCAGTTTCACCCAAGCCACTACTAGAGGAGATGACACAATGCTGATTAAGCCGATCGGCTCCTCTAACATCTCGCGGTATTTTTCAATATATATCATTTTTAGTATGCGTGTAGACCGGCGACATTCCCGCGCTGGCGCACAGGAAATGCTTCCTCACAACAAGAAGGGAGGGGGAGGACGAGCGGAGAGTGTCACAGCAAGAGGTAGAGTGCAGGTAGAAAGTAAAACTAACATGGCGGAGAAGTGGCCGAGACATGGTTCAGAAGTGGATCCTACCACAAAGAAAAAGCCTGGACGTTTGGCTGACGGTCTATTAGCAAAGAAGGAAAGTGACCGACAGAGAAGGCAAACAAGGATTTGTACTGGCGTCGCTTTTCCTCGGTGGAGAGCCCTGAAGGAAGAAATTGGGCTGAGGGCAGACACGGATGTTGCCTTGCTGCTGTTAGATAAGTAAGTGACTTGGTTTATAATTATATTATGAGTAGTATGTGTTGCTGTTACATGTACTGGACCTAGTACTTTATTATTTTCTTGGAAATGGTGCTATGAACGTAATGTAATGTTAGCAGCCTGGTGTTCGCCAGGTTGTGTAGCGTTGTGTACACGGTGTGAAGCGAGTGTTACTCTGTGTACACAGTGTGTGGCGAGTGTTACTCTGTGTACATNGTAATGTAATGTTAGCAGCCTGGTGTTCGCCATGTTGTGTAGCATTGTGTACACGGTGTGAAGCGAGTGTTACTCTGTCTACACGGTGTGTATCGAGTGTCACTCTGTGTACACGGTATGTGGCGACTGGCGAGTGTTACTCTGTGTACACGGTGTGTGGCGAGTGTTACTCTGTGTACATGGTGTGTGGCGAGTGTTACTCTGTGTACATGGAAGTGCCGCCGGCTTATTAGTTGTAATAACGCATTATCCGCTGGGAGGCGACAGAAGTTACGCACTATAGCTTTAAAATGCCCATCCCTATTAAGTGTTAATAAAGATTCTCAAATATTATCTACATTTTAGCAGGATACAAGACTAAAATGCCAAGTGTAAATGAGGCTTTAATGTTTTGTTTTCGGTCACTTACCATCCTCTGACAGCTTGTTGTCTTTGGTCTCCTGCTCCATCTGTTGACACCAGCCCTCCATGCGCCCCGTTTCCGCCTGCAGCAGCTTCAGAAACCAGTTCCCGTCTCGGAGGCAAGCTGGCGTGCTGGGCTGAACAGCATCTCCGTGGGAGCTGCAATTTGCGGTCTCCAGGCTGGGATCTGGCGGTGGCAGCGAGGAGGGGTCTAATGCCGGATCCAGGGTCTCGGGGGGCGAGGTGGATATCCTGGATGGGGCTGAGCTGTTTTTAAGGGGCTGCTGTTCCATGGCTTTGTCCTGTCTGTTGGGTGCGCTGGCATTCACTGTTTGACTGTTGGTGCAGTTGGCTGTGTTGTTTTCTGTGGGCGCGGCATCCTGGGGCTCCTGAGGCTCGCACTCTGTATTTTGTCTGGACGCCATGCTGCTGTCCCGGCTGAGACTGCAGAGACATGCATAAACATCAGCTTCTGACAGACAATTAAATAAATAAGACCATGTAGTGATGTGTCAAACATGTTCCACAGTAACAGTTTGGGGTCAGTGAGCTTAACTGACAGGCCATTACGGCTGCTGATGGTGCAGTATCATGTATCACACAGGAGCACAAAGAGTCAGGAAACACGCCGTATCGGGGATGGTAAGCAGGGAGCGAATTAGGAACAAATCAGGTATACAACATAAAAGCTTGGCAGACTGCTGTTTCAGAGATAATGAGCAGGACAAAAGGAAGCAAGCTGTCAAACAAAATGTGATTAAGGGAAATTACAGTGCACTGGAAAAGTTTAAATGGCGCGTTTCTCACTATGTTCAGCTCACTACAGTCAAAACAAGAGCAAAAGGACATCAATCAGAGCCCTGGGCTGCTGTGCTGCTGCCAGGCTGACTGCTGAATGACCTTAGCAGCGTCTGCTGCACAGACTGCAGATTCACCAGCCACATGGGTGAAAGACAGAGTGACAGTGTGAGTGAGTGAGTGAGTGAGTGAGTGTGTGCAGTTATGGAGGGAAAAGCAGGAGAAGAGCTACAGCAGACAGGAGGTCTAGGGCTGAGCAGTGGGGTTAAAATAATTGTCACAATAATAAAGGCAGGCACCCTGTTGAGCTTTGTTGTAAATAAATAAAAGTAGGAATGCCCTTATCATGTTCTTTTGCTGCCGATACTGAATGATCCATATCTGCCCATTTATTTGTTATAAAGGCTGGTACAACAGTATTATATGACAGTTTGTAGAAAAACAACTAAAGTATGAACTGTGACCTCTCTCTCCCTCCTGTTGCATCATGCACACAGACCCAGAGGTGTGTGGATGTGTGGCGTGGGGCAGGTAAGAGGATGCCGCACGCTGCAGAAGTGAGAGTTCAGTTGTAATGTAGTGTAAGTATTAGCACAACAGAGTACCTAAGGAGTACCTATAAATAAATACAACACACGTGGGAGAGCTGAATAGTAGTCGCTGATAATCCACCCCCCAAACCACCGCCCCCCTCTGCAAGTAGAAAGCATTAATCCCCATCGCATATTTTCACTGAATATCACCCTATAACGATCGGCGGTTGATCAGTGTGGGCATTTCTACATAAAGGTTTCATTTAGGTTCAGAGTTACTGACCAAAACATACTGTGTGTATCCTTGAGTTCTAACAAACATGTTAAATGCATTTCCTTTTTTAATTAAAAATTTGCAAAGCCGATTTTTAAAACATTTTTAAATCAAGCAACAGTAACATCCATGTTTAATCTCTAAGGCCCTGATCACACAGGAAGCGGTTTGCAGGCTGCAAACCTGAGGCTCGCCGCACTGCCTTTTCTTTTTTTTTCCTCTAACTGAATGCCACTAGTGAAAAAAATGCCTGCTGTGCCTTTTTATTGTTGCCAGGCAACCACCCCATCACTTCCTAACATTTCGTGTAATCAACGTACTGTTTATTTATTCTATTTATTTGACTGTAATTAGCATCTAGTCCCCAAAATGTTGAGGCAGAGGGTACTTGCTGTAGCTCTGGTTGAGGGTGAGAGGCTGTCTGTAAATAGTTTGTTGGGCACAGGGGAACAGAGATCTGTGTGGGTACATGAGACCCTAAAGAAGAGGGTGGATCACGGGGAGTACTACCCGTTGGTCCAGGAGCTTCACCTCCATGATGGCCCTTTCCAGGCATATTTTAGGATGACTCGAGGGCTGTTTGGCAACCTGCTGTCTATCGTCGGGCCGTATAGCTCTGGGTATCCAGCATTCACTACCACCAGTTTCTCCTCTATTGCTGCCAGCTGTAAACCTGTTGTCATGACCACCACAGAAGGCCTGCCTCTCAAATCATCCGATTGGACAATGGGGAGAAGGCGGAGATGATGTGAAGCGTTTTTCTACTCTGAGTTGAAGTTTTTTCAACTTGAGGCATTCAGAACACTCCAACAAAAACGGCAGGCGCTTAGAGCGCAGAAACGCGAGGCGCGTCACAAAGCAAAAACTGCGAGCAAAAAGCTTCATTCTCATTAAAATGAAATGTACCTTTAAAAAGATTTTCATTTTGTTTTGATCTAAACAACCTCTTCATTATCCTATCACATGTGAGTGTACACTTACGGCCTGCCGTTCTCCACTTGAACTCCAATTGACTGAAACTTAAGGGGGGCAGTCAGGGGTAGTGGTTCTTCTCTCAAGACTGGCAGAATGCAATCCACCTGAAACGTCACAGACCAAAACAAAACCGTCACATACAACCGTGAATGTGGCTCCTTCCACTACGACTGTATCATTAATGAAAAGCAGAAAATTCGTACCTGAATTCCAATAGAGGACAGTTTCCTCTTGGTTGCAGTCGGGGGCTGCTCTACGGTGATACTAACGCTCAGGGTGTCATTTTGGGACTGAGTAGATGTGGAAGTAGTGGTAGTGGTGACAGTGTTGGCGGTGGTGGGAGGGAGGTCACGAGGGGCTGGAACAGGATGCACAGAGCCTACAGCGGGTGCAGGAGCTGCAGCAGGGACAGGGACTGGTGGAGGTCGAGTCCCCTTAGCCAGACTGCCCGTGCGGATGCTACAGAGACTGTCAGAGGAGTTGCTGCGGCCTGACTGGCTGTTGGCCTCACTGCCACGGTCCTGCTGGTCAAGGTACGTGTCTTGGGCTGACTCTGTGCTGCTCTGCACCGTCACTGAGATGAGGGGCTTGGATGTGGTGCGGGGTGGGACTGGAGGAGGAGCCTTTCTATTGCTGACTGCTGACAGAAGGAGACACACACAAAAGAAAACAAAGCTGAGAGCGAGAAATCTGCTCTTCGTCACTTGAGACTTTGGAAAGAAAGCAAAAGTAAAATAAAACTGTGATACTAGACATAAACCAGCTGGTGCCTGTAAAGTGCCAAAACACAAAACCATAAACACTAAACCATAAACATGGCCTATCTGAAAAACAAACGTGCACTTTGCCCTTATTTCTGCCTTCATCACGCTGCACTTCAAGCTACCTCTATGTTTGCTGCAAACCTGCCGGTGGCTGTGTTCCACTGACGTCAGTGTGTCTCTGGGGACTGTCCTTCACATGCCACACCTTCACAGTCCTTTTGCTCCGGGGACTGTCAGACAAGACAACTCTGCCTTCTCTCATCACAGCCCTTTTCAACCAAACACTTCCAGGAACTGTGGAACCACAGGAACTAAAAAGACCCCTCTGCCCTTTCCTGTTTGCATTTCCGAGGCAAACAACACATAGCTATCCTGTTGTTTTGAATTTACTTTTGCATGACATGTTTCAGTAGATGCAGACCTGTATCACAATCAGAATTTTAGGCAACTTCACTGACATTCAGCACCGGAACTGAGAGCAACACAAACAAGTCGCGCTGCTCGCGTTATCTTCATTTCCATCAATATCCCCTATTTACATTCAAGTTAGTTTTGATGTTAGGTAATTCTGGGAAAAAACTCAGTTTGTAAAAGTGTAGCCTGCCATGCTGTTATCCTGTGTTGCTCTATGTATAATGATGCAACTAATAAACTAAAGAAGCACTAATTTAACTGACAAAATGAGATTTGAGATAAAGTTTCTCGACAGACAATAAGGGAACAGCCATATGTGGATGCTATGAATTGACGCAAAAGGAGGCTTAAAGAGTTGAAAAAGGAGATTTAAAACTCCACATGCCTCTCTCCAAAGTACACAATCTGCTGAGTGCTTGATTATTAATTTCTGCTTCAGAATGTAACGATGAACTATTCGCATAGAAAGTTTTATTTCTCTTCTTCACTCATCTTCTCTTGTCACTGATCCTCTCTTGTTCCCTCACTAGCTCTCTTGACCACCACTCTCTTATTTAATATGGAAACGGTTTTTATCATATGAGGTCTTCTTTGGTGATGTCACTGATTCAACAAGACTTACTTAATCTAATACGATCGTCCTTTTTGGCCGCTCCAAATAACAGTATTGTAACAGCACAAATAGACGCGCTTCAAAATCCAAGCAGCAGCCTTTTTGATGAGGACTGGTCTGCTGCTTTCAGTCCATGCGCTGTCAGTGTCACACTGCGATGTTATCAGTTCGAAAATCGTTTTTCACTGCATGATAAATCAGTCGTGTGGCGTGAGGGCATGTGACACGTCATTTGCATTAGTCTCACTGTCAATGCATGTGAATTAGCAGCCCTGCACACAACACATTTTCTGTAGTTATGTGCATGTGTGTGCCTTACCTTAGATATGCTTGTGGATTTTGAGTGGTATTTAACTCACTGTGTAGTTGTCTGACCACTAACTTTACTGCTTGGTTCAATCTCACCACTCTCAAAGCGTTATTTTCAGCCACAGTGGGCAACTCTTGAATGAAAAAGCTCTAAAAACCAACTGTGCACTACCTGCTCAGTACCAAACAGCAGACATGCACAGTTGGCAGCTGGCTGGCGAACACAGTGGAGCATTTAGCAGCTGAAGAGCCAGATATTTCCCTCAGGAGTTGGTAGAGACTAAAAATAGAGATAAAAGAGGGTGAACATTGGCCTAAAATTCACCAGGTGGACAGGAACACAAATCCAAATGAACGCTAATGTTGCTCCATAACTGCTCGATTTGTGCTTACAAGTTTGTCATTTAATTGTGTTCTAAATTTTAGGAATGATGTGAAATGCACCATGTACCTATCTCTACATCTACACATTTTTATCTGATTGATTCCAAATCCAATCGGGATTGGTAAATACTCTGAATTATCATTATTAATGTTGATGATTGGCAGATAACCTAAAGCATAAAACACTGATTTGGCAGCTCTTTTAACAAATCAAAATCAGTCCTTACTTACAATTGAATTGTATTACTTCAAATCAAAGCAGAGCCGTCACATAACAGACTATTTAATGTAAGTGTGACATTTTGGCGTTAACTGACATATGAACCCTGATTCATATACTCTTTCCACAGAAACTGAAATGAGGTCAAAGACAATCTGAGTCAGGGATAAGGAACAGGGCTGGTGCCTATTTTTCTGTCATCAGTGCGACTGCAGGGCTGTGGTGGATGATACAGAGTTAACTACAGCACAACGACATGAGTAACCAGGAAAAACCACAGGCTTTCTTCAAGAATTGAGGGGATGTTGAAGCGGTTTTGTGTAGATGCTATTTAAACAGCTGGCCGGCTGTCAACATATGACTGAAAGACAAATACTTGTGCCCAATTATAGCCCTCACTGACACACATGATGGATGAAATATTTCTTTAAAATTAGCTGACCAAGAAAGAAATTCAAGGCCCGCCGCTTTGGATCAATAATGAAAATGTAGTGTTTATTCTCTCCGGTAGTGGTTTCAATCTAAATAGCAACCTGACACCCTGTAATTGGGAGGGTGCTGCACTTCCGTCATCAGCCAGTGACTCACCGCACCAGTAAAGCCCTCATTAAATCCCACGAACATACACAAACATGGCTGTGGAATCCACTCCATATAGTTCATGAGCCGCTCATGCAGCCCCGGCCTCTCAGAGAACTATCCAACCAACAGCACACTTATTCCCGAAGAATGAGACACTTCTTTTGGTACTCATAGCACAGATGCACCACATTCCCACAGTTAATTATCGTGTCCAGCTACACCCCGAGTCAACACATGCCTCAGTCCCATTTGCTGCGCCTACACGGCTGCACTACGTCTCTTACTCACACAGAGCTATAAAGTTGATTATTTCCACGGTAATGGAGCACCTCTTTTATGCCAAATACCCACACATGTGCTATTCTTTCTCAGCTCTACAAGAGCATGATTTATGAGAAACATCAACAAACGGACTAAATGCTGTTTACGACCATCCAGTTATAGTGAAGTGGGCTATAATTGCAGAGTATTTGCACCCTTAGTAAAGAACACCATCCATTTCACTGTCCTAGTGCAATATGTGGTGAAATGGCCTTCTCCATATCACCTACTTAGGGGCTCAGTGATAAGAGGTGATTATGAGATGGATACACTGCCCAGGCCCTAAACCTCTGGGGCAGTACCTGCTAATGGCCTTCAGCTCAACCCATTATTTTTCTTTTTCAGAATCCTACCCACCTTCATTCATCATAAGTTCCTTCATCACAGTCAGTGCCTGACAAATGAATGCATGAATGAGCATCAGTCCAATTTAGATGTTAATGATCAGTTGCTAAAATAATCACTAGGAGTTTAACGAATCAGCAGTCTGGACTGATGTATCTATTCAATGATCAACGATGCAATATCATCGATGCAAAGTGAAAACATCCATCCATATCATCATATTTAGGATACACCTCTAATTTGAAATTCTGTGTCACCATCAACAGCATCAGGCAGATAATGGTGAGCAGCCAAGAAACAGACAATGAGGATAATGTTATTTACTCAGGAATAAATCTGCAGTGGGGAAATATTTTATATTTGGAAAATATGGGTCAACAGACAAAACAAATGGCTCATGTAAACAATGCCGTTATGAGTTAAACAGGACGCACCTGCCTGGTCAGGCATTTCACTCTGCTAACTTCTAGCAGCAACACAGCATCTTTAGCTGCTCTGTTCAACAATGTCAGGCTGAAAAAATATGCTTACAGGTTGAATTTCAACAGAGCTGTTCTGTGGAGAGATGATGTTAAAGTACAAATAATACATGTACTTTGTTAGGCTACGAGTAGAGGAAAACTCTGCTAGCTGCTAGGCTAATTTATGCAATGTAAACATGCTTAAGCTGATAATGGTGACCAGCAAAAAACAACAGTTTTTTTTCATGAACCTTCACAGTTATTATTATTGAGCCGAATTTCTTACTTTTGTCAAATGATGTGGTTGATCAAATTCCAAAATATTATTCTAATTATTAATCATGTTAGTGGTCAATGTATCCATTAATACATGGTCTGGGAAATTTAATCATACGGTCTGAGCAACCTTTCAATCATTATATTTTGGTTTTCATATTGTTCCCCATCTTCATTGTCATGGCCATACAGACCCTACAACAGTGCTACTGACATTTTTAGCAGTTATTCTGAATTTAGGACAAGGTCATTCTTATTTAGGATTCCTGACTTCTGAGCCAAGTCCACAGCGAGGGTTTGTCTCAAGCCCGTCGCAGACAGGAGGTTCCAGACGTAAAAGCGGATTCATTCAACCTGGGAAATCCCTAAGTTAGGGCGGTTCTGTTATAGAAAGTTTAACTGAAATTGCATTGCTAAGCAACAGCTTGGGTCCATGTTTACTTAATGTCAGCCGATGTCATTCACATACAAAACATTCCAACAGGAAATACAAAGGGACCAACTTAGAGTGTTTATGTTGTCAAGTTAACATGGTCGTTAAATTCCTGTCCTGAGATGAGATTTTATTTTCCTAAATGTAGTTAGGGAACATGTTTCTGTTAAACCAAAAATCATAAATGTCATCCTGAACTGAGAGAAGATGAGAGAATTTTAAATTTAGGAAGTTGCATCTCTTAATTCAACCAATTCACTGCAGAAGCTTCCTCTTCAACATTTACAATATAATCCTTTCCAAAACTGCAAGTTTTTTTATGTTCCAGTAAACTGATGATACATGACTCATCTGATCATGTTAATAGCCTTGTGCTTGGGCAGCCCATCTTTCTCTTTTTCCCTAGAGGCTACAACCCTTTTTTGTTGATAGAACGATGGGTTAGGCTTTGTTTTATGTGTTATACCTGTTTGAGCTCATCTAATTTATGTGCTGACAAGATTCCTGCTTCATAAAATTATTATATTTGTCGGTTTAAAAATAACAGGATGAGTGAGAGCAGGAGCAGCGGTTTTGTGTGCTGGCATTTTGTTCAAGCTTCTTGTGCTTATTCAACTGATTCAAAATGAATAGATGTTTATTGAAAATAATAATAATTCAAAGGCCTAATTTACTTGTGCTGTACCTCAAAAACAGAACTAGTTTCAAATTAATCTTTTCTTAAACTTGCTTTTTGTATTACATACAATTTTAATGATTCGTTGATTATTGATAACATGGTTTACAACTGAAACTGAAACGGTTTCTCCAGCTATGAAGGAAACATGGCAGCTAAGCTAACGAAAGAAAAGGAAGAGGAATCCCATTGCTTTACATATTTAAGCTGACATGTTATGTGGACAGCAGCTGTCTGTGAGTCACTTATTTGAGGGGCCCAAATGCTTCCTCTCACTTTATACAAACTAAAATCAATTACAACCCTGTCAACATTGCTAAGATCATCAAATGTTAGCTAAATTGCATCACTTATGAAAGCCATGCAGTCTCTGACCCAGGATATGCTCTGGCTCCATCAGCAGGTCTGTCTGAGAGCTATCAGATAACCACTAATGGGCCCTCCACGGCAAGCTAAAATTTGAGTGTACACGATTGACTATATTCAATGCTGTTGCCATTAAAACTGTTTAAAAAAAGGCAGGACTGGCTTCTCTTCCATTTTAGGTGAGACTGTTTGGTGCTCCGGTTTGGGATTAAAGATGTCTTGATTACTGCTGAGCTCATTCTTGAGTGATTTTGACCTACAGTCAAGTGTGTTAATTAGGCTGCAGAATGAATCCCTTACAAGTGGAGACACAGTGCAGCTCGACGTTGGTTTCTTCCAAAGCATCAGGCTCAACACACACAAAAGCAGAGTGCACACCCAGGCCTTACAAACAGTATTCTGTCTTATTATGGATGAACCTTTGTGAAACTCTGGATATAAGCCAAGTATAATGAAGAGAGGTGGTAGGCTAGCAGAAGCTCTGTTGAAGATTAGCAGCCTTATTGTAAGATAGTATGGCAGGCTGACAGGCTGTAGTTGTAGACTGAGAGATTAGACCATGACACATGGCTAAGCATGACTGCTGACTAACAGATTAAGCACATTAGAAAAAATACTGTATATTTAAATCTGATCAGAAAGCTGCAAAGGTTAGTGTTTGACTGAATCTGTGTCTTAGCCTAAGAGTCAATCTCATTTCAGCTGGGAAACTACATATTTTCATTATGTATGGCACCATGCATTACAAATATACTGTGTACAAAGGGGATTTTGCATTGGGCCTATTCCTAGGGTAAACGACCGTAAATCCTTTGCTGCACACATCATTGTGTAAATTTTAATGTCAAGTTGACATATTTTGGCTCTCCTCCCTCTGCTGCTGCTTGTCATTGATGTCTTACATGATTTATATTCATTTTGTTGTTACATATTTTACAAGAATCAGATATGCAATCTGTGCCGTTTTCCACAATAGCTTCATGAATAGGAGAAATGAGCTTGAAGGTATGAGTAGAGACGCATCAAATCAACGGGCACGGTGCACAGACTTGACAGAGAGGGCTATCTGTTGAGACAGAAAGACAGGCAGGCTGCCATTTAGCAGACAATGCTGACATACTGATAGGAAAAAATAAACCACTAGCACAACACAGACAGAGAAAGAGAGAGAGACAATGCCAAAAAATGAATAACAGGATAGGAAAACAAACACCTACGATTTCATTAAGAGCAACACAATTTGTTCTTCTTTACATGCTACAGTGGCTAGCAATCCAAAAGAAAATGTAATATAAAACTGCCCATGAAAATAAAAGAACACCTTGCCTTGAGAGCTGCCATTCCAATTGAGGCAAAATCCCATCAATTTAGTCCATCCTTTGCACTTCTGGAGAGTTGATTTGTGCATTCTTATCTACTATATAGTCTGATATCCTTGATATCCTTATCCTTCTGCAGTCCAGACCTCGGTCTGACCTACTGCACTGGGGCAACAGTCTGGGTTACAGCCTAATCAGCTGATGAAGAGACACGTGGCATGTGTCTCGGAGGTCAAACCTTTCAGGATGAGAAACTGGCAGCTCTTTTAAGGTAGAGTATTTGTACCTGAGCAACTTTTAGTTCACTTTGAGACTACACTGCTCCAAAAAGACTAGGAATGATTTTCGGAAAGACATCATGACAGGTTAATAGCATACAGCTCTAGAGGAGTGAAGTGTCTCCCCTTAAGAGCCATGGAGAGGCCGACACATGCCTGAATTCAGTTTTCGCAAACCTAAGGATAGGACTGGACATACCAGTAATACTTGAAACCTGTCTGACTGTTATCAGATACATTTTTTTGTTTAAGTTGCATTACTGAAAAAACTGCATCTTTCAATTGTTCCATAAAATGTCAGAAAAAAGTATAAAAATGTCCATCACAATTTCCTAAGCCCAAAGATAATGTTAAAGATTGTTTGTTTTGTCAAGCAAACACTTAAGACTTAAGATATTAAGTGTACTGTCACCCATGGCAAAGAAAAGCAGCAGACCCTCAGAACTAACAAGCTAAAACAAGGGAGTATTTTGCATTTTTGCTTAAAAATGACCTAAGAGTTGCACATTATTGACCTTTGACCGATCACTACTTGTTTAAGCTCTATGAAAAATTTCCATGAATAGAGCATACTATTAAAATGCGCCATACTCAATACACAAAGAGTGTTTATCAATATGTAATATACTCACAATATGATATTATACCAGCTGTATTCTTTTCAGTGGCTGGCAATATCATTACAGGTGCCAAATAAATGTTTCCATCTATGTTAGTCGTTTTGTAATCAGTGTGTGTCATTAGCACAGGAAATGGATAGGCCTGGACTCAATTGTCAAACCATGTTAACTAATAGCACCACACACACATCATCAGGAAGCCTGTCTGCTGTTGACCTTACAGTGAAACTACAGTTGCTTCGCCCATTCAGTCGAGAGATTACCTCATCAATGAGAGTGAGAGGAAGAGTGTGTAATACTGTGGAGGATGACTCACAGTCTATCCATGGTAATACACAGACACACCATGGCTTGTGTAATATGGTGCCGGATACAATGAACACGCCTTGTCGCCACGATGAAGCTTTAAAGTCAGTGTTTGTGATGATATCCAGCAGCCTGTTGGAATGATTTCAAACTTTGACGGACCAAATATATCAAATTATTTCCTAGGCATGAGTTAAAATAAAAAACATAAAACAAGATGAGCTGAATTTCATATAATGGAAACGGGAAACAGATACAGTGGTGCTACACTCCTTTTATGTGCACATCCTTCTTGTCAGGTGGTCCTTATAAAAGCTCTGTAAAGTGTCCTAACTGCAAAGCACTACACAGGACAGGAAGCTGATAAATTATTGATTGTGTCCTCAGGTCTTAACACATGGTAGCTAGCTACTGCATAAAAATGGCACATGAAACTGTGGACCAAAAATAGCAACTGCAGCTGAGGTAAAATCATGTTAGCAGGTTAGATTTCTAGTCAGTAAATGAATCTATGCATGCCACGTCTTTAAAAGTGAAATGTTAAAACAAAGTTCAGGATTATCCTCCATTAATTAATCAATGAATGTGAAACTTAAAAAAAATGTTCTTTGACCTAATCAGGAGAAAGCCATGCAGTGAGACAAATCACAATCTGCTACAGAAAGAGCTGTCAGTTTAGACTTCAGTAGATGGACTGATAAGTTAAGCTAAACGTGATTCATTGCTTCCTCCATGCCTCTGAGCTCAGATCACTGTCACATGTTGAGTCTGTGGTAAGAGACAGAAGTATCGTTTAACGGTGCTTTATTCTATTCTAAAGCCAATGTTAATCCATAAAAGGAAAAGCAAATGTCAGGTAAACCAATGCGAGTTAACAAGGTGTATTTTGGGTTTCCTTTTCCGTTCCAATGAATGATCCGTGTCAGCAAGTTTGACTTAATCATCTCCAACATCCAACTACTTGTTACGGCATGATCGCTTTTATTACACACTGTATTAGTAAATATGAACTATTTGCTGTAATAGAGGTGAACGTGTTGGTTTTAGCCTAACTAGCCGGTAACCGAGCTGTCCATACCCGGCTGTTAACGCCTCAGCTACTGTTAGCTTGTGCTACTAGCCAGTTAACGCTCATTACGGTGGGATTTCACACAGGGCATTTAACGTTAGCCGGAGGCATTGTATAGCAGAAATGGAGGAGAGCCAACAAAGAGGAGCTGCTGCCGGTATCTTTTTGTCTCGTTACCACCATTGTATCAACCACATTACTGTCTACCTGCCTCGCCTGCTTGCTAACGACTCGTATTAGGGTTTCATCCCCTTTCTTCATCCACGTTAGCTAGCTAACCTACCGTACCATCAACGTTAGCTCACGTTAGCTTGCCGTTGCTAGCGTATCTACACCAACTGACAGCCTCAACGTTACCGTTCACTGGTAGAAAAAGCGACAGAATCTTACTGTGTGGCGGCTGGCTCGTAAAATCCTTATTTTCTGGTCATTCATGAAATGCAGACAAGATGCAGACGGGGCTACGGTATCCTGCCGTACACAACGACGCTGTGAAGAAAAGATTTGTAGTACACGCCCTTGACGACGAGGATTGGAGTCCACGTTTTCGCCGTAACCGCTCTCTGCGAGCGATTGGTCAGTTCTGCTCCTCGATGTAATCGAACGCGGCCGTGATTGGCTGAAGCCTCCGTATAACGTTGTTTGTGACTGTGTTAGCGATAGGTGCGTTTCATTTTGGTCCCAGGCGCCGCGGGAAAGGGCTCTATAGTCTTTGACATAAAGCTCATACATATTCGATCCATTGTGACCGCCCGTCTCCCTAAACAATGGGGCTCTATTGAAATGGAGGCGTTTCCAGTTACTCCACTGTTTTCGTAAAGGCGAGCATCATAATGAATCAGCGCATGAAGACAAAACAAAAACCATCTGGATTACACCAAATCAGTCAATATAATGTTTTATAAATAAGATAAACCTATATTATAAATTTGCAACTGCTAGTTAAAGATTAGGCTGACAATAAATAACAGATTCTTCCTCATAACCCTGTGAGACAGACATCCACTGTGCCTGTAAATGACGCATTGTATTTTTAATGCACACCTAACCATAACCACTATCTATCTATCTATCAATCTATCAATCTATCCACAAAAATCTGTCTTAATATTACTGTTTGGCCGGCCATCACATCCTGGCTGAAAAATGCCACACTGGACAATCAAATTTAGCATATTTAGTACCATTCTGGCAGAGTTTAGTTTGATGACCAACTTAATTATTTCTCAGATTTTGTTTTGTTCATCATAGCCCTTAAATGTATGTAGAAATGCAGAAAATGAGATTCAAATTGCTATTTCTCTCTGCAGGAGGACCCTGTATCTCCCATTTTATAGTGTCCCTCCCACTTCTCAAACCAATGTTACACCGTTAAGTGTCAAATATAAATCTAGGTGTGCTGTACATACTGTATGCTGTCATATCCACCCACCTCATGCATATAAAGCAGCCTGTGACATTAATCATTTTATATTTATCCCAGCACCCTTTGCATTCTGCACTACTGCACTATTATCCTATTTGCAAATTTCACTGTATATATCTGTACATACTAGTCAAACATTTATGTTTACACTGTTCAGCTTTGTTGTTCTTGTTTGTAGCTGTGTGTACAATGGCCAATAAAGCTGATTCTGATTCTCATAGTTCATGTTATCACTGATTTTAACCCAAAATAGTTTCAAAGAACCTGTTGCATCCTGTATATACAGCAAATAACTAAAAATAACGGTTAGTATCAATAGATTATTGTAACAGTAAATGTGCACTGTGTGAAGCATAATCCAATGTAAATACAGGCTTTTAATGTATGAAATTTCAATGCATTTAGACACATGACGCAATGACAGATAACACAGGTATGACTACAATTGCAATTTATGATATAGATACCCCAGAGAGAATACTTGCTTCACTATTATTGGGTTGTATGATCATTTCAGTCATCTTTAATATGCTTCTGATGATAAACATAATGAATTACCATCAGGCATATTTGGACACTTGGCACTGTAGATACAATCTCATAATACTTTTAATCTACAAAATGTAACTAATCCTGCCATATTCTATACCTTAATTTTATTTTCAGATAATATCGTCCAGCTTCAGGACATTTTATGCAGTGATAAGAGACACAATTACACCTGCTAGGACAAAAAAGCTAAAGAAGAATATCTAACATATTTCTGTTTTTTCGTGTAAAATACTCTAATTTACTTCATGCATTCACTGCATCCACAGTGAACACTTTAAAGTCCAAATTATTTTCACTTCACTTTAACACAAAAACAATCAATGAGGTAGTGACACCCTGCTTTGAGTGATCACTGACTGCAGGCGAAAAATATTGCGGTGTGTCTCTCATATTTCTTTCAAACCCAGAACAATAAAATATGATTAATTTTAGTTTAATGGTGCAGCATTTGTGTGACTGATCATCATTCTTTTCAAACACAAACCATACTTTATGTAATCTACATTATAGAGCTGCTCAGTGGAGACCTTGCAAACCAAACGGTAGTCATTTGAAAAGGACAGATGGTTGGAAATTTAATCAAACTCTCAGGAGGTGTTATAGTTGTAAGTCAAATGTATTTGTCATAAATTAAACAACATACTGAAAAACAATGCACAAATTTGGTGGCAGCTGAATGAGGTCAAACTTCTACAACCACTGTATGATTACATGAAATGTCTCACTCTTCTGTTGCATTCATGTACTCATCGATTTCAGAGGAGTACTGTTGCTGCTCAGCTCCGTGTTTTTGTCGCTGTATAAATATTTTGTCATGGACTTTCATTGATAAAGTTAGAGCCAAAAGTCCTTATTCAGACTAAAATATAATTGCTCTCTTAATGCTTATACAATGCAAAACTATTTTCAACAATTTTCTACATGTCACGCGTTAAAGGTTGTGTATTCCAGAGCTTTCTTTCAGCACAGAGATGATCCACAAAGCAAACTTATTAAGCAAGAAACAACCCTGGTAATCTCAGACAAAACACAGTAAAGTTATATTTGATCCATGTGCGGAATAATTTAACCTATAGTAAAGACAGAGGCATACTATACTGACTAGATTAGCGTATGTGCTCCTTAGGTTTTCTATAAACTTAACATGCAAAGTTAAATTGTTAGCAATTGTACCTTAAAAGACAATATGTTACAAATTCTGGTTGATGTATTTCAGTGAGTGCATTTACATGGACATGAATAACCCCTTTATGATCGGGTTTTTGGAGCATGTAAACACCATATTCTGTTTATGAGAAACCCAAATATGCTAGGAAAACTCCCAAAGAAACTAGGATGTACACAGGGAATATAAATAACCCTTTTTCTCTGTGCTCATGTAAACACCATATCCTAAATATGAGCCTAACTGGGATAAGCCTCATAAACAGGTTGTTCATGTCGATTTAATAGCACTCATTTAAGTCCATGAGTTGTTCTACTTCCTTTAAAGGACAATTTTCAGTTCCCTACAAAACATTCATGTTGCTAATATGAAGCAGAGTTAATAGATGTGAGGATGGTATTTAATGTCAACCATATCCTCCCTTTAGGCTAATACTTTTAAAGGTATACAATGCAGGATTGTCAGTTACTGTTTGTAAAAGCTCCTCAGTGAAAGTGAAAGTAAAAGCCAACCCCTGATTCAATGTCATTTGGCGTTTCGCCTCGCTGTATTTGCATTTTTTTTTAATTGCTGTGTCTCTTGGAAGCCTGCTGCTTACAGTCTGGCACCTGGTCGCTAACTTTTTATAAAGCCCTGCCCTCACCTGAGCACTGTGGGGGTACACGCTCATAAACACTGTCAAGTAGAGGAAGTGCAGATAAATACACTGGCAGACACTTCTAGTGGGTCATAAGTGATGATTGAGAGGGATTACTTCTGTATGAGTCTTTGTTTTTTCAGAAAATCCTGCATCATTCATTCATTCATTCATCTTCTAACCGCTGCATCCTCTTGAGGGTCGCGGGGGGGCTGGAGCCTATCCCAGCTGACATCGGGCGAGAGGCAGGGTACACCCTGGACAGGTCGCCAGACTATCGCAGGGCTGACACATAGAGACAAACAACCATTCACGCTCACATTCACACCTACGGACAATTTAGAGTTATCAATTAACCTAGTCCCCAATCTGCATGTCTTTGGACTGTGGGAGGAAGCCGGAGTGCCCGGAGAGAACCCACGCTGACACGGGGAGAACATGCAAACTCCGCACAGAAGGGCTCCCACACCCGGGATCGAACCGGCAACCCTCTTGCTGTGAGGCGACAGTGCTAACCACCACACCACCATGCCGCCCAAAAATCCTGCATCATATACCTTTAAAATCAAACACTATCTTCATCTTCTCCATCCCACCTTGTCCTCACTGGTACTCACTGGTGTTGGAGCTGTAGCCTGTAGTGGTGGGCGGCGGGGAGTCTGAGTCCACAGACGCTGTATCTTCATCCTGGGAGCAGCCTGCCTGGATGGCCCGCAGGTAGCTGTGGCTACGCGACCGGAAGCACGTGGGCGCAGGCAGATCCAGAGCCTCCACTGCCTGCGATTCCCCCTCACAGTACGGTACTGAGTGCCCACAGCCCTGCCCGTATACCTGAAAGAACGTGTGCAGACTCACACGCTGAGGGCAGAGGGCAGACTGAGAAGCATGCATTTAACAGGTATATACCCAGTGGTGGAAGATGAAGTGCTGATACAACAATGCAAAAATACTCTCTCTTGTGTTATCAGCAAAACGTACTTGAAGTAAAGGTAAGTAAGTAAAGGTAATAATTCCACAGTAAAATGGCCCCCGTGACTGATGTACCAACATACATGATATTATTAGACTGTTAATACAGATGCACCAATGTGTGAGTAGCATTATTCTGTTGTAGCTGGTTGAGGTGAAGCTAGTTTTATATGCTTTATGTAAAGTTAGGTAGTTAAGTCTAGTGGTTCTCAGCCTGGGGATTGGGCCCCTCCAAACGGTCACATGATGGTGAGACCATAAGAAGATTATTCGGAGAGGGAATAATGAAAAACATATTTACAGTTCTTTTTAAAAACTTTTCTCTGATCTTCAATTATATTGTGAAATATTGGACAATTTATCTTTATCCTCTTTGGGCCTTAAATAGTTATTCAAACAAAATTATCTGAGAAGTTTATAGGGGGAAACGTCTCTTTGGTGGGACTGCAAACTCATAGACAACTGAAACATGATGAGGAGATCCAACTACCTCAAGTCAAAATGGTTGGGAACCACTTTAAAGGGGACCAATTATGCTTTTCCTTATTTTCTGTCATATATTTATAAAATGTGACAATGTTGGACGTTTATATTAAACATGGCCAAACTTTCAAATAATGAGGTAAACATATATAAAAGTAATCTCAAGTGTCAGACTGTTTTTAACGTTTCTTTCTACTTTCGAGACAAGCTGTGCTAGCTTGTGATGGATTTCTTTATGTGGTCATCTGCTCCAGGTGTGCCACTTCTATATTGCGTTCACTGCTACATGTAGCTACATGCTAACATCAGAAAAACATGTAATCTTGGTTACCGATGTTAACTTCTCCCTGATTTCGGATCATACCCCAGCTGGAACATGTCCAGGTGTGAAGATTTTGGTTTGGAAGCTTTTACTGAGGATTTTTCATGATGGAAAGTGCTGCTATTCTCTGTTACAGTCATTCCCCCAGCTGAAAGTACACTGCTACATGTAGCTACATGCTACTATCAAGGAAAAATGTAATTTTGGTTGCTGATGTTGTTTATTTCTCCTCAATTTCATATCAGTTTATGCTGGAACATGTCAGGTTGTGAATATTTTGATTCAGAAGGTTTTACAGGGGATTTTTCACCATTGAAACTGATGGTGTTGCAATTCACTACATTTAGATACAGCTTAATGTAGACAGGAAATAGGAATGACATGGCTAAACATGCTGCAAATTGAATTTGAACAGTCATTCCTGGCTGCAATGATAGTACAGAGACACCAAGGTTGACTGATCACTCAGAGCAAACTGGTTTCAGTTGGGGGGAGGTCTTTAAGAGACAGGCACTTAAGTGCTAAAGGTTTCAGTCAGAGGGTGAATACAGGTGTTCCAACATAGACAATATGAGGAAAATACATTTTAATTAATTCATTTATTAGGGCAAAGCAATTTAAAGCGCGTAAACATGTTAAAGAAGAAACTCAAAACACAGTATGAACCTGAAGATGAGCATAATAGGTCCCCTTTAAATAAACTTTATGTAATCTACAATACATACATTATTAATCCTTTACAACGTTATATTTTATGAACTCAATATGTTTTTTTTAATGGAAAAACTTATTCAGAAAAGTAATTAGTAACTATGGTGGTCAGATAAATGTAGTGGAATGTAAAGTTTAATTTAAGAACAATTAAATGTATGTACACTTTTCATGTACTGGTACTTAATGCTAGTAAATGTACTTAGTTACCTTCCACCACTGTTTATACCTGTGAATCAAGGTGCAGGTCACTTTGGAGTTTTAAGTATAAGTTAATTTGGAAAAGTCTAATGAGCTAATGGTGTGACAACTTTTCTTATTCAGTGTTAATGGTGTTAAAAAAAATTCATAACATATAAAAGCACACACAAAGAGGACTTTTCTTCTAGCAGGGACAGCATACAAATTTTGTGCAGTATTGTATGAGTTACTCAAAATAGCTTTGTTTCAGTATTTCTTTGCTGCATGGATGTGTCACTGTATCATGTGAATATGCGCTGACACCCGGCACCATCTGAAATGTTTGATCAAGTGACATAAAAAGAAGTAGAAACAACCAGTAGAAGTATTTTTATGTTTGGCATTTTAGTAGCAAACATGAGCGTGTCGTGGGTGGTACATAAACACGAATAACAATCCCTCAGAATCAACTCACTCAAAATATTGTAGTTTAGTATCCACAAATTCTTTACTCTGATTGACTTCACTGTCATCATAAAAGAAACTGAATCTCTCAGTCATTACTGGATTAATGTAAAAGCTCCCACGTACAAGTAGAGACTGATGCCACTGCGTCTTTATGAAAAGATGTTTGCATTAGTGCGGTGTGTGATTCTGCATCCCACTCCAATCCTGCTGATGAAGATATATAACAAGTTCCCTCAGGTTTACACTGAGGCATATGTCCCACTTTGACATTCTGCAAACACTCTCAAGCATCACTTCTTTTCCGCCAACTTATTCCCGGCTGGCATATTGATAGACTGTCTCAGCAGACATTACATACAGTTAAATATTCTCTCACAGTGGATGCCGAATTGGAGAGTTGTTTTAATGTATTTTTTGCTCCTTCCCTGGCGATTTTTACTTTTTCTTTTAACGTGTCACTGGAGTCGATCCAAAAAGATCTAATTAGCCGTTAGGAAATATGAAACTCCATATGGTATAAATATTTATATATAACCCAGAAAAAAATACATTAAATATTGGTGCCATGGAAATGTTGTTTGATTTCTAATCTACAACACCTGAGTTAAACAGACGCACAGGAGGAAATGGTTTTTGCCAGTGGAATAATAATAATGTGATGCACACACATTTGATAAGATAAGAGACATACCTGAGTGCCCGAGCCTCTGCCCAGCGTGCTGGAGCACTGGCTGAAATCATTGTTCCTGTAGCGTGGAGGGGCCTCCAGCGGGCTCACCAGGCAGTCTAAGTTATCGAGGCTCCGATTGGTCGACAGCTCTTTCAGGGACGGCAGGGAGCTGTGGAGGTGAACGTGATAATCAGCCTCTCAAAAGTCAGAGAGCGGAATAAGTGAGGGCTGTGTTTAATTGATGATATCCAGGAGAAACTTTAAATTTAAATCACACTCCAAAAAGTTCCCCTGGGTATTTTAAATTAAATACTATTGCGATGTGCAGATAGTGATATGTGCGAGGGTTTAAAATAGCAGCGCAGAGGAAACAATGATTTATGAGTAGAACTGATAAATGTGAAAACTGACTTTCTCATTGATCTAGGACAGTGGTTCCCAACCTTTTCTTTTAGACGTACCCCTGCACCTGGGGCTGGGCAAAATAGAGACACCAAATATAACTCCATGGGGACCAAATACCTTGGTATTGATACTGCAGCGATTTTGTAGGGTTGACTATTGGAGCTTTCACAAAGTATTTACACAATGAGATTTTTGATAAATAACCATTAGTCATATGGGAATAATGAGTATAAGTGGGTAAAGGCTAGAAAGGTCTGGTAAGTTCAGAAAGTCAACTTAGTTTACTATTATACCATCTTTAAACCCAGGAAAAGACAAGCCAATACCCAAAATCTAGGATGATATCTAGTCTCATATTACAATATTGATATGAAAGTGATGCAATGCCCAGCCCTACCTGCATTAGATGAACTCAAGTTCCCCTTTATCATCACCACCCATCTGGACCCAAAATCTTCTCACAGTTAACTTGTTAATGTCTAGGTTGGTTTGGTCAAGTTTACATTTGTACTACTAGTAACAGAAGCTAGACATTTATCTATTTTAACCATTTATTCAATATTTATAGCTAAATATTTCAACTGCATGTACAATACTTTTAGTTGTCTCACTATTTGAACTTTAAATTAAGTATTTTTAACTACTTTTTTTAGCATTTACACATCACTTTTAGCCAACTGTTTCCACTTCTCTACCCTCTAACTAACTTATTTAATGCTTTTCCTTTGCAAAACATTGAGCCCTATTTCACATCCGGCATGAAGCAGCACAAAGCGGTGCACAGCAAAGTGCAAATGTCGTTATGCCATATAAATAGGAGTGGAACAGGTGCGTGCACACCTTGACTTTAAGGACAATGGGAGATGACACACTGATTGTTTAAATTCGTGGCATGCCCAAAACACACCTATGATTAATTACGTAAACAAATACAACTCCTTTGGCCCTTGCACTTTACATTGTGACCAGATTATAAACAGTTTACCGAGCAAAAGTGGGGTTGGACATGTCCTTAATGCACTTGCGCGATGCACTATGGATCATTTAAATAGGGCCCCTTGTGTTAAAGTACAGGTGATTCAATATGTGAATATACCTATGTATATAAACATTTTTACCAAATTGTTTTTTTTGTTTTTGTTTTGTTTTTTAAATCAGTTGAGCAACACGTACCTCCTGCTAATTGCAGAAGTACTCTGAGGGTACAGGTGCCCCTGGTTGGGAATCACTGATCTAGGACATTTTAGAGAAGTTTCCTCTGTTCTGTCTCTGCCCTTCTGGCACCTGGTGTTAGTGAAAATGTGTGTGCATAAGCAGCAGGGTGTGGTTGAGTGATTTCCATGGAAAATTTGCATGTTATGAAATCAGGCATCAGGCAAGAGTGAAGTACTGACACACCACTAAGGGAACCTGCAAGGTAAGAAGAGATGGAAGAGGGGGCAGAGAGGAAAAGTACTTGGAAAGGTTAGCCAAAAAAAAAGGTGGTGGGTAGTGGTGGTGGGGCAGGTGAGGGTAGGTGGAGGGCCACACTGCCTGCCTATGGATGGCACTGACCTCAGATGCTGCATAGAGCATGCACTCTGTAGTGGAGACCACAGATAATCCTCCCGCATGAGAGCGTAGCAACGAGGCCTGTCCGTGTGGATGTAGGAGTAAAAGACATGGCAAAATTTCATCTGCTGATGATTTTGTACCAAATAAAGATGATAATGTATGTCATTACTTCTCTCCTCTCATTAATCTACACATCTAACCTCCATGAATAGCTTCACTCAGCTTGTTATGACCAAGTGCTACTGCAGACAATTATTTGTGACAAGATGCTGCCACCTGCTGACTACCTTTGAGGACATGAGAGAAATTTTCCTTCCCACAATTTTAACAACAAATACCTCTTCAGTGCTTATTTTTAATTTAATGAATGAAAAGTAAGAGAGCACAAACACAACCATGGCAAAACAATGAGCATGATAATAAAGGTTTTAATTCCAGTTTGATAAATGTGATTCTATATGCTGTAGGACTCACTTGCGTTGAGGTGGAGGCGGCTGCTGCTCGCTCAGGGAGTGCTGGGTGGCCTTCAGGTAACTCTGGCGACGGGCAGTGGCTTTGGGGGAAGGTTTGGGGCTTCCCTCCGAGTCCTCGCTGTCTTCTACGTCTCCCATCGCTTTCACATAGCTGCCACTGCGCATCCTTCGACAGGGGATCTCAGTTCCTCTGGCCCGGCCCCGACCAAGAGTTCCTGCCCAGTCCCCCAGTGGGACCTGGATTATGAAAACACACACATACTGATGTGAGACTCTTAAAGCATGGTGTGAGGATACTTCTGGTGTTTTCCTTAGACACTGCATGTCAAAGGTTTGTTTCTAATTCTTTGTTTAAATACATTTGCAGTATGATTCTGTGCATGTGCAGCAGTGGTGCTTAAAAGAAAATATGACTGGATGAACATGATTTATGGGACAAAATCTATAACTGTGAGTATAAAGTGTATATGATAAAAAGAATAAGGTAAACTATCATTCAAAGCAGAAACCAGTGCTCAGAACTGATCAATAAAACCAATAAACTTCAGAGAAATTATATAAGTATCCATGCAAACTTACAAAGAATGATGATGAAGATGAATACTCACTGATCCTCCTACCTGAAGGAACTGTTGTGCCAGGTCTTGGTGGCATGACTTTGATTTAAGCAGGGTCCTATTGACTGTAGCAGAGCCCTTCTGCAACACTTGCCTGGCCTGGCTGAGGGTGAGAGTGGACCAGGAGCCCCTCTTCACCAGTATATCATCCTTACTTCCCCTGGTTCTTGCCTCCTCTTCCTTGGATCCTACCTGCGTCGCCTGGCATGCCAGGAACTTGAGGTCACTGCTGCTTTTCGAGGTCTTGAGAGTATGTGCAGAAATGGTGTTGTAGCCCTGTGGGATATGTCTGGGAGGGGCCTGGCTGTCTGACACCGCTCTGCCAAGAGTCATCATGGTCAGCGGGTTGCGGTAACCTACAGCAATAGTGCCAGCTTTGGTAGTGTCAGTGTCCAGGGCATCGTCCGAGCTCCACAGACCCAGTGCATTAGGCCTAGGTCTCTGCTTTGGCCCCTCAGTTTTAGCCCTGTCTTTACTCTTGCTCCTGCGTGTTGGTCTACCACCGTCCTCACCAGCTCCTGTGGTGACGCTCAGTCCTCCAGTGGAGCGCCCGTTTAAGCTGCCTTTGATTGCAGAGTTTTCCAGGGACTGGGACTTGGCAAATAGCTTCTGCACAGAGTGCATCAGGTGGCGAATGCGTCCTGGGCTCTCACTGCGTTGCTTCGACATACGTCCTCTATGAAACTGCAGCGTGCTGAAGCCATCACGCTGCAGTGGCAGGTGCCTCTCAAGCTGATCCAAAAGGTTGGAGGGTAACCGATTCATCTTAGCTGCTGCTGCAGAGGATATGGTGGCTGATCCACTGGTGATCATAGGAGCACCAGTAAGGCCCAGACCCAAACCCATACCCATAGATAAGGAGGTGGATAGTGCACCTGCTCTGCTTCCCTGCCCAACTCCACCACCACCTGCCATACAGGCCTGGGAGCAGTCGACCTGGTCGGTCTGGGAGGTGAAGTGCAGACGAGGGAAGGTGCTGCTGTTGGACACCTGGCTGAAAGGCAGCAGGCAGTCAGGGGTCAGGGTGGTGGGGCTGGTGGGTGTGCACTGGTGGAGATGGGGGTCCAGGGTGCCATAGTGGTTTATGGTGGGGCTCAACAGAAAGGCGCCGTGAGGGTCAGAGGACAAAGGACACAGAGGCTTCTGTGGGCATCCGGGTGGTTCACACGAGTCAGACAGGTGACGACTGCGGTTGGCTCCTAACCCTTTCATGGTGGCTGAGATGTCGTCCTTAGAACATGTCTCCAATCAGTACGGGTCTACTGACCTGAAGGGCCCATCCTGCAACGAGGAAAGACAGAAACGATCGATTAAACATGGAAATTAAGTCAAAGATCTGATGACTGTGTGGGAGCACATTAACATAAAACTTTTAAAACTAAAACAACACTTCTGGGCATACTCCTGTCACATTTTAGTTATTTCCTCTGATTAAACCGTTTTTATCCTAGTTTAGCGGCAGATTCTCTCAGGAATGTTTAATAAAAATGAGACTCTTTGTCCCCTTACAGAGATTATACTTAACAGTGCATAACAGTAAAACAGCCATTTGCGTACAATATAAAGGCTCAGAGGGGGAGTTCTCAACATCAATACTTAAAGCTAATGAAAACATTAGAGTTAGAGCCCATTTAAAAGCGTTTTTCCCGGCGTGTCCTTGAATTTTCGGTACAGTAATTGAGATAAAAAAGACATTATAGACTGTCTCTGCTGTGTGGCGCATTTCACAAAGGCAGCATAACACAGCAAGTAAGCCATTGTCCTCTACAGTAAGTTCCCATATGAGTTGCTTGCACACAAACCACCAGGTGGTGCACCAGTAGCAAGTGCACAAAGGACACTGTTAGGGCTGTGGGGGAAAAGGCACATAAACATTGCCTTAAAATACATTTCCACATTAATATGTATGGGTTTAATGAATCATATGTGTATTTATACAATCCCACTGCATGTTAAGAAATTAATATATTTTCTGATATAAGTGTCTGATTCTTCAAGCAAACAATGAACAGTGCTCAGACAGTTCTTGTGTGATTTACTGTCTCGTCATGCCGCCACTACACACAGAGGAACAATGGAGCCATAAGGATGAAAATCTAAAGACAAACAGACTAAATCACAGATTATTCTCACTGAAAAGGACGGCCTATAATGCATGAACTGCTCCACCATAGCAGGCGACCAGAAAGCCAGAGGCCCAAACTAAACCTCCACAGTGATGTACGGCCTGCAGCCACTCCGCTGACAATGCATAGGAGAGCGATTCTGTGACTCACACATGTAAATGAGCTTCATATTTAAGGAGCGCTATTTGTTCCAAAGCAGGAAATGAACCCTCATTTCAACAAATCATTTTTGGTGCTTCGCCATCCTCTCGAATCCACTAACTGTGGGATAAACTGTGATTCCTTTCCTTTCTCAACCACAGGGAACAATAAATCTTCTCTAATGCCTGCTAAAGCAAATATTTCATAGATGTATTTCAGTGGCATTTCTATTAGATACAAGCAGGGAAAAATGCTGAATTCAATCTGATAAAACTTCACTTAACTGCTCTGTCATTATTTACAGACTATGTATACTTTCTTTCATTTTTGTAGGCAGAGCTCCTTGTGCTGGGTAAGATTTGAAAATAGCTCACCAGAGAGCTGACGGGGGATGACAGCTCAGATGTACAGTAATGTTCATTTTCTAACTGCTTGCCTGGGATAAAGCCAAATCTAATATAGCCTCTTAGTCAATATGTCATATAGTTTCCAATGCAACCACAAAACTTCATCATGACATAGCCCTAATATTTCACCAGTGGAAAGATGGCCTTCTCAAAAAAAAGGGCCGTTCATGTAGTAGAAAGATGCAAATACTTCTGAATTTGGTGCCACATGACAAGAGAAACGTGCCAAAAACTGCAGTTCTTTGAATGGTCACCTGAGGGTGACTCTAGAAGCCAGTCAGTCCCCATAGAGTCAGCCTCAAGTGACCATTCATAGAACTGCAGTTTCTGGCACGTTTCTCTGTTTCTGTACCAAGCTGTAAACATGTTTATTTCCTCTGTAAAGTTGGGCATTTTAACATTGGGGTCAATGGGGACTGACTGGCTTCTAGAGTCAGCCTCAGGTGACCATTCAAAGAACTCCAGTTTTTGGCACGTTTCTCTGGTCATGTGGCACCAAATACTTTTGAATTTGGTGCCACATGACCAGAGAAACGTGCCAAAAACTGGAGTTCTTTGAATGGTCACCTGAGGCTGACTCTAGAAGCCAGTCAGTCCCCATAGAGTCAGCCTCAAGTGACCATTCATAGAACTGCAGTTTCTGGCACGTTTCTCTGGCCATGTGGCACCAAATACTTTTGAATTTGGTGCCACATGACCAGAGAAACGTGCCAAAAACTGGAGTTCTTTGAATGGTCACCTGAGGCTGACTCTAGAAGCCAGTCAGTCCCCATTGACCCCAATGTTAAAATGCCCAACTTTACAGAGGAAATAAACATGTTTACAGCTTGGTACAGAAACAGAGTTGGTCTCTGTAGCTAATTTTGCTGTTCATGACAACTGTACAGGGGTTGAATTTTTCTATAACTCACCCGTTTACATTTAATTAAGACTTAAAGATATGCATAATAAAGGGCGGGGCTGCTTGAGTGACAGGCTTTCTGTCGATAGTGTCCTTGGCTTCTCAGTCAGATCCACCCCTCGCTTCTCCACAGCTCCAGCCGCTCACCCAAATATGGTCACTTCTGTCTCCAAAAAACCAAGATGGCGACATCCAAAATGCTGAACTGACGGTTGATGTCACGGTAGTTACATAAATTATTTTTAGAGTCTGTGATCCTATTCAGGGTCTCAGGGGGCAAGTGGCGGGGTACACTATGGACAGGTCGCCAGACTATCACAGGACTGACACAAACAGACAACCCTTCATGCTCATTTACACCTACCATTCAAAGTCATCAATTAATCTAACCTGCATGTCTTTGGACTGTTTGAGGAGGCCAGAGAACCCTGAAAAAACCCACGCTGACACGGGGAACACATGCAGACTCCACAAAGAAGGAACCCTCTTGCTGTGAAACAACACTGCACCACCACTATGCTGCCCGTTTTTGCCTTGTCCAAAACCGATATGGCGATCTGATATTATAGTTCAACAGTAAGCTAAAATATGTCTCTAAAAACATTTAAAGGAGAGAAAAAAGCAACTCAGTAACAGAATCTTGGCTCGTATTTGATTGGCACTGCTTAGTTTTACTGTTTGATCTCACTTTTTCAGCCTCCGTGTTTACAATACAGGAAACAGTATGATGCTCACGTCCTGTTCACAAACTCTCAGATTACAGCCAAACAAGATGATTTCAAACAAGATGTTTCTGAAGACATTTTAAGCAAGAAATAGGCAATACTGGAAATTCTAACTTCGATAGAACATCTTGAAAAATATCAATTTTTAACACAGTTTTCAATGCCACAGGGAAAGGAACTGAGGGCATACATAACCCTTAGATTTTTTGTCAAAAGATTAATATCACAAGACTATAACATGACAATGACAACTTTTCTGTCCTGCGTTAGTAGCAGAGAACAGCAGAATTACTGTAGTAAACATAAACAATAAAACAGAGCGAGAAAGTGCAGCTGGTGCTGATACTGATATAATATGAATTGATATTGCGGAAAAATGAGTAATCGTGTATTTGAAATCGTTTCAAATATTCAGAATGGAAGTGTATCAATTAATCGATATTCATAACAACACAAATGTGCAAGACAGTGACAAAATCTTGGTTTATATTTGATCAGCACTGCCTAGTTTTATCATTTGATCTGAGTTTGACAGCCCTAGAACCAGCGAAAACGCTTTGAGCTGGGAGATGAGTAGGAGATCTGAGCACTCCTACTGGTTAGATGCAAGGAAGTTTACCACAGTTAATTCACGTACACTACCCACATTGTTATGATAAATGGACCTGCATTTGTATAGTGCCTTTCTAGTCATCCGACCACTCAAAGTGCTTTTCACGCTACGAGTCACATTCACCCATTCACACACACATTCACACACTGGTGGCCGAGGCTACCATACATGGTGCCACCTGCGACTCAGTTTTTTTTAACACACTCACACACCAATGGGAGCAATTTGGGGTTCAGTATCTTGCTCAAGGATACTTACACATGCAGACTGGAGGAGCCGGGGATCGAACCGCTGATCTTCCGATTGGCAGACTCTTCCTCTGAGCCCCATACAAAGCTGGTTCAAAATCCACAAAGTGTCCCTTTAATTGGCTTCTGTCTTCTGCTCTATATGATGTATCACTGCCTTAAAGGAAAACATGGTGGCCTGGCTCAGTAGCTCAGACAGTATAGAAACATAAATGAAGGAAACGGAAATATTTTAAGGCGACCGTCTCATCCTCCTCTATAGCAAGCCTACTCACTCTCAAAACTCACTATACAGACAGTCATATTGCATCAAGGTTATGAAAACTCATAATTCACACAGCAGAAACCCATGCTGCATTAAATTCTCTCCAACAGATGCTGTCTGTATCACAGTGGAGTGACTCACTGATCAGTCAATGGTAAGAGCCCTCTCCCACAGCAAAGCATGAAATCTTGCCTGGGAGCTGAATGTGGAATGTTAACTGCACGCATTTTCATTCCACTGTGTTGGTTTGCCACTTCTTACGTCTCTCTGACCTCCCATACACTCTCTACAGTGCGAGAGCAGCCACTTATCTGAGTCAGTGTTCCTGGACGGGCACAGCGGCGTGCTGACAAATATACCAGCGTTTTACAACGGCGCAGCCTGCTGTAATTCATCCCCCCCGAGCTGACTGTAGCCCCACGTGTTCACGTCCTGTAGGCGCCACTGCTGACAAACTGACACACACCTACACACTGACACACCAACACACACTGACACACGCAGAAACGTGCTAACCACCCACCCACCCCGTCCACCGCACCGACGAATACCCTGTCAAGTGCTGAGCATCACAGGGCCGAGATGAGAAAGAAATAATGTTCACAGTTCATGTAATTCTGTCACAGGTTCAGTGCATCTGTCTGTCTGCCTGTGTGATGGTGGCCAGCAGGCTCTTGCATAATTACAAGGTGAATGAATCCTTGGACTGCAAATATGTCTCTGCTTCACACGCACACACACCGTAGGGAAGCAGTAACTGGCTGTGGGAATTATCTCAGAGAAATCTTGCACATTCACTGACTAACAGGAGTGTTACGTCTCTTTCAGCTACATATGCAGCACACGCATCATCAAAAGGACAACCTCAGATGATCTCATACGCAAGGGCCGTACTGGTTGCAGTTGTAGTGCACTTATGTAACGAGAGCGATCTTACAGTTATTTGTGTATTCTGGTCCTGCCAGGGTCATTTGGAGGGTAAAAACTCACGCAAGCATTTGGTTGATTGGTGTGTGAAGGTGATCTGTGGACAGCTACAATCATTAATCAACCATTAAACATCATGGAAAATGAGATTTGAGCAGTGTGTCTGCAGTGATTATTTATGTAGCAAAGTAAACAAAAGGCTTACTAGCTGTCCTTACTAATTTCATAAACGAAATAATATATCTTCAGAAAAGAAAAAAAAACATGAATAACTCTGTTGATTTATAACATAGATTTTCCACTTAATAAGAATTTTTTCTGTATTCATTTTTCCCTTAAGTATAAAAATAACTGTATCCTCCAGTTTTCTTAATAAATATATATTTAACTATAATTTTCTAAAATGTTTTGTCCGTCTACATTTTAAATTACATAACGAATAATGTCTTATTATAACAGAGCAGATCAAAAAAGCCTTTCCTATTCCCCCTACACTACAGTGCTAATGAGGTCTAAAGAACAAACCTGGATGGTGGATCCACCAGGGCCTTTAAAAAGCATAGTGATGTATCAAGCGCTAACATACGTAACATGGAAAACTTCTTTTTCCACGGAGAGTCAGAGCAGGTCAGAAGAAGTGTGCTGTCACTGGTGCACTCGGGTATAAAAACTCACTACTGTGCATGTACAGAAAATACACTTAAACTATGATTATGATTAACTATATTTCCCTAGTGCTCACATAGGATGAGTATACATCAATCAACCAAAACATTAAAACCACTGCAGGTGAAGTGAATAACTTTGATTATCCTGTTAGAATTCAATATTCTGCAGGGAAAACCTTGGTCCTGGCATTCACGTGGATGCCACTTGACACGTTTCACCCACCTCAACACCGTTGATAACCAAGTACTCCTCCTCGAACGTGACAAAGATGGATCGGACTTGACTCAGACCTTTTTGGGGCATGGACAAAGGACCATGGCATTGGCAATGGATCCTCTGAGTCCTGTGGGTTGTGAGGTGGTGTACGGCACACCCCACACATGTGATTGGATTGGTATCTGCAAAATTTAGAGGCCAGGTTGCACCTTGAGCTCTTTGTCACGATCCTCGAGCCATTTCTGAGCAGTTTTTGCAGTGTGGCATGGTGCACTGTCCTGCTTGGGTGCCACTGCCATTGTGGGGTGTTTGGTTGGGTGGAGCACGGCATCCACATGAATGCCAGGACCAGCAGAACATTGATGAATGAGGTGTATAGTCTGTACATTGTAAATCCATCAAACCTCTACTGTATGGTTGTCCCTTAGAAGCCTGTTGGGGGCTGCAGGAAACACTGACATATTAGCACCTTTTACATTGATATGGCAGACTTATTAGTATAGAGTTGCCAAATTAAATATCCAGCAGATATGTAGCAACATTAGCATTCATTTGGAGTCATCGTTCTGGCCACACAGTTGCCAGAGGAAAATGTTGGCATTGTACTTTTCTGCAAATTATGAATATGTTACACTTGTAATTTTCATACCCATCATATCAATGTTTCTAAAGTGACCAAGTTCTGCATAGATGTTTCAGAGATGACTTTGTCATTGGGAGGTGGAGGGGTGCTGGATGGCGTGACATGTAGGTGAGACAGCTGCCAAACTGCAGACCACTGTTCAAGAGCAACACACAAAAAACTGAGTGTTTTTAAGCGAGACATTAGCAGCATTTCCAGCTGTGACTGTGGCATCAAACCAGGTGCGTTAAGCCAAAACATGACCTTTTCCTAACTGTAACCAAGTGGTATCTGTGGTTTGCAGAAATGTACAAAGTTAACATATATTCTGGTGTATGTGTTTGTCCACCTGACAAATGTCAGTCCAATACTGATGCTCTGTGGCTGTTAAATGCTCCACCTTGTTCACCTGATAGTCAGTAAATTTAGTGACCTTTGTCTTTTGGTATTGAGCAGGTAGTGTGCGTTTGGTTCATCAGAGTGCTTTAGGCCAGAAAACCAAAACAATGAACTGAGAGATGAAGAGAGAGGAACTGCAGTCAGGCAATAATTCTCAGTGGGTTCATCACTACCCGCAACCCCTTTAACATCACATGTAGTCATTTGATCCATTGTTAATATAAAAATATTGATTATTTTAAATACCAACGTACAAAATATCTTCATCCATCACATTTATAAAGCTATTAGCTGCTGCATCTTAATATTAGATGAGAGAGCGACGTGATTAACTGATTGCTCATCTGTTTATTTTACTCTGATAGATCTGTTTTTTTTAATTCCCCTCCTCTGTCCTCAAACTGTCCCATCTTGTGACTGAGGGGAGCCACCTAAGTCGTAATGTTAGTTGCACCTTTAATTCAGCATAGTCACATTATGAGCATGCCCATTTCAGATATTATAGTCTACCAAAGAGTTGTTATATTGTAAATTTGGTCATTATGAACTCCCTCATAACATCTTCTCTCAATTACTCCTTGAAAAGTGGCATCTGGGGATAGATGAAAGTGGTTTAATGTCCTGATTCAGAGATTAAAACAAATTTAAAACACAAAAGTGTGACCCATTATGTAAAGAGGCAATCAGATGAGCAATGCCAAATTATTAATTGTGCATATTTCTGTCTGAAGAGACAGTATTTACTGACTCATACCTCCGTCACAGAAACTATTTGTCTTAAAACTGGAATTTTAATCATCCGGGGGTCGTCTGATGATCAAACCACCCACTTATTTATTACAGTAAAGCAGTCCCACTATATTGGCTATTACTGTATACTGTGTGCTGTATTTCTGTGTCTGTCTGAGAGCTGGGACTTCGAAGTTGGCTCCTATACAACGAGGCTGTCACATGTTATTGTGCAGGAAAATCAAAGCCAGACGACAAACAATAAACAAGCACAAATGTTATCAAGGCTGCGGCTTTGAATAATGCTCATTGTTGGAAGACGCTTGAGACTTTCCAAGTACCTTGCAGTTATGTAATGATGTTTCTAGAGCTTGCTGTGACAGAAAAAAAAGCCCAGGGGGAGGAATAATATTTATAGTATCCTTGAGGCTATGCATCAAATTTTCAGCTGTCAAGGTAGAGATGTTTTTGATAATTAGGGCACTCCGGGTGAACCAACGAAAAACAATGGGGACAAGCTTGACATGTTGTCTGTTGCTGGGCAAGGGTGTAAAAGTAGGCATTGTATTTTTACTTCCTTCCTACTGCAATGTTCTGTGCAATGTCAGTTTTTGTAATCTGATTGAATTAAGAAGCTGAAATCAATTTCATATGAGCCACAGAGCAGTAATCCATTACAAAATTCAGTCGCTTACATCAGTTTTTAAGATCACTGTGATTAGCAATATGTGAGCTATTGGATACAAGAATATCCTCATGGGGATGAATAAAGTATCGGTCCATCTGTGCGTCTATCCATCTCATAGCCATGACATTCATTTAGTCTTGGAAACATCAATTTAATGTTTATTCTTTAAAAATATCAATAAAAATACACATGTAGGTGTTGCTACATGAATACAAGCACATACAAAGAGTGGTGGACTGGCAACAACAAGCAGCCTGGGAAATTGCTGTTTAGCGGCCTCACTTTGGCACACCAAATTCAAATGGACACGTTTGTCGATGAATGAATTATTAATTTAAAAAACTAAAATTACCGCCCAGATAAGTTGCAGTTACAGTTTACATCCATGTCTGTCAAGACTCATGTAGCCATGACAATATGGAGGTTGCTGCGAGAAAAGCTACATCTTCTAAAACATTGATACTTCACACACATCTTCAACCCAGCAGCTTATAACATCTATATAATCAGCACAGTGGACACCCAAAATTAGTGTCACCAATTCAGTAAGTTATGACTTCAAATAATGGACAGAATATTGTATTTGTCGAACACTTTGATGTCACAATGACATTGGCCTTTGACCTTTTGGATATATAATGTCAGCATTTTATCCTTAACAATCTTTTCTGTGGAATTTTGTCACAATTACCGTATGAATTCTTGAGTTATGGCCAAAACCATGTTTTGTGAGGTCACAGCAACCTTTGCCCACCAAACTCTAATCAGTTCATCATTGAGTCCAAGTGGACGTTTGTGCCAAATTTGAAGAAATTCCCTGGAGACAATGAATGGGACGGACAGACAACCTGAAAGCATAATACCTCCAGCCTTGGCAATTGTTTTACATATTGTTAGGCCAATATGTAAAACAATATAACTAATTCTCCAAAGCTTTCCTCCATGTTTGTTTGTACAGAACAAAAATTCAGTTGAATTAATGTAGGGATCACCTGACGCCTAATTTGACTTATTAGCCACACAACTAACAATCAGCAGACTCTATCCACAGGAGCACACTACACTACACTGCATATCCACACCAAGCACGCTATATTTAGACTGAGTAAGTATTTAACAAATCATTTTTATTGCTGGGCTGGCCATCAAATATTATACCTTATCAGGGGTGGCCTGGACGCCTGAAGGGAGCCAATAAGTCGCCTGCAGGGCACATTCTGTAAATAACTATGATCAAGCCAGTCATCACTCGCATCTCTGTGGTCAAATCAGCCAACACTGCAACTTTAGTGCACCCGTACACTGACACTTATGGTAAATGCATTCAGACGGCCCAGATCAACCTGACAGGGAGGCAAATTTGCATTTCCTAGGATAGCAAAGGCATGACCTGCACTATTCTCTCTCTGACTGGCTAGTACTCATTGCCTTTGTTGGTTAGGTGAAGGCAGGAGGAGTGAGACTGGTAAGTGTAGGAACATCAGGGTAAGCCAGTCAGAAGCAAAGTAAGGCAAGTCATGCTTTCACTGTCCTAGAAAACACAAATTCCAGATGGGGAGAGCTAGCGGCAGACGTGGCAATGTCAGTGAAAGGTTACATACATGACTATGTTCAGTTCAGTCAAGAACACTTTAGTCAAAGAAAACTTTATTTCCATTTGCAGTATTAAATTTGGCGGTATGGCTCTGTTCTGGGGCCTCTCTGCCTTTCCTTGGACCTACACAGAAAGCCTCTCTCACGCGCCTACATGGAAAGCCTGAGGCAGAGAGAGCAAAGCTCCCTGCCCTTCCATGTGCCTACATGGAAAGCCTAAGGCAGAGAGAGCAAACCTGCCTGCCCTTCCATGTGCCTACATGGAAAGCCTAAGGCAGAGAGAGCAAACCTTCCTGCCCTTCCATGCGCCTACATGGAAAGCCTAAGGCAGAGAGTGCAAACCTCCCTGCCCTTCCACGCGCCTTCATGGAAAGCCTAAGGCGGGAAGAGCAGCAGCAAAGACCCCCAGGAACAGAACAGAGCAGCATCAGTGACAAACAGAAATGACATTGATAAGTCAGACAGAGCATGAAAAGGAGGAGCTGGGGTGGAGGCAGGTTGCAAAGCGGCTTGCAAACGAAGCAGCAACAGTAGGCAGGCCAGAGCAGTTTAAATAGGGCATCCTGAATGAGATTCACTACTTGGTTGCATAGAAAGGACTCAAGTGCTCTACCAGCTGACTTCCATCAATCAGCTGCTCCATCAGTTGATTGGGTTGTTTGAGATCAGCTGATGTAGCTGGGATGTGAGCTGAGGTTGTCCTGACTGAACTAACGCTTTGCTCAATTTTTCAAAACAGGGCCTTAACAAAAAAGTACTATAACACCGAGCTTAGGAAGAAAAGACCAACCCTCACAAGACCGGCCCACTGAGAAAATTCCTGAACATCCCAATGGGTAGTCCGCACCTGTAAACAAAACAACTAGTAAATATTTTATAACTGCATTTTAAAAAGAAAGAAAAGTAATGCTGAGTCTCAAGTTTTACAGCATCTGTTTACTGTGGTTAGACTTCATTATTTGGAGTTTTCCTCCAGTGCCTCCACACAAGCACTGAGTTCATTAAGTCAAATTAAACAGAAGATGGCAAATTCTAAAAATATACATAAATATATTTTTGCTAGTCACTTTAAAAATGCTTTATGTGGAAAACAAGGGAAGATAAAACATAAAAAGAAATATTTGGGGATCATTTTTACACAGAGGTTTAAAATCTAACAGATGGGGATGGCACTCGGAACATAAATGTACTTTGACAAAACAATCATCCTCACAGGGCTGCTGAAATTGCTGCTACTTTGTCAAAAACTGCCATCATTGGCCCATCGGGATGTGATGTCACGTATAGCCCAACGCTGACATACAACCGCTGTTAGATCTACACAACGCCTGCTAACAAGCTGAGCCAAGAATTGCTGGGCTGTGTCCCACGGAGCCACCAAGCAGGCCTGTAATAAATGTGTGCTGTAGCTGTGCACTTCCCCTGCAGCCTTGGGTGATAAGCAGAGGGAGGGGAGGGAGTGAAAAAAGAGAGAGGTATCGATCTGGGGCTTGCTCCTTGTTCTAAGGGTGAATATACAGCTGCTGGGTATTGGCTTTTGCAGTCTCCTTCAATAATCACTTTTTTTTCTCACTGCATCCACTCTCCTTGAGACACATGTACAGTACATTTACACTACAGTGACTGACTGCATACAGAATTCTGTGTCTTATCAGCCTGTGTCTTATCCCTGTTTTTTATCTTTTAAAATCACTTCACTGATACTGACGCAAAACATAGAGGTCCCCCTGAGTGGACTAATTTCAGATTAATCTAATAAAATGTTGTATAACCAGTATCAAATGTGTCTCTTCCTCCGAGCAACTCCAAGTACAAGGTCCGTGTTTCCTGTATTAACACATTAGATGAGCCAACGCCATCCGTTATCCCCACTGTCGGGTGAGAATCTACTAATAGCGTGTTTCAGTCACAAAGTTATGTCATCAGGGCTTCCTGTGGATAAACCAAGTGTTGTCCTTTACTGCTGCAAGTGTTGTTCTCTACTGCCTGGAGAAATGCAAGAGCAACAAGGCTCATTTCTGTGGATAACAGGGCTATCCAGCACAAGACATGATACTTTTCCATTATACAATAACCAGTGTTGGATGACGTTACATTTAAGGGCTCATTTATGCTCCCTTTACGTACGACAATGTATACGTCCGTTTCAAACGATGTTACCGTCACTGCCCACATACTTCCATGCGCCCTTTACGTTGGCATGGATGTTAACCAATATATCCACCAGGAGGCAGCCCAGCGTTAAAAGTTTATGACAACAACAAACTCAAAAACAAACATGGCGACTGTGGAGGAGATATTGATAATGTTTCTCTTGCATAAAAGACAAAAACAGAGGCAGCGTTGTACGAGGCGGTGGTCGGTGAGGCCGTTAAATACATCGCGACTGGAGGACGGAGAATTATTTTCTCTAGTACTGCCAATGAGAGAAATTGAATTGTTATTTCTTCTTCGTGTCTCACTAGAGCTACGTATCGGGTACTGACAGCAACACTGCCCCCACGGTTCCCGGTGGTACTGCTCCGTTTGGCCAGTATTCGTAAGCTTTATGGAAACGTGCAGAAATATGGACGAAATGAACGCGGAGCACGGACAGAAGGCTCCGTCCGTAGCCGGATCCGTATTTAACGTTGAGCATAAATGAGCCCTAAAAGTAACTTGGATTAAAAAGTAGGGCAGTGGCCGTCAGTGTCAGCTACGGACATACAATGCATCTTTAGCATTTGTATGAGATGCAGAGGGCTCTCAACCTAATCCAATGTAAACTCATCAGCGTCACAATTAAATGTTCAGATCAACTGAAGTAGATCTAAGATCACAAAATTTCACTTAGGGCGGGTGGGAAGGGAAGTGGATGGGTCCAACTACCACAGGACTTTGTGCCAGGAGACCAGCGGTTGTGTCCCATGTGAAACAAAAATCTAATTTAGAGTTAATCTGTCACATCAGTTGTGAATCATTATTCAGTTGTTAGTTGCCAACCCTGTGTGCCAAGATACACCACAAAAGGCAACCTCCACCCAAGCGTCAACTTACGATGAATAGGGATGAGATCACGTTAAGACACTGCAAGGCAGATTTTATTACCTGTAGACAGAGCCAGCTGTTTCCCCATTTCCAGTCTTTGTGCTAAGCTAAAGAGCTGCTTGCAATAGGTTCATATTTACCATGCAGACATGAGAGTGATATCAATCTTCTCATCTAACTCTCTGCCATCAAGCAAATAAGCATATTTCTCAAAATGTCAAACCATTCCTTTAACATGACCGAAACAGGCAAGGCCAATAAATGCACATCCATTACACGATAAAAACACACCCTCCTTCCTCTCCTCTGTGTCTGTGTTGCTGAAAAGGCCAAGTCCATAACCAGGAGGGAAATGAGTTACACAATAAGACTTCTTTCTGTTTTAGCGTGCCATGATTGCAAAATGCTTTTAGTCTTTCAAGGATTATAAGTACCATTGAGTGTCCAATAAGCTGGAAGCTAAAGATACTGAGATATAACGGAGTGATTCTGACAGTGTAGCTGCATATATATTCAACAAACCATTCAAACATCATTTATACGCCCAAGAGGCTTTATCACTAGGACATTTCTCTCTGCAGACGGGCTGTAACTGCCAAATGTTGGTCAGTCACATTAAAGGAGGAGGCAGAGGTTGTTAAAATGGTTAGAAGAAAAAATCAACTACACCCAGGAAAACTGTATTCCTCAACACGACATGTAGGAGGAGTTCATATATTTTTCTTTCTTTCTACAGTGGGCCTGCAGATGTTTGCAGTGTCTTTTTTTTAGACTAACAGTAGGGGTTTATGAATGGATAGCATTTTTAAAACATTGGTAATGTTTAAAGTTGATGACACATTTTAGCATCGGACATCAGGGTGCTCTCAGCACTGATGGAAGGAGTGAGGGCTTGTACTCAAGTACATGGAGTAATACCACAGTAGAAAAATACTCCATTACAAGTCAAAGTCCTGCATTCAAAATCATACTCAAGTAAAAGTATTTTCATTAAAATGTACTTAAAGTGTCAAACAAAAAGTACTACATATGCAGAATGACCCCACCAGTGTTATATATATTCTCTCTATATATTATTCAGATCTAATTGTTGATGCATTTATGTAAGAAGCAGTTAAATGTTGTCAAGGTAGGAATAATTAGAACTACTTAATACAGTGTTTTATAGTTTCATTTAAAAGAATGCATATGATCTTTTAAACTTAAATGTTTTACATGTTAAATGGTTACAGTTTTTTTGCAACCTTGACCATATTTTCCAATGTTTTTGTGTCTACTAATAAGGTTTTTAAAAAAAATAAATAAAAAAAATTGGTCCAGTATTGAACGAGAGCACAGCAGCTGGCAGCCACGAAACAGGCTGCAGTGTAACCACTCAGGGCATTTGCGCACCGTCAATTTATGTCCACTAGGGGTGCTTGTTTTCGTCACTGACAGACTCAGATTGTTATCAAGTGTCTGACAACATTATGGAAAGGATATGAGGATAAAAGTACTGATTATTTAAATGGAGTCTGGGGGGTTTGGTGACAGTGATTTTGTTGCTGTTTCTGGTTAAAAAAAGGATCTTACTTTTTAACAAAAAGGTCTGAATCTGTTAGGAACCCCTCCATAATGTTTTCAGACATTTAGAATAATAATATGAGCCTGTCGGCAAAAACAAGCACTTTTAGTGGATGTAAATTGATGGTGCGTTAATGCCCTTAATGGTTACATTGCAGCCTGTTTGGTGGCTGCCAGCTGCTGACATAATAATAATTGTTTCCCATCGGTCACTTAGACACGAAAAGAAGAAAAAATTGGGTCCAGGTGGAAAAATACCAGTTACCCTCTAAATCAGAGGTTCCCAACTGGTCCAGCGTACAGGTCCAGATTTCTCCTTAATCATTAATTCAAGGTCCCAGAGTTAAATACAGCATCATACTTGAGTTTGGCTACATCACTGAGCTAGTTTGCTGTTTCTGTTATGTAGCTGTCCGTTAGTCGCTCACTCTACAGAAGAAAACGGCACTTCAAAATAAATTCATTCAGAATGGACCTGCGACCCATTTTTGGACCATGACCCACCAGTAGGGAACCACTGGTCTAAATCTGAGAAGTAACACGTAACAGATGTCAGGTAGATGTAGTTTAGTAAAAAGTACAACAATTCCCTCTGACATGTGGTGGAGTGAAAGTACAAATTAATAGAAAATGGAAATGCCCAAGTAAAAATTGTACTTAAGCACAGTACTTAGTACATGTACTTAGTTACACTCCACCACTGGTTTTGAGTATACCGTAGGGCTATGGGAAAGACAGATAGTCCAGCAGATGGGCGACTTTACACTACAGCACAAGCCAGAGCATCTGACAGCTTTCTTCCTGCTCCCCTGTATTTACCGTAGGTAGGAGCGCTCCAAAACACCTGCTCATCTCATTCAGCGACTTTCTTGTCAGAGAACTGTGGGAACTTTGTTGATGGCATGCAAGCGCGCCTTCCAAAATCTGAAAGCATCTTCCTTTCACATTGTTGAACATGGGGGGATGCTGCTCTCAAAATGCGAAGCCTGCTGAAATATTCAGAGCTAGGAGCATTTGGCGTTCATAGGATTCTCATCAGTGCTTTGCCCATTAAAGCGATCCCAGTGCACCGCTCTCCCTCGTTCACCACTGCACGCACTGAAGTGTAATTAGAGAGAGAGGTTGCACATTTCCCTTGGGCCATTTACCATCCTCACTGTACTGCTGCTGGTTCCTTTCTGCATGTTTTCATTTGGTAACATCTTGTGCCAGCGCTTCAGCACCGCCTGACCACAGAGATCCACTTCAGTGACTCTGCAAGATTGAATGCATGGCAGTGCTGAATAGAAGGGTTAACATTTATGGGTTTAATTAAAAAGAGGATGTAACCCTAATATTGTTTTATTGGATAGCCACGCAATATCGTGAGTGTAGAGATGTGTAAATCATCACTTGCTAGTATGACTAAACTATTAATAAGATAAAAGGCCTGAGAGCAAAAGGCAAATTCTGGGTTTAAAAAGAAGTGACATGATTTTGAATATGTGCATCTCTGTTGTTGTGTCTTCGTAAAGCAGAACAGTAGCAGAAGCTGTAGGGTGGGTGTTGAGAGCCGCGAACTTCCCTCCCTGACAAAATGACTTTGACATTGTATTGGTCTCAGGCGAAACAAGACATAAAGCACCCAATAAGCTGCGTGTTACGTGTTAACCTCTGCAGTCATGTGCTGTTGTGTCATGCATGCTAAGCATCCATAGTCCAGTGTCTACACTGTTAAAACACGCTACCCATACATTCAGCACAGCCCTTGGGCCCCCGGGGAATTATTGCATGCTATTGGTTAGTAGCTGCCAGGGTGAATCCTCCACCAGTGCTCGTTTAAAATGCTGTCAAAGCTTTAATAGTCCTGGGGGCTTGGGCTTAGAGAGGAAACGCTTCAGTCTACTCTGAGAAGAAAAGGCAAAACAGACAATGCACTGCCACAGGAAGTAGTACAATTGCTTTGTTTGAGCTTTGTTTGAGTTTTAAACTAATCTGCTGTCTGGCATCATGCTCTGCACAACTGAATCTTAATAGCCCTTTGCATTTCTAACCCATTTTCAAACTATTGGGGTTAATTCTTTGCAGGCTGGATTAAATCTATCTGTTTGATTGTGAGCTGCGTGTGGTTTATCTCTCTCAATGCAAGCTGACCTCAGAGGGGGACTGGACTTTCTCCAATATGCAGCAGGACAGTGACCTTAAATCATCTAATCACGTACACATAGAGTAAAATAATGATGGCTTGTGTCCACTCAGTCCTTACATCATTGCATTGTGTTCTTCATAAAGACAAAAAAGATTCCTGATGAAAATATGAAACCAATCTGGATAATGTTAGTTATAAAAATAAGGCTAAATGAATACTACACAAGAATTTCCCACAAAAACAATGTCTCCATGAGTTTAGTCACTGTTTTTACAAAAGTCATCCCTCTCAATCATCACTTACGACCACTAGAAGTGTGTGGCGGTGTATTAATCTGCAGAGACCATGCCATCTGCCTGATTTTTCTATGGACGCACCAATTCATCATCTGAACATCAGTATCAGCCGTTTTTCGCCTTGTTGACTGTCGTTGGTCTCTCTGCAAATAAGACAACATTCACTGATGGCAGTGGCCAATGCTCGTCTGTGCAACATCAATTTGGTGTTGAGTAAAAAGCAGGGCTCTAAACTAACGCCATCCCATTGTACCGTAAACGATAGAAAACGGGTTTGGGATGAATAGAGCTCTTCCCCACGACAGAAGGACGCATAAAACTGTGCTGAAAGCAGCAGAAGCAAAGCAAGTTAATGTTAGTTATTAGCAGGTTGCATTGAGTTATGATGCATTCATGTTCTATTCAGTAAAAATGATTACTGGGTAAAAATTATAATGTTATCATGATGTGTTCAAATGTAATCATGTAAAATTTAGTTTTTGGTGAAAAACTTGAATAAAAACAGTTATTTGAAGAGGACATTTGTTGATGTTTTCACAGCAATACAAACTAGATATTATCGAGAGAATTAAGGTTTGTGAGGCAGGTTTTTTCATTTGAAAGAAGGTAATATTAAAGGTTGTTTCATAAATTTGTATGATTGAATTTGTGTTTATGTAAAGGTTGTGTTGTAAAGGGCCGTTTAGTTTGTATTTGTTGTTTTGTAATAAAGACTTCCTTGTTTCTTTAGCACAAAAGGAGGAATAAAAAACAAGCAACAACATGACTATCATTGGTCTATCTGTAAAAGAGACAACATTAACTGATGGCGGTGGCCAGTCTTCCCTGGGATACCTTCAGGATAACAAATCTATGTTGAAAGCGACAGATGCAAAGCAAGTTAATATTAGTTATTAGCAGCTGGTGGCAAGAACTTATCATTCATGAAGGTTGCATAGAGTTACATTATGATGCATTTGTGCTTAATTCAGTAAAAATGACTCATGGGAGAAAGTAAATCATGAAGTGATGTGTTCAAAAAAAGGCTGTTTCATAAATTTGTATGATTGAATTTGTGTTCATTCAAATGCAGTTTAGCTTGTTTTTGTAATGAAGACCTCTTTGTTTCTCTGGCACAAAAGGGGGAATGAAAAACAACAAAAATAAAATAAGCAACAACAACAAAAAAACAACAACAACACCGGTTTCAGCCCAGAATTTGGCAATTGGTGCTTCCCTAGTATTTTCTTATTTACGTCTTATTTTGCTGTGTTTGGGACATTCCTGGGCACAGGGCCTTTACATAAAGGTAGTGACCAGGTGCCCCAGGTGCAGGTGCAGACCATCAGCAGCACATGTCCAAGAAGAAGCTACACACATTGCAGACATAGCACCAGAAAAACACAAATAAAGTGAACCGAAACGCTAAGCAGACAAAGCTGGGGTTGGCTTTCATGTTTGCTTTCAATACTGTTTACAAACTGTAGCTGATAATTCCTGCATACTATAAGTTTAATGAAATAAAAATATATGCCCTGAAAGTTCACCTAGTGTGTAAATATAAAAAGCAACATAGTGCTGCATTGGGGGTTTGCAGCTACATTAACATAAACCACAAGAGCTTCAGCTACATCATATTCTAGCCCGGGGTGTCATATTAAACGGATTTCTCGGAGATAGTCCCACGTAAATCCTATGGGAGGCAAGATCAGGGCAGCCGCACAGCAGCTGTCCCTCGCTGCTCAAATTGGCCCCGGCACTCAAAACAAAATAAAATTAATATGCTGTTTTGCTCTCAGTAATGTGAAGGGATTAGAGCATCCACCAGTATCAGGATTTAGGATTGAGTGTGTGTACTGCACATGACCAGGCAGAGCGGTTCAACTGCAGCAGCCGCGGTCAGACGGGGTAGAGCGGAGGGCTGGAGGAGGAGCGTATCTGTCCATTAAGAGGGACTCTTAAACAGAAGCAGAGGCTGTTGAGAGGATTACAGCAAGGTCATATTAAATATGCGTAGATATTTTTTCTCTCTAAAAAGCACAGCAAAGTGGTCTAATTAGAGTGAACATCAAAGCTTGTTTAGCCAGCAATGGAAGTAACAGGATCAGAAGAAGCCACGGGATCACATTTATAACTATTAGTACTGAATATACAGCAGTGTTAGATCTTAACATGGTAAGACGGTGTAGACGGTGCTCTCGTTCATTGCTTAAGTACACCGTGAACTTGTTTTTAATACTGATACACAGATAAAAACAGAAATAATGCCTTATTGTTATGCCCTAACCCTGAACACCACCTCAGGCTTTTGCTACAGTACTTCCATGTTAGCCAACAAAATATTCCTCCGCCCCCTACCCACAGCAGGACAGTATGTATGTGCTCCGACCCCCAGCCTATACGTCACTTTAAAACTATAAAGCTAGATACAAATGAATTATCTGCACATCAATATTTTTCATGTTAGCGGGGTCATTCAAGGAAAATGGCTTCTCTCTCTGACCATATCTCTTACTGTCCATTTGCAATGTAATGTCCTATTCCAAAGGCAACATATTTCTCCTGTATGTGTCATTAAAGGTGCCCTGAAAAGCCTGACTGTAAATGTGTAACCTCTCTGGACTGTAGAGTAAAATTCTCTCATAAGGTAAACTGTCACAATAATTACGTTAACGACTTATCGTATGATATATGGACATGACCTTGATCATTTTGCTGATCTCGATATTGTTCTTTGTGTTTGGGCTACATGTTTGTTTATATAAGAGTGTCACCAAAATGTTAGCCAACATGATGCCAGAATAAACAGCAGGGTTTCCAGACCAACATAAAACTTGGGAGCATCCATTTTGCCCCTTTTTATTCTCCACCCTCACCTGTTTAGGCAAGTCTAAAGGAAAACAAAACCATACTTTAAAGGCGACACAGTGTAGCTTACTGGTAGCCTACATCTATATTTTTGGAGTGGAAGAGGCACAGTTGTGATAGTCGTTAGCTTGCCAACCTCTAATAACTAGCCAAAAAATACGCTGTTTGTCGCCACTTTCTTGTGTATATTAACAGGTGTTAATTACTTTTTAAAAATATGTATTAAAAAAAAGTCATATTCCAATTCCACTGTCTGAATAACTGTAAGAATTAAAAGTTAATTGCTCATTGAAAAGGTGTACTTGGATTAATATGTCATTATGTTATCATTATATCTGTGGCAAAAAAAAAGTCTCAAAATGACAATAATATCTTTTATTGCACTTATTTCTGGGGTCATATATATTGTCAAACAAAAGTAGTTAACATGACAGGCCTACAGGTGCCTGCAATATGAAAATCTGCCAGTCTTTCTTGGGGTAATTTAATGTTGAGTAAATGTAAGTGGTGCAGAATCAATCAGGAAATTAAGCTAAAGTATTTTCATCACGTTTGGTAACTGAATTTACCTTGCAGTCTGTCTGGAAGAGAACAAAGCACAAAGACAACTGTGGTATACATCAGATAAATGTCAGTCTCTTGTTCACATGCTCTGTGACACAATCCTCTGACTCAGACACATTCAGTGAGCATGAGGATACTTCAGATGTAGGCACTTCATCTGTCACATTCATTATAAAACTACCATCAAACTAATCTGAATAGTTCCTTAACATCAGACACATTCAAAGAAATATTTCTGAACAGAGTCACTGCCGCTGGGGGACGAGAGAGGTCCTCTTTTTCGCCAGCTGTGAGAGCAGGCTGGTGATTCTGTAGGACCCTCAGGACTTTGGAGATTCAGCAGCGGGAGCATTGGTCATAGCGCAAGCTGACTGCCAGCCGAGCCGAGGCTAGGACAGTTCTGGGGCTGGAGAGAGGCACAATGAGCAAAGCCATGGTTCTGCACTTGTCTCTTCTTTTAGGCGTAAACATGCCTTGTCTTCTGAACCAGAAGGAAGATGTTGGAAGTTGCTGCTGTCAAGACTACAAGATATTTCAACTCTCTGTCCTTTAGCGTGCTGGAATGATGTGTCGCTAAGGAAGAGGGATGCTTTCAGGTCTTATCTGCCCTTGTGTTGAAGGGTGATCATATCCAATCAAACAATGACTAATGCTGTGATGCAGCCTCTGGCAACGGCAACATACTTGGTCAATTTATCAATCTGTCTTGCTATGAGGGTCACCAAATCCAGCTCCAGCTTGTTGGCTGTCATGCTATAATAATGTTAGCATATTCCATTAGCTCCCGGTCACTGGCCAGCAGTAACAAATTAATAGTAATGCATTACAGTAATATTATTATTTTTCACAGTAACAAGTAGTGTAACCAACTACTGATAAAATTTCATCAACAATATTACAGTAACCACTCCAATAAATAACCTTACTTTTGATTTCACCCTCTGACTGATTTGAAATCCAACCATTAGTCACATCCCCGGATTCATTTTTGGAATAGTTGCGCAATGGAGTGGAAGTTCTTACATTCAGCAGCTGGAAATATCCCCATTAGATTGTTGTTGTGACGAGAGATGACAAGAACATCATTGCAAAATGTGTGTACAGGTAGAAGTTCTAAGACGCTCTCTACTAGGAAAAAAACATACTCAAACCTTGAAACACCTACTACAACTGACAGCACAATACCGTAATACTCCTGGAAACACACCCCACCAAAGGTGAGCCCTCCTAGGCTGCAGATTGTTGTAGCCCCACAATGGCTAAACATAATCATGGACAGCTGCAGGCTATAAGAGACAAAGAACTAATGGAACTGGCAAGGAGTCGAGAAACCAGTGACGACGATGAGAAGATGCCATGGCGCACACACAAAGGAAGAATGTGCAACCATGCGGCAAAGTAATCCACAGTACAGGAAATCACAGGCAGCAAAACAGGTACACTCATGACGTAGAACTGACTGGCAGTCCCTCCACTCAGCCACTAGAAACAGGGAAATAGAAGGAATGTGGAAGAAGAGCTCAAGAGCTCAAGTCAGGGACAGAAGGCTGAGTGGTTTACGGGGGAGCAGACGAAGCAGGAAGGTCAGAGACAGGCGAGGTCAGCAACAAGGAAGCAATCCGGGAATGAACGCTGGAAAGTCTTGCATGGATATGACAAAGAACAATCTGGCAGTGAGAGTCTGTGGAGCTGGGGTATTTATAGTGGCAAGGGAGTTGGCTTGATGAGGTGGGTGTGGTGGGCCTGCAGGAGCGGGAGATGTGAGGACAGGTGATTGGCTGGCAGGTAGGTGTGGTCAGTATGCGGGGTTAGAGGAAATTTACTAGGTGAACTGAGAGAAAGGCAAGTATGGCAGGTCGGAAGTGCACACTATGACATCATGTTTCAGACAGATCCTTGGGAAAATAGCTATTTAGCCTTAGCTGTTCTTACTGACGATTATCCTGACAAAAAAATTAGACTTTGAGGAGAAAGTACTCAATTACCAACTTTGTAGGATGAAACAGTAAAGTAATATAACAAGTAGTGTAACGAATACCTGTTGGCAGAGAGTAATGAGTAAAGTGATAACATTACTTTTGAGTAAGGAGCCCAAAACTTTTGGCCAGAGGTGTGGTAAGCTTTCTAGACCTTAAGCATCTCGCACAATCTGGCGTCAGTAGCAACCACATCATCTGATAGAGGAACATCCTGGCAAAAGGTGTAGCCTGGAATTTGTCTGATCAAATCTGAAAACAGGATCCCCAATTGGCAGAAGCTTCAGCCATCATCTTCCAAATTCTCAGATAATATCAAGAACACCTTGAGGACACCTGTTAGCTTGTGCAGTGATGATGGACTGGAGGTAAACACTGACTACTCTGCTGCCTCGCCAGTGCATGTCTCACAGATGACACACTGTAGCTCCATCTTGGGAGAGTGCTGGGAGTCCTTCCATTGCTGCTGCCGCCGCTGCTGCCATCTCACTGCTGACAAAGCTCATCAGTCAGTGCTCTCCAGCTGGTCTGTGATCCCATGCGTGCTTGACACCAAGGGACATGAAGCGGAGTAAACGTGGATCAACAGTAGCAACCAAGACGGGGCATGATGGGCAGCATTTAGCCAGTGTGGTGTCAGACTAATTTATCCTTGACTATGCTGTCATCTTGCAACTGAGATGAGTGGCTAAGCTTATGGAGCAGCAGCAAAGTGAAAATAGAACATCTTTCTGTGGGTTTACGTGCTATATTTTAAGCTTCAAGCAGCTGGAGGTTAAGTCTATAGTACACAGCTTTTTCTTTAGCATTTCTTCCTACATTCCTGCTACTTGGAAGAAGCAGGTATATTATCCAACATATAAATGTATCCAGAGTCACATTGTTTTTCCTGAAGTACTGTGGATTTCAGTGGATAGACACAGTGCACTGGTAGGAGAGAATATAGAGAACATATATATTCACAGCTCATGCTGTGCTTGCCAGTACACTGGGATTAAAGTACAGTAGAGCATCTACATATTTAACTTCCCCAGTGATGAAGGGAAGAGCTGTTTCATAAAAGAAAAGGCCTTTGATTTATTTATTGCCAGCCCTGCTTTATTTTTGATAGTGAGACAGCGACAGGAAAGGCAGGCGAGAGCAGCAAAGGGCCCTGGGCCAGACTCAAACCTGGGCCGCTGCTGTAAGGACTCAGCCTTAACGGTATGCGCTCTACCCAGTGAGCTACGGGGAAAAAGCCTTTTATGATCAAAGCTTTAAGAATAAAAAAGAATAAAAGCATAAAATAATAATAATAAGGTCTCACTCAAGAGTCAGACTTAAATCCATAGTCAGACATGTAAGCACTAGGGACGCCACTGGTTCTTATAGTATTTTCCCCCACTGTAAAGACGGTGTACTTTTAACAATAATAGATCACTAAACTAAATGATTACAGGGTTATGTTATGGCCATCTGCTATACACATATGCTATTACTATGGCAACAGCACTAACCAAAGGCGCAAATTTCTTTGGGTCAAAAAAAAAAAAAAAAATCTCTAATCAAGCAGTTATTTCAGTAACTCTGTTATGGTGAGCTAGCTAAAATCAGATTAGCCTTTGGTATTAAGGCAATGAAATTATCATCTTATTTTTTAGTTAAAATTTCATATATGTTTATTGATAAAAAGTCCAACTGAAATCACATTAAGTTATCCTTTTCTGTAGTCGAAATATTGTCAAATATTTTTTAATGAATTGTAATTAATATTTTTACTATGAAAGGTGCAGTGTGTAGAATTAAGGGGCATATATTGGCAAAAATTGTATATTATATTCATGCTATCGTAACTAAGTACAGAGAATCCTTTTGTTTTCCTAACGTTAGGATGCCATTTATATCTACACTTCCACAAAGTCCGCCATGTTCTACAGTAGCCCAGAACAAACCAACCAACCACTAGCTATAGATAGAGCCATTCATGTTTTTGCATTCTCTACACAGTGGGCACATAGGAAAAGTTTCAGTTGGTTGCAATCTGCAACTTCACCACTAGATGCCACTAAATTCTACATGACAGACCTTTAAATTGAGACATAAATGTCTCTGGGGAAATATTACAAGTGAAGCTCTAGCAAAACTTCAGTCTAGAAGACAATACTTTTCATGCTGAGACTGTAAGTTTTCTTTCTTACCCTGCCATTCACACCTTGCACATATGCTCACTCACTGTTATTGTCTGGGTAGGTCAATTGAGTCATCAGTTGATTCACAGTCAACCAATAGCACAGCGACACACCTTCTCTGTCAGCCTATCATCTTACTGCTCCTCATTTTAAATATGGTTCTTTCTCTGCCGTAGTTCTTTCTTGCTGCCGTTGTGCGTGTCCTCCACCTCCCCATCACCACCTAGTCTTTACGGATTCATCAGCCTCATTCTCCTCAGCAGTCAGCAGCCTCAGAGTCATCAGCCACCACCAGTCTCTGGACTCCATGGGGGGATTTATCCTGCTGCCAATCAGATGTTCCTCGATCACAAAATATCTCCCTCTGGTGTCCAAGTGCCAAAGACTTCTGTTAAATCTTAATCAGCACAAATCATCTGTTAATCTGCACAATCATATTCTGTACTAAATATTATCTTTACTTCATTCTTCGGTCTCTCCTGATTGCAATGCTCGTCTTAATCTCAGCCGACTGGGAGGGCGTGTCAGTGTTTGATTGACGGCAGCTAGCAGGCTGAGCGCCGCCAGGGAGAGCAAAAGAAAAAGAAAGCAATCGTGAGCTGCTACAGCAAAGACAGATCCTGACAAAACCAGGATCTAAATTGACCAAAGTGACATCTGCAGGTGAGTCTACATGCTGTTTAATGTGCTCCAACTGACCAGCTAATCAGCTGTCTAGCCTGCAATCTGACGTTAGCCATGTACTTTTCACTGGTGAATTTTGTCTGGTCGCTCATTCTACAACCCAGGATGCAGGGCAAGACTTGTGATCATGTTTGTGAGTGAGATGGAGCAAGAAAGCTAATGTGGGTTGTTGCTCAAAGTCTGTGGCTCTTGTGTTGTGTGAAAGACGGCTTTCTGGCTGTCAGTGTGACCGTCTGCCATGATAGATCACTGATGTTGCTGCTTTATGCAAAGATTTGATTGAAAATGGTATGGAAACAAGATCTCCACCTACATAGGTCGACGATATACATTATTCTGACAAATTCATGCAAAAATAGAGGGCACCATCATGAAACCAAAAAATACCATATACATTTCTGTCTCTTTTGGTTTCTCTGAGGAGAAGGCAGAAAATGTGAGTTACAGAGATGACAGATGAAAAAAATGCAATTTCATTTCACTCTGACTTTTCGTTTCTCTTGTTTCATCTGCAGCCAGATGGTCCACTACGGCAGCTTTAAAAAAAAAAAGCGGAGGGGAAGAGAGAGTCCTTCCCTGTGGGACTGTGTAACGCTGTAGGACAGAGTGTCGAGCTAGGCCCGTCTCCTGGGTACTCCTGTCTCTGTGAGCCTGCTGCTGGGCACAGACATATGTAGACGCTGTGGGTTGTTGATAGGTGTGAGGGCCGCAGGATCACAGCAATTGTTAAAAGCAATCACAGCATCCAGTAAATTACTGTTATCAGTGAAGCATTTTGAACGAGCCCAGACATCTGCATGAGCTGACGTCACTGCGTGATTGAAGAAGTCCCGTTTGATCGTTGCTGAACGCCCCTCAGTGTAACCTTTATAGGTCAGTGTAAGGTGCTGCTGTTGCACATTTCTCCTCTGTTTAAGCTGCTGCTGGTGGAGGTTCACGTTCATGCAGAGGATATATCCTGATGATTAGTGTCTTTTCAGTTTTTTGGTGCTGGTCATGGTGCTTACTGTTCAATGTGCTTCGATAATTTACAGTTGTTTAAAGGTGAAGTCAGCGATTCTGGAGAAGGATTGTTGGTATTTGAACTGAACACTGAAACAAGTACTACACCCCTCCCATCAGTGCTCCTTCAGAAGCTTGGTATTATCTGTGATGTCATTTACGAAGGATGTCAATGGTTAACTGTTAATCAGGTAACAGCCAAGAATTCTTTTGACTGGTTATGCACGTCAGTTTGTGGGTTATTTGCTGCTTGTCAGTTTACAGCATTGTGCACCAATCGGGTCTACTGGGAGCTAGCGAGCTAGCAACGGCACTCATTTGGCAATTACCACCAGTAACACCATCTCGACCCAACAGTGTTGCTGTGGAAAATTTTTACCCATCCTCTGTCTCCCCCAGATTGCTCCAGTGAGGGATGGCTCAGTTTTTAGCTGCAAACCCCATTTAGCATTGTTTTCTATGTTATCACTATCAGCTTTGTTAACACCATTAGCAGTGTTAGCATGGCTAGTGGTGCTAACATAGGTAACAAAGCTAAAGGGGGTTTGCAGCCCAAAATGAAGCCGCTTATTCACCGGGGCTACCTGCGGAGACCTGCGGCAATACTGTCCCATCACTAGGATGGTGTTACAAGTGGCAATCTCCAAAGGAACAGCACCACTGGCTAGGTCCCACAACTCAGGTGGTGCGCAGTGCAGAGCAACCAAGGCTAATGTTAGCTAACCATGCGTTACAAGAGGTAATCCCCATAGGAACAGCACCACTAGCTAGCTCCCACAGCTCAGGTGGTGAGCAGTGTGAAGTAACCAAGGCTAACGTTAGCTAACCAATGGAGACCAAAGGGTAGGCAGTGGACACCATGTTACCACATGTTAGCCAGCTGTCTGTCAACAAAGCCAACAGAAAATAAAATACGAGGAAAGACATTTACATCACAAAACATTAAATATCACCACCTCTAAATGAACAGCACTTTGGAATGCAGCAATAAAGCTCACTGCCTTTTGTTTCTTAAAAATTTACCGCTTAGTTACCAGTTAATGGTTGTCAAACTATTGAAAGCAAAATTAACCGAAACTGACAACCCAATTATTTTTGTTGCACTTCCATCGTGTGTGTAGCGTGTGTGAGGACAGGGAAGAGGCAGAGTAGTCGGCACAGTGCTTGGGGTCAATCTGGGGTTACACTGCAGACATGAAGATATGAAAGATACTGCCCAAACCTAATGAGAATTGCTGACTGCGCCTTTAACAGCAATTTGTGTTATTATTCAAAGATGCCTAATTGAAGACACAAATTAAGAACAATTTGGAACAGTTTCTTCTTTCTGGTGTTAATTCTCTATTTCTTTGTCTGGGAACAGTCCAACTTATTCTTGGACAGAGAGAACGCTATATCATGTTTGTGGAAAAGAACTCAGTAAATCATCTCTTAAAATTCACTGGACTGAGGGACATTTTCAAGTACTACTTCCACAGAAACACACAAAATGAGATTTTTAAAACATTAACTCAGGTTTTGTGCACTGATAACTAACTGATTCTTTTTTTTTTTTTTACATCAGTGGTTAAATAAAACATACAGCGCTTGAAACTGTCAAGACTAAGCACAATGAAGAATACCACACGTCAGTAACCTCCAGTAGATATTGTATATATACACAAAGCTGATATTAAAACACAACACGCAGACATGAACAGCAGCATTCCTCATTCATTAAACTCTAATCTGAGTATGATTTCTTTCTCTATGACTATATGACTGACACCGATATCAAGCGTTCACATCATTGTGTGAGCACAGAATAGAGTCTTAACATTCATCTCAGAAGTGTATCACTGATTCTCACATTGTCACCACCACTAACAGCCATGGGATTCTGTGGTCGAGTCACAATACTCGTGACAACAATGACAAATGCTTGGCTCGCTTTACGCTCCGAGCATCATATCACCACAAAGCAATTCCACCAACAAAGCTCGGCCTTGACAACAGCCTTCTACTTTGCTCTGAACAAAAATAAATTACAAAAGCTCCCAAATATGCAGAACATTTTATTTAGCGAAGAATGCCACTAAAAACTCTCCAAATGTGCATCTGAGGCTCCTCGGAGATTTCGTTTTTCATGAAAGTTATCCATCTGCGGCCACATTTGTGCGCCTTCTGTTCCCTTCGTAGCTGATTTATGTTGACACACAGAACAATCAAAACTCTTCCTGGATCATTTAATGATCTGAGCACTGAACTGGAAGATCCCTGGCTTACATGTTGATGTCCGCCCAAACCACTGAGGCAAATTGTACTCACTGCTACTGTTTCTACTGCCATCGTCATTTCTTTCCATAAAGCAGCTTTAATCAATGTACTTCCTGTGCATTAACAATGAATCACAGGACTACATATATGTAAAAGGGGTCATTTGTACTACCGCTGTTCCTCTCAGCTCTATAGAACTTTTTGGCGGCTTTAATGTTTTGGTTCACTGATTACTACCTTCTAGGGCTGGGTGATATAGACTAAAATTCATATCTTGGTATTTACAGGCTGACTGGCGATACACGATATATATCTCGATATTTTCTGCGAAATAGGCGACATGTTCAGCTGCAAGTCAGAGCCACATTTTTGAGATGCCACAAGCATTTTTATAAAAACAGACTGTGATCAAAATAAAATGCAAAGACACTGATATTTCCCCTGTTTAAAAAATATACAGCTGCACAACATATAAATGACAAATGATATAAAACAAAAAGCAGGGCTGCACATTAACATTTTTGCACACAGCACTGGAGCTACAGAGGTTTAAAGGTTTGCAGCACAGGACACAAAACTATAACATGAGAATAAAAGTATCAAGAAGGCCTAATGTAGTTTGGAATAATTAGAAATCTTTAAGTCATTTTCCGTGGCCTTTCAAATTAATCTAGTGCTGGAAAATGATATTTATTCAGGATATTAATCTTATTCATGCACATATCATCAACAGAGAGGCAGAGGGAGGGAAGGAGCAACAGACACCTTGTCCGCTTTATATGCGTCTTTTGTTTTGTCGCTACAATTTTTAAACACATCTGTCACCTGCATCCAGGCAGTTAGTGTCATACAATAAACTATGACTACCAAGAGGAACTGCAATGCGCTATGATCCACCTCACACACAAACTAGCAGTGCAGCGCTGGATTGCACAGTGCTGTGGTAATTTTATTCATAACAGACTGATACAGCGTAGCACCTGCAGCATATAGACCGACGTTTCACTGTAGGCTAATTAACAGACAGATTAAACAGAGGAGCAGCTCTGTGTCTCTCTGAGTGTTGATGGAAAACTTGTGAGTGAGTGGGGTGGAGCTGTGCGGAGTGCGAGAGAGGAGAGATGCACACTGATATGCATTATGTAACGCAACTTGACCCTTTACGGATATAACCGGTGTTGTCTAAATTTATATCTTGCTTGAAAATATATCATTATATCATACATTGTCGTTATATCGCCCAGCCCTAGTACCTGCTCAGCGCTAAACAGCAGACAGAAAAGTCAGTGACAAGACCGTGAAGATAGTGGAGTATTTAGTAGCTAAAGAGCTGAATATTGCTGTCAGGAGCTGGTGGAGACCAAAAACAGAGCTAAAAGAAGAGTAACCAATGTGTGAGCAAGCAGTACAAGCCCAGCAGATACAAAGCAACATTATTACTCATTTCATTGGAGTCACGTTTCTGGCCACCTGATGAATGTAGGAAAATTCTCCATGGGTTCATCATTATGAGCGGCCTACATTTCACATTACACATAGTAATTGATTTCTATGTTAATCAAAAATATTGATTAGTGCAGCTTTATTATCTGCAGTTTGACCCTCATAAGACCTTTTACTGGGGAATCAGTGTTACTCTTAAGCACATTTGGCAGGGACACCTTTAAAGAAAAAAAAAGGCTGATATTCTCTGTACATTTAATTGAACTACCGTGCTTTCCAACCAAGTAGCGGTCTGCGGTGCTGAATAATGAAGCCAACAGGAAAATTCCAGAAACAGCAGTTCCTTGAATGGCCACTTCACACTGGCTTTACAGCAGATATACAAAATACAAAACGGTTTAGGTCTATGGCTCTATGGCTAATTTCCTGTTTAATGACAACTGTGCGGTGGGTGAATTAAAAAGACTTAAATTTACACATAATTGAGGGTGTGGCCGCTTTGTGTGACACCCTTGCTGTTAGGCATGTGAGTCAGATCACCTCCTCACTAATCCCCAGATCCATCCTATCGTCCAAATATGGTCACCACTGTTCCTCTGGCTCCAAAAATCCAAATATATATAGAATAATAGAATGTGGAGTGAACAGTGAGGTATATAAGCTCATACTGTCCACATAAACATACAAATGGACTAAAAGTGTAATCTGCATCGGGCGATAATTTAAGCGAACTCCTCACTAACTAATAATCGTACGATCCTTCTGCATAGACGAGTTCATACTGTAAGTAAATGGGGTCTAATTGGCAGAGTGACCCGTACACGAAGCATTTGTTCCGTCGCTACTTTCTTTCGATAAGGAAGTGCTGGAGCGGAGGGTGAGATAGCGTGCGGATGAGTGCTAAACCTGTGACTGATGAACACGAAGCAGGCTGCATTTCTCGGAGTACCCTCTGCTGGAAGGACACTCATTTACCAGATTGATGGGGCGCTTTATTGCCTGCCACCTCTCTTCCTTCTCTCTCACCATCCCCTCATCTCCTCCCTCTCTCTTATACCTATTTCTCTCTTTATCGCCTCCTCTCGCCCGCTCTCTCCCTTTGTCACACACACACATGTACACAAACTGTAAATTCACACACACTCTCCTCTCTCCGTTTCCACAACACACACACAATCTTCTTCTGGCCCTGTGATTGCTTTGCGGAAGGACAATGAGACTCTCTCCTAACCTCTTTAACACCTCCACCACCACCACCTTATTGAGGTTCAGCCACTGAGTTTTGTTCAGCAATAGGACAACAAATAACAAATAACACACACACACACACACACACACACACACACACACACACACACAGATGAACTAAGCTATTGAGATTGCAATTTAACCATCACGCTCATAGTTTTAATAGTTAATATCAGTTTATATGTTTTTTTTTTACATAAAAGGTAACATTCTTTACCACTAGTGGTGCTGCAGAGATTGTTTTCTTTGTCTTGATACACATTCCTGATATTCACTGATGTACAGGTGGCTATAATGCAACAATGCGGCAGCAAAGGCAAGGAACATGAAAACATGGGACACTCGCTTTACTCACTAAGCTACTGGGTGCCCAGTACAGGTTTATAAATGTTAAAGAAAAAAAGGAATGCATTCAAAACAGTTATTAAAGTTCAAGGGTACACATAACATAGAAACCTCCTTTACGTAAGAACAGGGCAGGGCACCTTTACTCATTTAGTTAATGTAAGAAAATAGTGGGGTGATTTCACAGAGCCCAAAGTGACGTCTTCATGTATTTCTTCTATCTAGTCTTGCATAGCCAGACCTATCGCAAGTTGCCAGTGCTGGAGAAAGGTCTAGCAGAACCCATCACAATTTCGCACTGCGGGAAAAAAATCACACCAACCAATCACAATCTTCATTGGCGCTCCTAAGCTCAGGAGCTCAGGATGGAGCGATGGTGCTGCTAAAAAACAGAGGCAGGAGGGAACTTGTTTTGGTGGAACATTTGCAACTGCAGAGGCGAGCCCTGGCACGAACCTTAAAATTAAACCTCGCAAAAGAAAACGCTGCATAAAACATTAACATGTTTTAATGTGTAGGTTGCTAACAAGGACGGGTTGTTATTTTTGTTTTACACACAGCACTAAAACAAAGTGTGGAAATAAGTATGGCTATGCAACACTAGTTTCACATAGGAATGGTGATTTAAAGCAGTTACAGCTTGTTGCATTGCACAGTGTGGCCAAAAAATTACTGAATGTAGGTTTAATCCATTATCAAAACTGCTGACAATAACACCTCTATCAACTACGGTTGGGCTGGTGTAAAAGTTTTTCAGTGGTTCTGACATTAAGCTAAACAACAGACAGGTACACCAAGTTTTACTACTCGTTGTTGCACTTAGCAGCTGTTACCAATTTGAACATAGTGAGATTCAGCTCTGTTTCTACCTCCGCTGTCAGCAGAGCAACAATACCCTCCATTCCAGGTCTGTATGTTTCATACAGAACAGGGAGGTGGCTCGACATCCCTGACTGCTTGAAAGAGCCTTTTCGTCTTGTCACCTCAAAAACCACATCAACTTTCTGGTAAACAAAGACAAAGTGCAGCATGCACATATTCCCCCCTCACATCTCACCTGAAATTTGATCTCCTTCATAATCTCGGCTTAGCTGTAAATTGCGCACAACCTTTCAGACCCTAGTGGCTCTGTTAGGTTACTCACATTGTAAATTTGCTTATTACTAATGCAATATAAGTTGGATTTAGTGCCATGATGCCGTTGGCACAGGCTGCTGATGTAGGCTACTTTTTAATTTGCCATAATGTGTCAGAATGACAAATGCCAGGTGGTTTCCATAAAATCATACACTGGACAGGACTAACATTCATTGGCAGAAAAAACAGAACTCGAACCAACAGTCAACTAATCAGTAACTGAGCAGCCTAGTTGTGTTAGTTTCAGTATTTACAAAGAAAGCTGCAAATAGCCTCCCCGTATCTCGCATACGCAGGAAAAGTCCTGAAGGTCATGGAGGTTGACGTCCACAGTTATAAGTGACGACAGCAGAATCGAATGAAAGAAAAGAAACAGTCTTAAGCAAACAAACTGAATGTTGTGAAAAATATAGAAAGGTGCAAATGTATTCTGATGAACACACACACACACACACACACACACACACACACACAGATGTTTTCACTGTATTGGCCTTTCTGTTTTTTTAAATCCAGCACGACTTCTGCAGTCAGACAGATCCCAAGAGCGATCTCACATGGCAAATCAAATCAGTGATCAGCTGGAAAACCGCTGGCTCATGCATAAGTAAAGGGCACCCCCTGGCCCCTGTACGCTGTACACACCTGATCTTACGCATACACGCACACACACACATTAAAGCCCTTATCTAACCGACTCAAAGCGCCAGTCACACTCATACGATAACTTATTCATGTGTTGGAACATTAAAGAAGCAGACCATAAATTGCAGGTGACATATGGATTTTATCCCCCTGGAGAGAAGTGACACATGGCTGCACAGACGTGGCAGCCAATGCCACTGAGCTCATTGCCCCTCGTTGACCTGACAGAGGCCAAGGGCGGTAAGTGTTGACTGAGTATGTTTTTGACCCTGAAGAAACTATCATATAGCATCCATACACTATCAAGTATTTTACTCCCCTCCCCTTTTTCCTCTCTCTTTGTATCTGCAATTCAAAACTACAGAGTCTGACTCACCGGCTGCTCTCACAGAACGCAGCGATTGTATTCACACTGGCTGGAATAAGACAATGCAGGTTTTGTTTTCTTTTTATTTAGTCTGTTTGATGTCAAAAGAGGCATGAGGTAGCAGATGCGAGGAGTTTTTTTGTTGTTTGCTTTTTTAGCAGGGGCCCTTTCTCAAACTGCAGTGATTAAGTGAATCACCTGACACAAAGCCAGTTCTAAATTAGAGCTCCTTCTCTGCCGGTGAATCTTGCTAGAATTGTACGTCGATGGATGCTGTTCCTGCAGAGGGACCATTAATAGTGTGGTGATCATCATCGATTTCCCCCAGGTAATCATCATTTGTCACATTTTAGACATCCGAGGGTTTAATGCGGCATCACAAATGGCTTTCTGATTAATAGGAACAATGCTCCGAGGAGGCAGCAACACAGAAGCCATTCTTATAAGATCTGTGGCGCTGCTGCTCTGCCAGGAACACCCCTCTTTGTTGTCTGTCCGCAAACTCACAAATATACAGCCGGTGTAAAGCACAAGAGCATTGTGGCCCGGAGCAGGGGATGCAAATTTAGACTTAACAGCAGACCAGAGGGACAGGACAAATTTAGGATAACAACCCCTGACTTTGAGAATGCAGACACCGACCAGGGTGATCTTAAATGCAAGTCATCAAACTTAGAACATGCAGCACAACTCCCAACAACTCTCAACAAAACATCCCATTGATCAGTAATGTGACTGATAGATACTAAAAATACAAAACAACATTATCATAATTCTTCTCTTAAACAATACTAAGAGTCTACAGCTAAATGCTAATGTCAGTATGCTAACACGCTCATAAAGACAATGTGATGTTTAAGTCGAAGAATTGTTCTTACATAAGTTTGTACAAACAAATTCAGTGAGATGTTACATTGTCGGGGCCTCACTGTTACTGTATGTCAGCCTCTTTTCAATTATCAAATCAATTATTGGTGGGCGATATGGCCCTAAAATAATATCACAATATTTACGGTATTTTTGCAATAACGATATTCTTGATGATAAGACAAAAAATAAATAATTTAAGAACATAGAATTGCAACGAAATAAGTGATACGGTTTTACATGTCAACCTTTAAACAGCTCCCACATACAAAAAATGTCCCCTGGGATCTATATAGTATATAAATCAACAGGTGGTTTCCTTCTTTAACAAAATCCTAAATGATTGATGCTCCGCCATTTCTCCTCTGATCATCACACTGTAACCTGTGACAGGCTGTTATGATACCAGAACTATCACACATTCACATATATATAAGTAGTTTTTTGCGTAACATATGTTTACATTACCAAAGGTTTATGACACTTGACAACACCGACTCTTGTGGGCGCACAGCGAAAAAGGAAAGGGAAAGATGCTGTGCTGCTGCCAGAGGAGCCACTGAATGAGTTCACTCTGAGCACTAAGTCGCTAAAAGAGTCTGAGAAGTCCGGGGCTGTTCATAAAACATTCAGGATGCCACAGTTTATTCCACACTACTGAAGCCACTCCTCTTTTTGGAGTTGGTAATAATTTAGCTTTCAGCCATGTTTGTTGTTGCCATGCGTAACAGTATGACGTCAATGAGTCAAAATACTCAGTATCATGATACAAATTTTTCTTATCATATCAAAATGACAAAAATATTATTGTGAGTGAGATGATATGGCACACCCCTTAAATCAAATAACTCCTGATGTTATATCCTGCCTGCCTATCCTGTTTCAATCCAAAACACGTCATGATACTAAAGCTAGATACTCTTGAAATGCTGTTTCATCTGGACTTTAAGCACATTTAATGTTTACCATGTGAACATACAACATTGTCTGCCTCACAGGCAGTTAAAAAAGGATAAAAATCAATGAGGCAGAACAAGAGACATCATCTTTTTTTGTTCCATGCATTCTTCTCCATGGTCAAAGCCTGGCACCTACATTAACCACAATGCAACTCGACCATTAACTGTTCCATTGGACATTCAGGTGTGTTATGCTAGCAGCAACTAATGCTATCTTGAGCTGTTGGACTCAAGCAGAAAATGGGAGCGGGCTACAGAGGTCTGGTAAGGTCGCTTTTTTTTTTAACTCTACAACCCCAGATATTAGTGATGGGGGAAATATGCGTGAATGAATCTTTTTGAATGAGTCGTTTTGGTGTTGGTATGTACCAGGTCAGCCTGTCAAATGTTGAAGTGCTCATTAATCCCTGACCTTTCCCACTTGCTATTATTGCAGAGTACTGCTCAAGCTGTCGGCTATGGTGAGTGAACATGGACCTATTAAATCTGACTTGAGTCAAGACTTTCACCAGCCAAGACCAATGGTGCATACACATGCTCCTTGGATGACCCTTTTTCCAACTTTGGTGTGTTCATAAGCTTTAAGTTGCAATGTAGAAACAGCATGGATGCTACAAAGAAGACGGGTTGTACTTTATTGTTCAGAGTGTTTAAACAACAGATTGATAATGAAGACCAAAGGATCAGAAACTCGCTTTTCAGATTATTTTGACACCACATGGATGCAGCACAAGACTGCAGAGGTGACTGCTACTGCCCCTCAAGAACAACAGCTGGTTGGTCAGGGACTATTCTGTAACATCATATTGACCTTACATAGTTAAATCAATGCATTAAAATGAACGTTTTATCTTTACTAATGTAAAATTATACGCAACGACTAGTAGTTAATTGAAGAAAAGTTCTGTGGGTTCGTCAGCTCTAGCTGTCGAACATACAGGTACTATAATGGAGTGTCACAGAAAAACTGACATTGTACTTCGTAAAGTGTCAAAACTCGAAAGGGTTCATACATTTTCAAGCGTTAAGTGTTTACCATATTTCAAAAACCTCCCTCTGGAGCCACAAAAAGGCTTTATACAACTTTTTACATATGCAGTAGTACTCCCCCAGACCTGTAAATAGACTCTGTGTAAAACTGGTGGAGCTTCCCTTTAAGACAAGTATGATAATAGTATACTTTGTCCATTCCATCCATCCATTTTCAACCCATTATCCAAAGCCGGGTTGCGGGGGAAGCAGGTTGAGCAAAATATTCCAGATGTCCCTCTCCCAAGCAAAGCTTTTCAGCTCCTTCTGGGGGACCCCGAGGCGTTCCCAGGTCAGACAAGCTATGTAATCCCTCCGGCGTGTTCTGGGTCTGCCCTGGGGCCTCCTACCAGTTGGACGTGCCCAGAACACCTCTAATGGGAGGTGCCCAGGAGGCATCCTGATCAGATGCCCAAACCACCTCAACTGACCCCTTTTGACGTGAAGGATCAGCGGCTCTACTCCGTGCTCCTTACCCTATCTAATATTGAGCCCAGCCACTGTTCTGAGCAAACTCATTTCAGCAGCTTGTATCCACAACCTCATTTTTTCGGTCATTACCCAGAGCTCATGACCATAGGTGGGGGTTGGAACGTAGATGGACCAGTAAATTTAAAGTATACATTGTATACTTTGCATAAATGAGGATTTATCAGTCACATGACTATGGACCTCATGTAAGGAAACTGTAAACAGGCCTGATGAAGACAAGATAGCTGACAACAAAAAAACATGATGTTCTGGACATGAGCTGTAATAAATATTTGGGATCACAACATGCATGTGCAAAAAAGTATTTGACCTAAATCCAACTTCACCCGAATTAAATCATTCAAATAGCTGTGTGCTTTGTGCCGCTCAGCTTATAAAGACTTTGAGAGGAGCTCAGAGATGCTCCGGTCCTCACCAGCACCAAAGGTCAGGACCCTGGACAACTCCACCAACCGCGGTCTCTCTGCCAATCAGCTAAAAGAAAACCATGTGTCGACTTTAGCATTAGAGAAGAGCCGACCTCTAACCCTCTGTGGAGCCTAAACCTCAGCTTATACGCAGCCACATCACGTGTCACATCCTCTCCAGCTGTATCTCATTTGTGCCTTTGGGTTGAAATGTCAAAGGTCGCACTGCTTTGTCTCTTCATCACACTTAGGATGACACTAAGATCCAGAGATATCAGCCTTCACTTTAATCTCCCTGGGATGAATTTCATCCGAATTAAAGCCTGCACTTGCATCAGTGCCTTTTATATACACTAGACTTCATGACGTCAGTTAACTCTCAACCAGAGTGCAAGAAGAAAAGCAAAATGAACACAGTCAGCAGTTAAAGAGGTTCATTTACTATGTGACAAAAATAAAGTACATTATATCCGTCTACCAGTCCATTATCTAGTCGCATAGATTCACTAATAAATAATCATGTGTTTATAGATTTTTCTTAATCAAATAATGGGTCCTCCTACAGCAGAGACACGTCATGCAGACTCATATAAAGAGCTCATGCAGCTGTATCTACATCGCAGTTTACTGCATGGATGTTTCTGATGTCTATTAATCTGTATGAACTGTGATTTATCTTTTAACTAGAATCACTGCCTCAAAGATTTATGCCTCTACAAACCAGTCATGTATGTGAAAACACGGATGCTACACCCACAGGTTCCCCTGGCCACACGGAAGATCTACACAATCAGCAGTTACAAGATCAGTGTCACCAATTCATTGTCTGACCAAAAGTCTCCTTTTCTGTTCCTTTGCAGAATACTATGATGTCACAGTGAACTTGACCTTTGAACTTTTGGATACAAAATGACATCATTTCATTGTTTTATCCTATTACACATTTGTGTTGAATTTTGTCATACTTAGTGGGAATTCTTATGGCTGAAAGCATGTTTTGTAGCCAGCAAATTCTAATCAGTTCATCACTGAACCAAATGGACGTTTGTGCCAAAATTTTAAAAATCCCTGAAGGTTTCCATGAGATATCGCGTTCACAAGAATGAGACAGACAAGGTCACAGCGACCTTACTCTTGACCTATGACCACCAAAATTTGATTAGTTCATCACTGAGTATAAGTGAACGTTTGTGCCAAATTTGGAGAAATTCCCTTAAGGCGTTGAGATATTGCTTTCACAAGAATGGAAAGACAGATGGTCTTATGTATAGATGGAGGGAAAACCCAAAAACATGATGCATCTAGCCATGGTGCGATAGTATAACAAAACCACATTTCTCATTTCACTCTCAAAACTTTGACATCTCTTTTCAGAAATGCTGAAAGTCTTTTTAAGAGAGCACCAGATAAATGATTAATTCATGCAGCAGTCAACAAACAACAAAAAACAAACACAAGTGAAAATCAACAGCAACACATCTCTCCAGAAACAGTGTCCCAGTTACTCAGGATGACACACAGACATATTTTTGGGTTGATGAGAAGTCAGATTCGACAGCTGATACGACTCCCATTAGCAGCTGGCTAACTTAGCTTAGCATAAAGGCTGGAAACAGGGGGAAATAGCTAGCCGGGCTCTGTCCAAAGGAACACAATCTGCTTATCAATACCTCACAGCAAGAAAGTAAATAAACATATTGCCAGTCAAATTTTTCGTCAAGCAGTGCTGAATTTAATTTAGACATGAATGCCACTATATGAGGACTACACTAGACCTGATAATGTACAAATCAACACTTTGCAGAGTATCTACACCTAGTGCGGCTTTAGTGTGAGATATTTTTGTGGGAATTTGGATGCATTCAAACAGCAAGAATATTCACTCTATTAAAGCAGAGAACAGTTCTGTTCTGTTACAAATGTCCAACAGAATTTGGGCATCATCTTGTTGCACAGAGATGTATTTTTTTTTAGGAACAGCTCTGATCTGTTTGATAGGAATTAATTTTCATTAGTTGGAATTCAGTACAGCATCTGAGACTCTCATCAGATGCCATCAAAGTTTCATCAGAAATATTGAAATTTCTAATGCATCCAAGCAAAAAGTAGAAGCTAGACAAATAAGCAAAGACTGAAAAAGACCAAGTTTTCAACCTAAACTAAATGTGTCATAAATAAAAGAAAACTCAAACCAGTTCAACAAAGCTTATGTGAGGGTTTAAAGCTACTTACACACAACAAATGGACAGAACTTGAGTAGTGCTGAAAAATCTACATGGAATTTCTTTCTTTTTCTTATTGCTTTTTGCCTTTATTATACAGGACAGTGTGAGTGTGAAAGGGGTAGAGAGGGGGGATGACATGCAGCAAAGGGCCACAGGCTGTAACTGAACTCATAGCCGCTGTGGCAAGGACATTGCCTTCGTAATGGGACACCTGTTCTACCCACTAAGCCAGTGTTCATTGTTCAGGAGGTTTTAACTGGGAGCTGAATTATCCAAAGAGGTCACTTCCTCGCTAAAATTAACTTATAGCTGATTAGAACCTGTACAACACTGAATAAAGCAGTTTCATATCACTAATGAATGTTTCTCCTACCCTGTCTGGCACATTACAGTTGAGCTGCTATCCCACCACCTGCTAATATGTGCTCACCTTATTTTGAATCCAGACGTTCAGGAGCTTTTTACTCCTCTACTTCACAACAAACAGACCTGGTGATTTAAACCAGTAAAAACACTGAATAGAGCAGCGTCATGTTAAAAATCAGTGTTTCTCCAACACTGTTTGGCATGTTGCAGATGGGCTGCTAGCCCAGCACCTGCTAATGTGTGCTCACCTCAAAAACAAACAGACCTGCTGATTTAGAATGGTAAAAACACTGAATAAAGCAGTTTCAAGTTAAAGAAAATCAGTGTTTTTCCAATGCTCTCTTCACAGAGAGGCTGTGAACTACAGTGGCCGGTGCAAAAATGCAAACGGCCCTATCTGGAGTCTGTTTAGTTTGCCCATTTTGGGCTACAGTAGCATCATAGCGATCTCGGTAGATGAGAACAAGCTCTGTATGCAGCTATAAACGGCTCATTCTTAGGTAACAAAAACACAGCGGTTCTTATTTTTAGATGATTATACACCAAAGAAAAAATCCTTACTATATCATATTCAATGTCTGCCAATATATCCACTTAAATCCTACACATTGGACCTTAAAACCCAAGATGTTTAGCTATGAAAGATAAATTAATCTCAAGTATGGCAAAGGCACCATCAAGTTGGTCCCACTCCAAATTGTTAAACCTGAACAAACACCTCCTTTTTAACAGTTGAACCAGGAGCCTTCGCCAAGCATTTTACATCTTTAATAGCACAGAATCAAAAAAGCAAACAACAGGCACAATAAACACTTTACTTTGAAAGCTATTCATGGTCTGCATAAATTGAGGGGATTAAACACAAACACATTAAACCCAGGAGACCTTAGTGAACCTCCTGTCATTGTATATGTATGAATAGACCCTCAAGGTCTCCACCAACCCTTCATGTCTTCTTTCTGCATAGACATTTTCTCTGGTAGATGGCAGAATCAATGACTTTCAAGGCAGGAGAGAAAATGGGAAAGGAAAAAATAAAGCAGGCAGAGAAAACAGAGGCAGGCCCACCGAGAGAAAAGGAGTTTGTGTGAAAGATTTAGAGGTTGAGATTGAAAATGCATAAAGGCAAAAGAAGGCTTAGCTCCAACCCAAAATCATTTGGCTATTTTTCTGACAGCCAGGATTCTGAATTGATTTCAAAGAGAAAAAAAGCTTTCACCAAAACTCCTTTGAATACATTACACAAAGTCAGTAAGCATATTTGAATGAGAATGTCTCTCAGGAGACACAGGACCACCTCTTGTGTCTGTAACATGAAGCGAGTTGATGTGACAGTTTTACAGGCAACTCACTGGACTTTATTCCAATCAGCTATTTTCTGAGTCACTTCTCGAATTATGGAAAGTTCATTTTGACTGTGGAAACAGTAGGTTGAGGGATGTTATATGCTGTAAATCCCTCTGAGGCAAATCATTATTTGAGATATTAGGCTTTATGAGTAAAACTGAACAGAAAATTGGATTGTACTATGCAGGTCTGTCTGCTACCAGTTACGATCTCCCAGGAAAATGAAGGCTCAATTTACAGCACAAAGGAAACGCATCAACCAAAACAGGAAGAGGGTAGCACTTTGTTTTTTAGTAGCTATCCCCAGTTACCAGAGAGTATCAATTGAAGTTCTCTGCAGTTACTATTCCCAGAAGCATAAATGGCAGACGGCGGAACAACCAAAGTAACTGTGGAAACTGTGGTAGCTGCTCGGCTCTGAGAAAAACAGAAAGCAATCCAGCTGTCTTTGCCACAGCTTTGCCAACTTTAATACCACTTGGAAACGTTCGGAGGGGTAAGTTGTCTGTTTCCATTTTTAAGAAAGGTACCAACCAAAGAGGAAGTACATAACATCACATGCAACATTATATTTTCTTTAGATCGAAGAATTTGAGGTAAAAATTGACAGAACTATAACTCAGAATTTAGAAAATTTTGACTTATATTGAAGGGATCATCTATGTTATGCATGATTCATGTAGAATGTCATATTTTGGCAAGAGGTTAATATGTTACACATCAAAATATAGGCTGTCTCTTTCATGATTGTTTTTACCTTGAACATTTTTGCACTGATTACATCATTCAAAGTAATTGGGTCCTGCTTTGTCCAAACTAAATACACGTAAAAATTAAAAATACACAGCAAGTTGATCTATAAGTTGAGAGTTTAAACTCTAGGCAATTGTGTTATGTGCTTCTTCCAGCCCAGTTGCCAAAAGAAAATGTTGGCAGTGTTCCTACTTTCATACGTATCCTATCAATGTTTCTAAGGTGAGGTATAAGCTGACTTTGTCACCAGGAGGAGAAGGAGGGGAGAGTCAGTGGAGTGTCACCTCAGCAAGACACCTGCCAAGCTACAGACCATTCAACAAACAACAAAAATGGTTGTTACTTAGCGAGTCATTGCTGTGTTTCCAGCAGCTTTTAGGAACCAAACTTGGGAGTTTTGTTGTTGTGTTTCCAGTGGGGCTAGTGCTACAACAAATGGTTGTTTCATACCCAGACACTGCTTCATTTCCTGCTGGGATATTAGCAGAGAAATTCGTTGTTTTTTACTGAGACACTGCTGCATTTCCATTAGGGACTGTGCCCCTGAACCCATGTATTTTAGGTCAAAACATGATCTTTTCTAGACCATAACAAAGTGGTCTTCTGACTAAACATAACCACACATTAACGACAGCGTTGTTGAAATGTAAAGTTTCAACATATCTGCTATGTGCGTGGTTTGCAGACAAGTACTATAGCAACATTTTTTCTGGCAACTTGGTTGCTCTTGACTAATCCTTGCCTTGCAGGTTGTAGTGGTCAGTCGAAAATCTTTAAATACAGACAGGGTATGTGACCCCCTCCTCATATACGACTGCTTGTCACCACAAAACCAATGTTTCATACACGTAGGTCACATAATTGTCACACTATTATCCTGAGAAATTGAAACACGGTATAGAAGTTTGTAGGTTTGTTTCAGAGTGGGCTCACTGAGCTTTCTTCTGAGCAGTACGAGTTCAGTGCCTTGCTCAGGGGCACAACAAACAGTAGGTGCTGCTAAGCACAAAATGCTGATGCAGTTTAATGAAAGTGTAGCCATGCATAATGGGAAAGGGAGGTAAAAGAACAAACGTGTCTGTGTGACCTGAGTCACTGCAAGCAGGAAAATGACAAAACATGCTTTCAATGTGCTCATTTGCTCCTGTTATTTTGAGCTCATTACACAAATTAATTAATCAAAGTAATCTGTATACCATACTATGTAAATGTTAGTTAGTTAATTAATCTGTTAATTATCTTAGGCATACACTGAAGTTGAAGTTCAATACCGAACCACACTTTGGGGTTTTTCCCTCGCTAAAAAGTGGTCTAATTATAAACCCAGTATTTACTTCAGGTCACAAACTTACAACAAAGACAAGGCAAAATGTCCTCGCTCATCTCCCAGCCTTCTCTAGCTCAATGTCTTCTCACTTCTCCAGTTTCACATGAATTATTCATAGCGGCAGAGATAAGGAATTATGTAAAAGAAGCAGCACATAAATCTCTGTGGTTAGGAATAGTTAATCAGAGCATCCCAAGGGGAGGTGATAATGCCACAGAGTATGCAGCTGAGACGGTTTCTCAAAGTTACTTTTTCAGCTTTGCAACTCACTGTGTGCGCGGTCCAGGTGTGGACATGTGTGGATGGATGCTGATGAGAGAGATGAGTTTCTGTGAGAGTAAATAATCAGTTGAGACAGTGAGTGATGGGCCTAACTAGGTAATGAAAGGTAATGACAGAAAGAAGACAAAAGAAACTTGATGGCACCGGATATGAGCTGACGCATGGGTCAAACCCATCTGTTTTGACTTTTCCTAACACTTGAGAGCCTCGTCCACAAGGAGTGACTTCACCCGAGTGCCAGATCTTGCTACCTGTGCAGCTTTGATTCGCACGTAAAGACACCAGCTGCACATCGACCTCTATCATCCTATCTGCTCTGGGAAATATCTCTCTGCAGAAATGGGGTGGATTACGTTGACCTAGTGTGACACGGGTTACTGGAGCAAAGCGAGTGTCAAAATGTGACAAATCTTGCTGAGCCCTCAGTTCCCAAGTCCCCTTTGTCCATTCCCACCTCCATACTAAAGAGGCACTCTGTCACAAGAGGAAGTGCAGTGGTGGAGGATATGGCTGATTTAACAACAACATGGTGGTTTTCTGCCTGGAACAACGAAAAGACGTGCAAGGTGAAATTTCCCTTGCCGTTTTTGGGGTTGGGAGATGAATACACTGAGTATGAATACATGATGTCAACATATTATGGGGAGTGCAAGTGATAATAACGATGATGGCACTGATCTAACAGTTCATGAAACTTGGTGGAAACCGTACGTCTGGCAACACCTGGGGGGTGGAGAGCTTACGCAGGCAGGACAGAGAGACGAGACTCGTATGGGCAGAAATGGATGTGAATGGAGATCTGCTCTGACACACTGGCCCTGATGTGTGAGGCCAATGTGGGCACAAGCCTGTCAGGTTGTAGGCAGAGATCGCTCCTCATTGGGCTGGTGTTAATTATGGGGCCAAAGGCTTTGCCAAGACTATTTGTCATGCTGAGAGCTCTGGCAGGCAGAGGACGCAGTTTTTTGTTTGGAAATGGCTGATCCCCCGCAAACAGAGAAGAAACTTTCAAGTTCTCTCTCACACAGGATGTGTTAATTCTGTTTTTTTCCACTGCATAAACTGTCACAGCATCTCTTTTCTGTACTAAATATAACATCTGTATATAGGGGTTAGTGATCCATTGGGCTGGGTTAATGCATCGATTCAATGATCACCAATCCAATATCATTGATGCAAAATGAAAGCATGGATCCAGCATCATTTTTAAGATAAGCTTTGATTTTAAAATTCCCCCTGTGTCACCGCTCTGCTAGCACCAGGCAGATAACGGCAAACAGCCATGAAAAAGATGATGAGGATATTTACTCCCTTTTTGGGAATAGATAAGCAATGTGGAAATATTTTGGATTTCGGAGGAAAGATAAAGCACATGCCATATGTAAAGACATAAAATACTCAGGAATGATGAACCGATTACTCTCGTTAAGGCAACATGAGCTGCTCTGTTTCAACAATGTCAGGCTGAAAAAACTTAGATGTAGGCTGAAATTCAACCGTGCTGTTCTGTCTGGACACACAGTGACTTAAACCAACTGTGAGTAAGAAAAAGCATGCGAGTGAGCTGTGAGTTGTGAGTTGAAGGAAAGTCCGCTAGCCACTACACTAATTTATGCAGAGTAAATAGGTTTAAGCTAATAATGGGGACTAGCAAAAAACTATTGTTCTGTCTATGAACCTTGACAGTTATTACTGAGCTGAATTTTAAACTTTTGTTAAATGTTTGTTGTAAGCCATGGTTTATATGTGTAAGTGGAGTCAACTGGTAACACTGGTGACAATTATTTATGTGTTCTTTTATGCCTAAAAACAAAAAAGAGAGGGGTGGCAGCTTCTTCTGTAACATCCATTCCATCCATCAATTTTCATCCGCTTATCCGGGGCCAGGTCACGGGGGCAGCAGGCCAAGCAAAGCACCCCAGACGTCCCTCTCCCCAGCAACACTTTCCAGCTCCTCCTGGGGGACCGAAAGACATTCCCAGGCCAGATGAGATATGTAATCCCTCCAGTGTATTCTGGGTCTGCCCCGGGGCCTCCTACCATTGGGACGTACCAGGAACACCTCTAACAGGAGGTGCCCAGGACGCATCCTGATCAGACGCCTGGACCACCTCTACTGACCCCTTTTGACTTGAAGGAGCAGCGGCTCTACTTCGAGCTCCCTCTGGATGTCTGAGCTCCTCACCCTATCTCTAAGGCTGAGCCCAGATGGACCAGAAAATCGAAAGCTTCGTCTTCCAGCTCAGCTCCCTCTTCACCACGACGGTCCAGCACAACCCCCGAATGACTGCAGAAGCCGCACCAAACTGCCAATCCACCTCACGCTCCATTCTACCCTCACGAGAGACCTCAGATACTTGAACTCCCTCACTTGAGGCAGTAACTCTCTCTTTACCCAGAGGGGGCAATCCACTGGTTTCCAGCAGAGAACCATGGCCTCAGATGAGATGAGCCTCAGAGGTGCTGACTCCCATCCGGACAGCTTCACACTCGGCTGCAAACCGCCCCAGTGCATGCTGGAGGTCACGGTATGATGAAGCTATGGTGTAACAGATTGTGTTAAACAGGATCTCAGGCCCCTGAATTGAATCAAATCAAAATAATTTCGTGGCAGACTTTGTGATATCAGCACATATCACATTGTTGTCCAGAGAATCAATATTATATTGTATGAAGCTGACACTAGTGATTTACCTGTCTGTCTGTCTGTCTGTCTGTACACTACACTCAGCTGTTTAGACATTCAGCAAGTTAACTTTTTCGTGTCATCTTATAAACAAACTATAGACTGGAAGCCATCTGGGGTTAGTTATCAATTATTCAGAGCACAGGCTTTTTCTTTATGTTCCCCAAAATAATGACAGTCCAAAATATTCCCCGATAAAAGGGCTTATATAGAAAGTACGCCACAGTGCGTGGCCTCGGACCATTACGGTTTTACTCTAAGTGCAAACAGTCTCCACATGAGTCACCGCAGCTTTCTTTAGGCCTGCTGAAAATAAAGCTGGACAGTTTTTACATGTACAAACGTACATAGTTGACTGACGATACGAGTGCTGCAGTGTTTACTTATCCCGTCACTTCTGACACAGGATCCATGTTGAGAGGCGGGTTGTGGTGGCTTTGCATTGTATGTGTTTTGGATTGCCTGCGTCTACCCTATGTGTCCTTCACCTGTCTCCTGCTCAAGCCTGATGGGCAGCAAAGCCATTGTTCTGGATAATTAAAGCTGTGAGTGCAGGCTGACATGTCCTGCAGTGAGAGGTGAATGCTCACAGAAGCAGAAGTCCTCCCGTGTCCAACTTTGCCTGCAACGATCTCTTACAGTAGACCTCATTCACATGGTCAGCTTCAATCTAACGTTCCCTCAAAAAAAAATCTGATGAATAATTACAGACAGTTTGGCATTAAAACCTGTGTCAATATTTATGTTGTAGGCAAATGATAATGTGTATTTATTTTACTGTACAGTGTAGTAAATGTTATGGTAATTTGTGGGGTGTATTGCACAGACAAAACATCGCCTTTAACCCCCAGAGTTAGACGGCTCCAACAACAACAGCAGGTATAATTACTATTCTAATTGGGGGCAGGACTATCAATTACGGGGTCCGACAGTGAGAGCCAAATGATATGCTGCAGTGATGCTGCAGACTGCATGAGCGATGTGAACGCTGGACACCCTGGCTGTTTCCCTGTTTGTTACACTGGGTCACAGTGACATCAGAGAGCAGGTGCTCAGGCAGCACATCTCAACAACAATCTACCTGAGAGCTGCAAGCGCGCATGCATTCACTCGCACACACACACACACACACACACACACACACACACACAGGCGCTCTTATCTCTGCTGCTGCATAAATGCTTCCTCATGTTCTCCTCCTCTTTCATCTCATTGTCTTCCTCTCATCCCTCCCCTCACTGAGAGCATAACACAAAATGAAAAAAGTGCTGACTGTGAAAGGGATGACGCAGTAAACATAGCCGCTCTGAATATCTAAATTAAAAGTGGCCTTGTGTATCGTTTGAATTATTCATAATGGTAAACTGGATGCAGCTGCTACTACAGTACAGGGCGAGAGAAAACCTCCGAGTTACAGTTACAGTCGGGCAGATTACTCCATTTAACTTGCTTACACTTAATGAATTATAGTCCTATAAAAGTATTCAGAGGTGTGGATTAAATCAATTCCAAAATTAATGAGATGCTCTACTAGCAGTAAATATGCAAATAAACAGTAACCTACCACAGTACATTTAACAGATTATGGCAGACTCAATAATCGTTCACCATGAATGCAGAAGGAGCTTTTTCAACTCAAACACAACATTGTAACTCCAGAACAAGCCAGCAATGTCAGATACAGCAACAACATATACAGTACATGCAGCATGCACTCATCAATATACACAAACAGTAATCTGTATGTACATGAAATGACAGTTCTCAATCAATATTTTAATTAATAACACAGTGCAGGTCATCACCTGGTTGAAAATCAAGCCATCAATGTGTTAAGTCAATAATCATGTTTATGGTGAAATACTAACATGTTCTCAATATTGGTGCATTATCACGCCCTCAGCCTGTGATATCGACTCCAAAGTCACCCTTAAGCATTTTCACAAGACGCGCTGGGCTTCCAGTGTAAACCTAGCTGTGGTAATACTTGATGCTGTAAGCAACTGACGTAGTATAAGAACAAGAAAGTCTGCATAGGGTGGGTGGGAATGGAGCTGGATGGGTCAAACAAGCACAGGACTTTCATCCCGGAGACCATAGTTTGTGTCCAATGTGAAACCAAAAGTCAGTGTTGTTTAACATCACTTATGTACGGGGTGCGAAACTGACATGCACCAAGCGCCAAATGAGGGTAAAATTTCAGTTTAGAGAGTAAATCTCAGAAGGCTGGTACCAAAATAGTAATGTAATAAGTAAACTAAACTGAGTCTCCACTGTGTTTTGGCGTCATTTATGGAAGAGCTGCTCTGTTGCTCTTCTCATATCAGTGCTGGAGTTTGACACACAAAAACACACACAAAAAAATGTGTTTTTAGAGGCATCACAACAGTGCCGATAAACTGACTGTCTCTAGAGCTCCTAGTTTTGCAGCACAGTTTACAGTACAGGAAATCAACTGATCCACTAAGCTATCACTTACTGACAGTCTGCAGCTAGCTCCTGTGATGCTAATGTGTAGCCGATAGTTTTGAGTTGCGCCCATATTTATAAAAGTGATAAAATAACAACATGGAGGCAAAATGTTTAGAACTCAGACAGCAAACTCTTTATTGCTTCCCACACTATCAACAGCAGAGCATTACAGCTTCACTGTATCAAAGTCAATATATTAAAGTCATTTTAATATGGCCTATTTAGGTTTATATTCAACAAAATTCATCTCAATGAAATGTACTGAAACAAATGTATACAGTATGTGACACTAAATGGCATTTCATTATTTTGGCCAGTAAAAAATATGACAAATTGATTTTTTTACCAGTCCTCTTGGGTGGCGAGTCATAATAGTTTAATTTCGGACACTGCTTACATACCTACGTATTTACATCCCATGTGAAACCAAAAGTCAGCATTGTTTTTACAGAACATCACATAATTTATGTACGCTGTCTGCACTGATGTCACTCACATGTCACGTTACATTATTGTTACATAGCAAATGAACTTATTTTAACACAAAATATGATCCCTTTTCTAAACCTGACCTAATGTTTCACAACATTAACAACATGTTTCAATGTGTTTCAGCCGTGTGTCACATAGATACACTGATGGTTGCCCTGTGCGACGATATTAAACACAGAGGGCCATCTGTATTTGACGACCTTGAAATAAGAAGGGGTTGAATATACAATATGTGTAGAAGCTTGTGGAGTTCTGATGCACCACAAATTTAACAGTAGCATGCACCAACATCCTGTTCCCTGTTCTGGTTTAAACAGTAATATGTTCCATTTAGTGTTAGGCCCCTCAAACACCTAGTAAGAGTATTTGAAAGCAGAGACCATGACACTATTTAGAGAAAATATCTTGTAAAGTTTAAAGCAGTCCACAAGTTCTACTAATATTTGTAACTGAAACACTTTATTCGTGTTTCTGTTTGTCCAGACTGAAATATCTCAAACACTACTGGAGGGATTGGTATGAGATTTCGTGTTCCTCATCTACTGAAAATGAACCTTACTGACTTTGGTGAAATCCTTTGACGTATCATCCCGCACCACCAACAGGTCAACGTTGTACTTTCATTCACAAATCATGTATCTTCGCACCACCAGGAGATTTACATTTGTCTTTTTGGTAAAATGTCTTGACAACTTACTGTGAATGGATTGCCCTGAGATTTGATACAAACATTCAGATCACCTTCACAAAGAATTGCAACAACTTTGGTGGTTCTCAGACTTTTCCTTTAGCACCATCATCAGGTAAAAATGTCACTTTGTCCAATACTTATGTTAATGACCAAATACCTGCAGAACTAAAGACTTACTCCTCAGCCTCAGCTGTACTTTGTGTTTAGCACTATCAGAGAATGTTAGCATGCTAAAACGCTAAATTAAGATGGTAAACATTATACCAGCTAAACATCATCATGTTAGCGCTGTCACTCAGATCATGTTAGCGTACTGACATTAGCACTTAGCCCAAAGCGCCACAGTGCCAAAGTACAGCCTCACAGACTCTTGTTACATAACGTGGCAGAATACATTTACATTATCTCCTATTTATTCACACTAGCATCACAAGCACCAAGAAAAACACGAAAAGCCACACTAATTTTATTCATTGCCTTAATAAATGCAAATAAAAGCAAACTATGACACTCCTGCCATGTTTCTTTGCTTACTACTGCACTGCTTATATATTAGACATATCACCTATGGCACGGTGTCAAACAGCGCAAATTAAAAGCTTTTAAGTGCTTCCTCGTGCTCATTAGCATAAGTACTGAATGGCAGGGATGGTGGCAGCTCTTTAGAAGACAGAGATAACCTCCTGGAATGACAAGCCTTGAACTTCACCTCTTGAAGGGATATGGGAGAGACAGAGGGAGTGATCTCAGCTGCCGTCTGAATGAGGGCACCTGGTGTGGGCCGTTGTTCTATCAACCCCTCCCACTGAGCCTTTAAATCTCTTCCACTTCATGAGAGTCACGTCTTCACTTAGATAATGAATTATGGATCCCAGCCAGGGTGATACTCAATTTTAGATGAACTGCATATCTTCATTTGGTGACAGTGCCACCGCCGCCATAAGGGACAATCCCTTCTCAGCAGCATGAGCCCAGATACAGAGGGAAAAGCTCATTACTATCTATATTCGTGATGGGGACTTATGCAGAGTGCGCGTGCTGTGTGCATGTGTTGTACTCACGCTGTGCCATAAACGCGTCTATGTATACTGTTTGTATATGTGAGCGTCGGTGCTTGCACTGGAATGCGAGGACAGAAGATGTGCTCGACTCCAGAGCAGGCAGGTTAATTCTGCATGTTTTTTCTAAATGGGGAGAGGAAGATAGAAGTCGCTATAGTCACTACAGAATGCACCCGGCTGTTGTTCCTTCTGCCTGAATACACATGAGTGGCCAGACTGATCTTTCCCTTGCTCTTTCTGTGCCGAAAAAGACTAAGATGCTGAACACAGACATGTATAGTACATTTATGAGAACATGGGCCAATTGTCTGTCTGAAGATTCAGTGGAGCGTTGGCAAATGCAGAAAAAACACCGTGACGACAGTGGCCTTCTACTGCTGAGCCAGTACCTCGCTGCAGACGTTGGTCTCACTTCAAAAAAATATACCTTTTGTGATTATTTTTGTTGCTATATTTAGACCATTATTTCGCCAGAGTGATTCGATGAAAATAGGCTGACATTTTCAAGATTAACAGGGTGTTGCATAATACTCCATAACTTGAGCTGCATGAAATTAGATGGCAACCATGTCACAAATCTTGAAAAGTACTGTCAATAGAGCCCATGAGACAAAGAGAAAAATTTAAGGGGCATGCCACTAATTTTTCACATTGACGTCAATTTACTTTGACAGGGAGTGCTCATGAGTGTCCGCTGTGGCTCTGCAGTAATAAAATAAATATGGTTTAATATATTCAGCGATGGGTGGCACGGTGGTGTGGTGGTTAGCACTGTTGCCTCACAGCAAGAGGGTTGCCGGTTCGATCCCGGGTGTGGGAGCCCTTCTGTGCGGAGTTTGCATGTTCTCCCCGTGTCAGCGTGGGTTCTCTCCGGGCACTCCGGCTTCCTCCCACAGTCCAAAGACATGCAGATTGGGGACTAGGTTAATTGATAAACTCTAAATTGTCCGTAGGTGTTAATGTGAGTGTGAATGGTTGTCTGTCTCTATGTGTCAGCCCTGCGATAGTCTGGCGACCTGTCCAGGGTGTACCCTGCCTCTCGCCCGATGTCAGCTGGGATAGGCTCCAGCCCCCCGCGACCCTCAAGAGGATGAAGCGGTTAGAAGATGAATGAATGAATGAATATTCAGCGATAATACTAAAAGTATTCATCAAATAAATAATGTAAATGTAAAATAAATAAAATTACAATTGCTCAGGGTGTCACCAAACAACTCTTTATATCACAGTAATGTAAACACACTTCCTTAGTTTGAGAATAGTCTTCAGAAATCTATGTACAAGATAAACTATATTAAATGTTGCTCTGTGTTTGTGAACTATATTCAGATGTAGTAAGGTCTTTTTTCACATCTGCAACAAAATGTCAGGACAGTCATAAAATACAAACATAACTAAATGTTACAACACTATGGATAATATGCAAACTCTTATAATAAATATCTATAGGTTTTTTTTTAATTTTGAAAAACAAAATAACAGTATCTAATAATAATAATATCTAATTGTGATCTTTTTTCTAAATTAATAATAATTTGTGTTCGATTTATTATGATACTGCAGTTCCTTTTTAAACCCCTTTGTGCCCACAACTGAAATTTTGAATTTACTTTCGTGGAAGTGTTTTCTGTGTCATGCTGGTAACTGTTAATTTATTATGATGATCTGTTCTGTACGACATCTATTGCACGTCTGTCCATCCTGGAAAAGGGATCCCTCCTCAGTTGCTCTTCCTGAGGTTTCTACCATTTTTCCCTGTTAAAGGTTTTTTTTGGGGAGCTTTTCCTTATCCACTGTGAGGGTCCTAAGGACAGAGGGATGTCGTATGCTGTAAAGCCCTCTGAGGCAAATTGTGATTTGTGATATTGGGCTTTATAAATAAAATTGATTGACTGATTGATTGATACTGCCTAATTTTATTTAACCTTTATTTAACCAGGAAGTCTCATTGAGATTGAAAATCTCTTTTTCAAGAGAGACCTGGGCGAGGTAGCAGACAATCAAAACACACTTAAAATGCGACAAATACAACATATAATACCAAGATCCACGATAAAAAGTCAACCATTCAAACATCCCGTCTCACACATTCTTTATGATGCCCTTAAATTCATGAAGATTGTTCCATGTCCAAGGTGCACAGCAGAAGAATGCAGTTTTCCCGAGATCTGTTAAAACCCAGGGTTCATTAAAAAGATACCACTTGGAGGAGCGTAGCTGGTAACTACCAGAGCTGACACACAGAAGGGAACAGAGGTAGACAGGAAATTTGCCCATTAAGCACAAAATGAAGAAATTTTCAAAATCCGTCAAACTGTTTGGCTGAAACACGAGTTTCTCTCAAATTATACTGCATTTAGTCTTTGGGCACATTGTTTTCTTTTTTATGGTAGAAAATGTCAGGAATTTTACTGGGGATTATCATTGGTAAAAGTATGATTTTTCACGTGATTAAAAATTTCAGAGTTGTACTTTAAGATACTTGCCCCGAGTTGCCCATGCCTGATTTCAAGACTTTATACCAATCAGAACAAATGTGGCATTTTTACTTGTCATACTAAAATGTAATCTTTGGGCACAAAATAGTTAATGTTAATGTTTGTGCTTGGATGGACTTTGTCAGATCTGAGAAAATAAGCCTGTCATGACGAGGTTATTTTCTCAGATCTGACAATAGTGATGGTGATGTCATCAGGGTTATCGCAGTTAAGCCTTGGGAGACCACAAATTTATACAGAGACAAGGTCATGATGTCACATCTGGGCTACTGTGATGCATTATGGGAGGTGTAGGTTTATTTATTTAAATATAAAAAAAAATAGCAGGACAAGTTGATGAAGATATATGTGTAAGATTAATACTGTAAGGCAAATTTTGGTATTATATATATCATACATTTAGACTGGTTTATACTTGTAAGTCACGGATAATTGGTAATTTATATCATATACTAAGATAGGTTTTTGTAAGATAGATATTTGGGAAACTATATTATATACATTATAGGCATGGGTTATTTTGTGTGACAAAGTTTTAAGGTAATAACAATGGCATATTTAGAACAGTCTTAGGTATAGGTTTATCTATATAAGAAAGCTGTCTGTGTCATTTCACTCAATTATGAACTTATGGAAAAGAGGTGGGATTTAATAAGTTTATACTTCCACTCACTCCTTCAAATGTGTAAATCAAACTAACTATACACTGACAATTGCTTCATCGTTTGTAATTACTACTTTCTTTCTGTCTGTCTGCTTGTTTTTATGTTCATGTCTTTTTTTTAATACATGTTCGAAATAAATATCAAATATCACTATCAATGTAGTGTTTGGAGCTTGACCCAACACAAGAGACTACAGGTCAGGAGATCTCAAGGTCTGCTGCATCTATTTTGTATCAATGTGTCAATTTTCTATTCTTTTACAGAAGTGCAAAATTGATGGATTACTCCTTTAAGAATCAGCTGTCTTCAGTTGTCTGTTTTACCAAACAACCTCCCTGTTAATGTAAGCCCTCCTCCTCTGGTTTAGCAGGAAGTCTTAATAAAGGCTAAGGACTGAATGTACTGAATGGTGCTTGCTTATGAATGGAGTCATATGATGCATATCCAAGAATGGCAACCTCAATTTTATCCTTCAGAGAAAGGTTAAACTACAGCAATCTGGGATGAAACAGTCTGTAAAAGCAAGATGATAATCCACTGGAGATGAACTTTGATGCCACAGTCGTCTCCCTGGTGGCTGTCAGAGAAAAACTCTGAGATTCAAAAACAATGCATCTCACAGTGCAGTAAGACAAAATGAGACATTTTAAAGAGCACATGGTGTCAATCTGGCAACCCGTGGTCCTCATTTTGGATTCAGTTCAGGGAGATAATTATCCAAGCATGCAATTGCATTCTCTTCCAATTCTAACAATGTCTAGGGTGTGTGGATCAAACAAACCCAAACTTGCATTTCATATGGATGTAGGACACCGACTCTCAAGTTGAAGCTGCACTGACAGGTCTCCTTGGCAGTATATTAAAGTGCATTTTGTATGAAGGCCAGGATATACATTCTTGGAACACACTTTCTCACATCTACATGCACATACAGGTGCTCACACAGTATGGTCAAAACATACACAAGCATCCCCAAATTCCCACACACACATGCAACGACACACAATGCATACAGACATTTTAAGTGACAAAGCATTGTCCTTGGATGCTCAGGCGCACTTTGCCGCAATGGATTTGAGCAGACCTCCTTGCTGTCATGCTGCAGTAGCACGGTCTACTCATTATCTTGTGTCATGTGACAGCATCTCTGAATCATTTGGCCCTGGGAGCTGAACCAAAATGGGAAAAAACTCACAGCCGCCGCTAAACTCAGATGACAGGGAAAGCGAGCAATAACAATGTCCTTGTCCCTCCATGGATTACATAAGAAATTCCACCGATGTCAATCATGCACTAATAGGCACTGTCCTCTAGAGACTTTTCCTCTGTAGGAAAATAGGTACAGCATGTGTTTGGCAGATGCGGGCATGCATGTGTGAGAGGTAATTCCATTTAGAGTCTCTTCATTATGATTTAGGTACGTTAACCCTGTCAGCATCATAAAGACGGTCTATTCTTATCTTCTCTGTACGCCACAGATTCTTTAAGCAGCCTCTCAAATCCGGAGCTGAAGTCTGACGTGTCAAAATAAGCACCAGGATGAATTTCGACCACTTTTCGCTTGTTGTGGATTTGATGTTGTTTGTCAGGGGTTAAAGAGAGAAAATAGAGCAGGAGTGCAGAGGTGCTTCAAGGATGGTAGATAAAAACAGCTGGCGAGACAGGGGAGTTTTGAAGATCAACATTTGGAAATAAAAATGCCAAACTTAAAAGGTGGAAATCTATCAATTACAATGAGCCTCTTTCAGTTCTCTAGAAAGGGGGCAGGCTTTCTTTTCGATATGATTGGACTGTTGGCTACATGCACCTGATACCACTTCTTTGTAAGTCTAGAGTAGACAGCACAAACCTTTAAGGACTGTTCATTTTTACCTAAAACTCAAAGTGAAATGTGAATTCTACTCACGTTCTGTGTGAGAAAATATAAACTATTATGATACTCCAACCACTGTGCAGCTGCAGACTGAGACTTGAGAGCCGACACTGCTGGGAGAAGCACTGTGAACCTCTGTGGTGCACTTACTGACTGGAGCAGATGTTAGCCCTGTTTTGTTTATGTACATTGATAGAAGACATTTTTCTGCCTTTTCAAGTCCACATAGCGTTGGTTACAGGCCCCCAGGGAGCGCATCAGGCTTTGAAGCCAATTTTCATAGTGGCTAAACAGTGTAATTACACCTTCACATGATGCCCTGCGGCCCCAAAAAGACTTCTTCCTGTTGACTTACATTGGGAAAAAGATGCAGTGGATAATCAGTGGATACATTTTTTTGAGTGTGACAAGCTCCATAAAATGACTCCTTACACCATCATCCATTCAGTCTGACAACCATGGGAAGATCTAGAAGAGCTGCGCAATTGAGTCATTTTATCCCCATTCAAGTTAGCAGAGAGCTAAACCAGAAGGAGGCGGCTCAGCCAGTGGCAGTCTCTCTGGGCCACACATCAATCGATCATTGGGGTAATCTTATACACGGCAGTTGAACAATTTTGGCTTCCTGCACCACTGAGCAACTTTCATAGGAATGAATAGGGCCCTCCAATGCTGTCCCCAGGTCTCTTTGCACACCCATTGTTGGTTGTCAACTCAAAGCCCAGATTTGGGACGAGACAAATGAAATAGTTTAAGACCATTGCAGGAAGGAGTTGGAGCGGTATGCTGGTGTGTCTCAGGTTGATTCAAGCCGGCTAAGGCCCGATCACACAGAAAGCCTTATACAGGTGGCAAAACGCGAGGTGCACCATACTGACTTTTTTTCCAATTGAATGCCACTAGTGAGAAAAAAACGTTTGCTGCGCCTTTTTATTGTTGCCGGGCAACCATGGACTCACCTCCTTATTCTAACTTTCCTGTGTAATCAATCTACAGTAATTAGTTTCTGGTTCCTAAAATGTTGAGGCAGAGGGTACTTGCTGCTCTGGTTGAGGGTGAGAGGCTGTCAGCAAATAGTTTGTTGGGTACATGAGACCCTAAAAAAGAAGGTGGATCATGGGGAGTACCACCAGTTGGTCCAGATGTTTTGCCTCCATGATGGCCGTTTCCAGACATATTCAAGGATGACTCTGGGGCAGTCTGACAACCTCCTGTCTATCGTCGGGCCGTATAGCTCTGAGTATCCCGCAACTGCTACCACCAGTTTCTCCTCCATTGATTACCAGCTGTAAACCACCACAGAAGGCTCGCCTCTCAAATTATCCCATTGGACAATGGGAAAAAAAGATGATGGAAAAAGAGATGACATGGGGAGCTTTGGTCTCAGGGCGCAGTAACACGAGGCACACCACAACGCAAAAACTGCAAGCAAAAAATCTTCATTCTCATTAAAAACAATTACAAAAAGCCGTTTCCAGCTGCTTAAACGCTTTCTGTGTGATACGGGGCCTAATGGTGTCGCCTGCTACGTAGTTCGTCAAATCACCGGTGGCTGTTTTAAGAAGGTACAGTACATCACCTTTTTCAATAGCCATTCAGCTTGTGGCTACACTAATGGGAATATAATAATAAATGGGATACATCATGCAGGAAAGTCCTATAAAGTGCATGGTTTTCTCAGTATCAATTGGCTATAGCTCACCTGTCGCCAAAAGCACAGCATTACCATCAGCTGTTCCCCTGGTGAGATGCTGTCTCTATAGTTAGTGTTTGCTCTGCTGATTGGAGGTGACACCAACTCCTCTAAATGACAGAAGTGCTCCAGGAATAGCTGGAAGAAATTCACAAAAGAGAGGAGCTCTCCTGTCTCAAGATCACGGCATAAATTTGCATAAGCCTCCTGGGTATTCATTTGAAGCACCCATGGACAGCTCCAAATTCTCGACACTCGTTTTTTTTATGCTTTCACAGTTTCATCACTTCTAGAAATGCAACTGTGGCAAGTATGCCACTACCACTATGCTCATAAATGTTTTTAAGACGCTATAAATTAGATCCAGCTACAAAAAACAGCATGAAAAGTCAGAAGACTGAATGGAAGTACAGAGTTGTTGCTATAGAGAAATACACCACCTCATTTAGTCGCACTGGTGCTAACTGGTAGGTTTCAGCGCCAGACTGACACATTGCAACAACTCCTTGTGAATCTTGATTTAAGATGTCTAACCTTTAACCATTGTGTATTCCACTTCGAGACTTGAAGATAGTTAGCTTGTTATCATTAGCACTGATTCATCAGTCAGAGCCAAAAATTCAATCCCCACAGAGGACACTAAAGTACCATTTTAATCAAGTAAATGCAGAAATCGAAACAAACATCCAGGATATATATACTGATTTCTTCAGTGCGACTTAAACCACATTAAAGCTGATGATGTATCTCAGATTTGCAGGTGTTGTTTGTTTTCATTATATTATTATTGTTATAGCTTCTGCCAGACAAACATTAACATTGTGACCACCTGATACTTAACATCAGTAAAAAAAAATGCTGGATAATTTTGGATAAGGGCCTTCTTAAGCAAAGTAATCTGCACAGATTCTTGCAATCATACAAGTAAGAATACAATGTAGAATAAGTAAACCCAGCTGGCACCGGACGTCAATATGACGTAAGAAAGATGTTGGAGTCTTGTGTCGGACAGACGTTATACTTTGGTTAGAATGAAAATCTTGTCAACTTTTTAAGTGATAAACAACATTAGAGTGTCACGTTGTGTGGACATTAACATTATGACGTTTTGCAGACGTTGGGTTTTGTTCTCTACGCCTTACGACTACATGTCATTATTCTACGTCAAGAAGAAGAAGATATACTTTATTAATCCCCTGAGGGGAAATTCAATTGTTTGAGTTTGTTGTCAGATATACACGGGCCCGAAATACATACACTAACAGGACCTATACATGCAATAAATTGAAAGATGTCAGAGCGAGGGGGCTGCCCATGGACAGGCGCCCTGAGCAGTTAGGGGTTTGATGCCTTGCTCAGAGGCACCTCGACAGTGCCCAGGAGGTAAACTGGTACCTCTTCAGCTACCAGTCCACACTCCAAATTTGGTCTGGACAGCCGATAACCCTCTGGTTCCCAACCAAAGTCCCTACGGACTGAGCTACTGCCCCCCTTGGATGATGTTAGCACAAGACATTTGGAAAGCATTAGAGTTTGGTTATTTCGCAACACAACGTAAAACCAGCAAAATAGCAGCGTCATCTGTTGTCAGTTGTCTACACCAAATTGACGTTGACAGTAGTCGTTGTCCTGACATCAAATTTTGGTCACCCAATGTCACACCCTACTGTCAACCATATATCAATGTCTAACAACGTTGGTGGCCAGCTGCGAAGATACAACATGTAGTTTCTCCAATGATGGAAGCCTCAGTTGTCCATAATTCAATATGCTGCAATACAAAACTCTTCAGTGTAATACAACATGGCTATTTCGCTGCTGTATTACATTTTAGCAAAGTAAGATGAGCTCATTCTCATGATGCTTATACACATGAATGAGACAGAGCAAAAAAAAGTTAAATATAGTTTGTGAAGGTCCACTTTTCTTTTACTGCCTCCAATAAATCCTGCACATCACAGACAAAGAAACCATAAAACCACATGGACATAAAGCAATTGCTCAGCCATCTGGTCTGTGTGTCATTCATTATCTCAGTCATCTATAAGCAGTCCTGGATGATGTCAGTGACAGCAGACTCAGTGAGCCAAGATCTTAAAGAGAGAAAGAGACTGCACTGACAAGGCACATGACACTGGAGGACATGACAGCAGACTGCAAACAGCTTAGCAACATCAAGGCGCTGCACAGGCATCATGCTGATCAGTTACATCATGAACACAAATATATGGCACCAACTTCTGTGGTGCACAAGGAACAGGAAGCAGCAGCAACACAAACCAATGAGCCAGGCACTGCGGGTGGTTCGGAGCAGAAATAGAAGAACATTGTGCTTTTTTCAGTAAAACAAGTTTCATCACATTCAGTTTGCAAAAAAATACAAAGGAATACAACAGAAATTGTAACAGAAAGTGTAACAGCATGAACCACTAATAGATCACTCAGAGCAGAAGAGGATGCGGCGGTGAAATGGCAGCACTCTCAAACGATGCAGCATGTTTCCCGGCCTCACCTACAGTGTGTGATGCTTGTCGACATTAAAACAAGCCTTAATGATTTCCTGCTGGCATGCCGGTTGTGCTTGGCTGAGGAGGAACTTCCACATGCAGTGAAATCACTAATAAATACAGTACAGCAGGTGCAAGGTTGATTGAACCGTGTATGATCCCCACACTTGGAGGAGCTGAGCACAATCAATTCGCCTCTGATGTTGTCAGGGTAAACTGCGGCAGATCTCTAAAGGTGCTCTGACATAGTGTACATATTTGGCTGTTTTTTCTTGAGTGTGTGGTGGAATGAAAGAGAGAGAGAAGAAGAGTATGGAGCTCAGCTGGGGTCACATGATATAAAAAAAACTTGTAGATCCATGCAAACAGTTTTGTAATCCTTGCTCTTGGATTTACACTGCTAACGTAGCTCCTGGAGATCTTAACTTTTTGTTTCTATTTTTGGCAATATAACCTGTGACAACACATTGCTAAGGTCCTAAGACTGTTGGTAGTGTAACTGGTTTTGTTCAAAATGCTGAATTGTACTTTTGTGGCTTAAGGCCGTTAAATCTGTACGCACAGAAATCTTGAACACTGAGTCCGATGCGTTTCATTGTTCCCTTTGTTGGCACAATTCACAATATCAGACAAAATAGCCACATTTGTATCCTTAATTCTCGCCACTGAAGTTACTTCCCTGGCTGTTGCCACTCTGCCCGCGTCTGTGCGCAGTCCTATCCTCTGTTACGTCCTTCTCCTCGTCATCATCATCATCATCTACCTGAATATTACTATCTGACTTGTTCAAAGTACGCCATCTGAGTTATGAAATTAAACTGTGCCCCGTTCCTCAACAGATGAAAGTTTCAGAGTCAGTGTCTAAATGTGATTGACACAACAAGAAGTCATATGTATTTTTAAACGTGCGACATTTTCGGACGAAAAATACGGACTTGGTGTGCAAAGGCCTGTATCACTGTTTGGAAGATTAAGCTCACCTACTAGACCGTGATGTCGCAGTAACAACAAAAAATCACTTCTGGGTAGAAAACTGGCAATTGATTACAATTGTGGAGCTACGTGAAATTGGCAAACATTTTCAGCTGTAACTCTAACATTTAAAGACACATAGTTAAACACTGTGGTCCAACCTATCTGACGTTTCTGCTGTGCTTATTTCATGTACTTTGTTATCATGTTTAATTAACCAAATCTACGTGCACGGAAGCTAAACAGTGTACTGCTGTGGACGGGGCCACAAAAAAAACACATTTCGGCCACCTAAAAAATTAAATATTAGTCTAAGTGTACGCTATATTTGAAAATTTGTTCTGCTCTACCTTACACACTTAACAACTAAGGTAGCGGTGGGCCAGCAACTGTTCTGCTACGTAAAATGATGGAGTCTGGTGACACTGATAAAACGGCTTCAGTAACCCATCAGAAAAAACTATCTAATAGCAATGTAAAGTGAAAATATTCTTAATATAGGACACACTTAAACTGATACTGATTTATTTTGGGTGGTCCTATTTTAGGTGGCTAAAAATGAACCAACTGAGGCAAAGTCTGCACAGCGCGGTTTGATTTTAATGTACGCGACAAAAAGATTTTCTACTCGGAAGTCATTGTGGATGAACATTGTGATTCACTCTGTCTATGCTTATGTCAGCTAGCATCTGTTGCCATAGCAACAGTAAACCCTCAGGCAGTGGGCCAAAGGAATATAGACAGAGACTGTGATCCAAGGGCATGGTTTCAAAAAACGTTAACAAAGATTTTGATTCCTAAAGCATGGATTGTGTGTGACCCCACAGCAGTTGTGTGAGGAGACATAGTGGGAAACCTTGTGTGTAAAGAAAAGATATGAGGGGATGCTTCAACAGAGTGTTTATATTTAAAGGCCTTCCTGTATGTCAGTGTTGTTAGTGAAAGATGGATAGCATCAGTTGTCCCAGCAAGTGCCCCAAAATGGCGTATGTTTACGTTTAATTGACACAGTCCTCAAGTGGCCATTATGAAGGGGGCAAAGGAGAAAGCCAGGTGACGGCATTATAGCTCGATAGCCATGCTGACAAATCTCCCCTAACCTTAGAAAAACATTTAAACCTTAACTATCATATTTCCTTAAACCTAACCAGGTTGTGTTTGAGCCTAAATTTAATCAACCATAACACTGTCACTTCATAAATCATGTTTATTTTTCCAAAGTTAATGTGTATGTTAATGTAATGGTATTAGAGGGCACATGTATGTATTTTGTTTTTAACTTGCAGGACTTGCAGCCCTGCATAGCGTTGCCCTCAGGCAACAAACCACATTTTCAGACCTCACATTGGCCCTTCAAAAGAAAACAAAATGTTTTTTTCAAATAATGCTACCAGACACATCTCTGTCCAATGAAATGATAAGTTGAAGGTGGTGTGACATTCATTTGGGGGCGGGAAACCCCCTTTCAGGAAGCAGCACCACATGGGACAGATCGCCACTAGTAAGTAAGATAAAAATCACTATTTTACATGTTTACATTGAAATAACTGTATATTAAAAAATACTTGCATGTGCATGAATGTGTGAATAAGTATATTTGATTGTTTGAGTACTTATCTTGTTTTTATTTATACAGTAAAACTGTTTATTTTCATTCGTTGCCTCAAGGCAACACTGTGCAGTTAGCCCAATTTTTTTCAGGCAATATAATGCATTAGCATGTGTGTGTAGAGATGTGTTTGTATGCATTTAAATGATCATAGTCAATGTGTTTTACTTTACAAACTACTGATACTTACAGGACATGGACATAAGAACATTTTACGGCAGAAAGCAGCAGGAGTGTGCACTTAAGGACATTCCCTCAGAGAGTGAGGACAGTGTCTGACAGTGACAGTGAGGGAGTGGATCAGGAAGAATGGATCCCTGAATCAGGTTTGAGGGACACTTAGGAGCTCAGGGGTCAGTTAGGGGTCAGTTGGCAAAGTAAATATGTGTGTGTGTGTGTGTGTGTGTGTGTGTGTGTGTGTGTGTGTGTGTGTGTGTGTGCACGCGCGCGTGTGTGTGCGTGCGTGCGTGTGCGTGCAAGTGTTTCTGTTGCATTTATTTCTTTCTAATATGTGTTTCCTTTTTCTTCTTTTCAGGAGAAAACCAGCCTCAAGACAGCGAGTCTGAGACAGAGGAAGAGCAAGGAGATGAAGATGAAGAGGAGGGTGAAATGTCTCACCTCCCAAGATGGAGAAAAGTCAACAACGCCAACATCGATGCCGACCCAGAATGGCAGGGCCAGTTGCCAACAGCTGATGACATCATGCCCCCCCTCCAATACTTCAGAGAGTTCTTCTCTGAGGACATTCTTGAAGTTACTGTAGAGGAATCCAACTTGTACGCAATTCAGTGTGACCCCAACAAGCCCCTAAACCTTACCACCAATGAATTAGAGCAGTTCCTGGGCACTCTGGTCTGATCAAACAGCCCACTGGCTCATCATGACTGGGGACAAGGGACGATGCAGGGTGCCAGGGTGCCACCAAACGCAATGTGCCGCAAATGCATTGTGCACCTCTGCTTCACCCCCGACCGCAACTGCTTCCTGAGGTTCCACACTGAATAAACAAGATGGATCCCTGTGTGTGTGAGATACTTGAGGGCTTAGGGGTCAGTTATGAAATATGAAATGTTGACATATGAAATGTATGAAATTGTTTATTTCTTGTTTGTTTATTATTATTATTATTGTTATTATTATTATATGTTTATGCTTGTTCCACTAATAAAACTTATTATAGAAAACCTTGGTGTTTTATTACCCTCGTCGCACAATGTTGCCTTAAAGCAACAAACCAATATCTGTTTGGGGGGGGAGTGGGGGGTCAAATTTTATGATTGATCAGGGACCCCAAAGCTCCCCAAAAATAGGGTGAAATATTTTTTTCCCAAAAAATTAAAAAGTCATGCAGTAGCGGGTTAGTCTATTCCCTCAGTCACCTTTGACTTTAGGAGCGGCAGTAGCTCAGTCCATAGGGACTTGGATTGGAAACCAGAGGGTCAACGTTTCAAGTCCCCATCTGGACCAAATATGGAGCGTGCACTGGTGGCTGGAGAGGTGCCAGTTCCCCCCCTGGATTCTACAGAGGTGTCCTTAAGCAAGGCACTAAACACCCAACTGCTCGGAGCGCCTTTCCAAGGCAGGCCCCTCGCTCTGACATCTCTCCATTTCATGCATGTATAGGTCCTGTTTGTTCATGTGTGTGTATTTCAGGCTTGTGTGTACATGACAACAGAGTGAAAAAATTAATTTACCCTCAGGGATTATTATTATAGTATTTCTTCTTCTTTGTCTCTTCTTCTCCTAAATGGGGTTCTTGGGGGGAGAATAGAGAGTCTGCACTGATTGTAAAACCCCTTTAGAGCAAATTTGTGATTTGTAATGGGCTATCTACATAAAATTGATTTGACTGGGTAGCAATGCAGCAGATTCCCTAAAAATGCAAACTAAATTCATCATCTCAAGGCAGAGCATGAAACCTAACACTGGGATCAACTTTGACTCTAATTAGACTGCTAAAATTCTTCCAGGACCTTGTTATGTTTCATTTTTGTTTGGGTGCTTTCATACAGAAAGTTTCCTTTATCTTGAGAATTCAGTCGGTTAGTTAGTGTGTAAGGTGTTGTCATATCCGAATGTTGCTGAGGAAAAGTTGTCTCTGCTGCACTATGAAAAGGGACTTGCATGCGCTACAAGCAAACACCAGCATGAGCCCCTCTGCACCTGATATGAAGGCCATTTTCTTTGCACATTTAAGTTGAATAACATTGGTTAAGTGTGCCGCATTATGTAATGCATCACTAAATGGACAGACAAAAAGACGGTCTGCAGGTGAAACAGAATTTGTACAACACAAATGATTACGCCCCATAGTAAGCGACAGGCCTAATATGCTACAAAGAGCTGGTCATCTGTCTTTTAACTTGTTAAGCTGCATCTCATTTGTTTGAATGAGGAAATTATATGGACGGCCTCGCTACTCTGCCAAGTCACTTTTCTATTAATCAAGCTGTCTCTAAGTCCTTTTTTTTTGGTCTGAAACTGGCTATTTGTAATGCTGGTTGTGCTGTCACGTGTAGTCCACAGCCTATTAGTGGAACAAGACCATCTTCTTGCAAGATTGCCCATTTGGCAGAGGAATCCAATGAGATCAAATGAAAACAAATGTGATCATCATCCATTCATTTATTCTCTAAACCGTTCATTAGCTGGGTCAACAATCCATCACTGCATTTAAAGGATAAAGCTGGAATTATTTTACATTTTTACATTCCCCACACCCACTCTGAAGAGACTAATACCCCTTTTTGACAGTCATGGGCTAGCTTGGCTTGGCTTGGCTTGGTTTGGTTTGGTTTGGTTTGGTTTGGGCCATCAGCCCAGCACAACAGACACCTGTAATTTCCATTACAAGAGGGCTACCCATCTGAAGGTGTGTCTTTAACTGATGACAGCTTGTCTCCACTGATGGCGTTCAAGTCCACGGCTAAAGTTCCCTGCTATCTTGCATGTATTTTACCACAGCAGGGCAGCTAAAATAAGTTTACCTGTAAGAGGTGAGCTGTTTGCAGAGGAGCCTGTTGCCTGCAGCTCTTCATCAACATCTCCCTGTGGCTGTTTCTGATTTTACTTGTCTCTAGACTTGCCTTTATTGAAGAAAAGCCACTAACAGAGTTCCGCTAATTCAGTGATAAACACATTTCATTTTCTATAGATTCTTCACAATAAAAGTTCCCTGTTATTTTGTCATATAAAGACTTTTATTGTGAAACAGCAAAATAAGGAAATGTTGAGTTTTCGAACAGTACCTTCCAAAAACCTCTGATACGGCTGATAGCAAAATGAAACAGTAAAATAAAGCAGATGTCTAAAGTAAAAACAGGACGCAGGAGAGAAACTAAACTCCAAACCACAGAGATTCAGTTAGAAGTTGCAAAAGCACTGAGAGCTGAACACACAGTTTTAAAAACACCTTTCTCTCTGGTCTCCTGCAGACAGAGGTGAGTAGAGTCTCGTACCACACGCGGCTTGTTTGAGGGGAAGAGGCGGGTTTCGTCGCAGGTAGGCTGCGGTAGGCAAGACATCACCGCTACCTGCTTTAAGGCAGGCAGCTCGGCTTTTGGACCTACTCTAGGGTAGGTCCATCTCTGGTGCAGCTTGGCGTGGCACGGCACGTCTAAACTGGCAATGGAAATGCAATTTGGCGCGACATGGCTTGACTCAGCGCGGCCAAAAGTTACAGTGGAAAAGGCCCATTAAATCCTGCATTGAATACCAACACAACTGCACAGCTCTTTAACATGTTTTATTTGTCATGTGTTTATTTTGTGGACAACGATGGCATATAGACGTAAATAAGATCAGGATAATAACGTGTTACCAGCAGTCAATATTTAACCAGTCTATAGGTTAATTTTGCTACTGAAAAGCTACTCTACAAAGGTATTCATGCTACATTGGTTGGCTCGTTGCCACCGCTGTATTGCCGTCCCAAACCACGGTGGCGGAACAGCGTTGCTGTGGAAACACTGTGCCCACCCTCTGGCCTGCCCCAGGCTGCCCCAGTGATTTAATCAAGCTACTATGATGAGGCTCCACTTACTGGATGGACCCTCCCACTCTGAGTCACTCTGCCACACTAACCACTCTCACTATCTGTCCTTGCACTAAAGGCAAACCCCCTCTCCGATCAAGTGTCTGCCAAGGGGCTTCTAGAGGACAACACTCAGGAGACAGCTCCAAACATCTTATTGATCTGACAGTGAGATCAAGCCTGAGTTACCAGCCTGAAGTCTGAGCCACCGCGTCCGTGACCACAAGAGCTACATGCAAGCTTCAACACGGCAACACACGATAAATAGAGGAGAATTCATCTCCTTAGGGTGCAATCCTCTTAAACTGGTCAATTTTCCACAGCAACGTTTATGAAACATTGGTCAGTATCACTGACAAAGTGAAGAGGGGCGTGTGCCATTAGAGCCATAGCATCGCACATAAATCTTTCTCACAGTGGCAAGGTGGTCAGAAAAAAGCTTGATAAATGAAGTGATACGAGCGTCCTCTAAAGTGCTTAAAGTTTATTGTATTAGGGCGAGGTTGTGGCTGCGTGGGTACGTGAGTGGGTATCCATTTCAGGTGAGCCAGGCCCTGGAGTATCAGCTGCAGCCATGCACTTCTCATTACTCTGGTCAGCCTGCTGTGAGCACTCCATCACACACAGCCATCATACTGCTGTCAGGCCACCTGCACCAAAACACACACACCCATATACACACACACACACACACACACACACACACACACAGGGGGAGCATTCTGTAACAGCTTATCACCAAGCCTTTCACACTGAGAGCTACTGTCAAAAACTACCATCAGCTGCATCAGTGGCGCTCACATACGTCATGAGAGAAATCTTAATCGCTAAATTAATGTGAAGTCGCTGCTCTCACTGGATTGCTGTCTGCACTGCTGAGTTATAGCTTTATGAAGGAATAGTAAAGACTGACTGGACAGTGGCTGATGATGTAATCAATATAAACCATCTGTACATGACGACCAGTATTACAGACATTACAGGGAGGTATTCATCACAGGGTTTGTAATCGGTATTGCTCTCATCACATGATCAATTTACTGTAACCTACTAATTCATCAAATATTACAAAGTAAAAAGAAAATCTCCCACCGCTGTGAAATCACATCACTTTTTTAAGATTTTACTTTGATGAAGACATTTTATGAGGTGAAACTTCAATGGAGTCAAGTGAAACTGTCTCGTTCTGGGTTTTCACATATTTACCACTGCCAAGGAAATAAACTTTTCAGTTTGATTTGTTTGTTTGTTGGCTTGCTTGTAAACTGCATTACTGAAAATGGGTGTATCCTAAGCCAAGGAAACACTAATTAAATTTTGGACCGGATCCAAATCACAGGGCGGATACACAAACTATTTACACTTTAATTAGAAACATACTTCACCTGTAAAATGACCATTTTTTATATCAATTATTCACCTTGTGTTACATTGAATTTGTAAAGAAAACTTTTTTTTTTATCTGGGATTTGTCCACGGTGAATGGAGAATCCAAAAAAAGGCAAGCCTTCTTCATTAATTAAAGTAAACAGGAACAGAAAAAGCCTCATACAAACTCTCACACAGCTTCTGCAGTATAAGTCTCATTTATCCAGTGGTATGCTCAGTACTTCCGAAACACATGCATTTTCAGCAATAACACTGGAATACAAAACACTTCCACCCACAATCAATCAATCAATCAATCAATCAATTTTATTTATAAAGCCCAATATCACAAATCACAATTTGCCTCACAGGGCTTTACAGCATACGACATCCCTCTGTCCTTATGACCCTNCAGAGAGGCGTATAGTAGCGCACAAGTAGTGCGCCTTAAGCGTGCCTGAGTACACGTGAGTGCATGTGTATGAGTTTTAACGCACGCTGATGCTCAGGCACGCTACTCTGCCGTGCATGAGACTGTTTGTACTTGTGTGTTTTAAATCATGTTTTAGCAAAAATGCACATTTGGGAAGTACTGAGCATATGACTGGACAAATGACACTTGGATTATACTACACAAGTTGTGTGCGAGTTTGTAAACAGATGTGTTGATATAGTTTTGCTGTTAAATGTGGTGCCCATTTACTTAAATTAATAAAGAATTGTCTCCATTTTTGTATTCTCCGTTCATTGTGTAAGCAGGCAAGAAAAAATAATGTTTGCTTTTTGAATTTAAGTTAAAAACGTGACAAGTAATTGATATACAAATGATCATTTGCAGGTGAAGTATACCTTTAATGTTGCAAATGTCACAACAACTTTATAATGGGATAATACTTCAATACTGTGTTTAAAGCTTGATTACTCTGCCTCTGAGTGGCCTCAAAACTCTGTTAATGCAGGTTAAATATAAGTTTTAAGACAACAGTTTAGTTACAGCTGGAAAAAGGCAACTGATATTACATATTTTGTTGTTATCATGGAATAACTGTATTTACAAATCTGGGCAAATGGTAATTTGTAATACTGGGATTTTACTGTGATACCAACTCCTCAGAGAGGTCAAACAATACTGACACTGTTAGTAGAAAATGTGGATTAATGTTGTGGTATGTGGCGTACACAACGGGGGGGAGTTATATGTCCTGCTACATTTATGTCTCAAAGAGATTTCATGTGTCAAACCTATTATTTTGCACGACTCAAATATCTTGAATGACTGAACAGAGATTTGATTATGTGACTGATAAGGTCTCTTTAAAGACAGGCCCAAAAGAAGGGCGATAATAGAGGAATTCAATTAGTTTAGTCCTTGGGATTTGGCATTGTCGTCTGACATTAAGACCACACGGGGCCTCCCTTGGCCTTTTATGAGCTTAAAGTGAGATTTTATATTGAGGGGATTACAAACTGAAGAATAATGAGAAACCATTTTTATTGCTCTAATACCAATAATCAAAGAATAGGAAATAGCTGTGTGCTGAAATCTCAAAGTGGCATTGGCTTAAACTGATAATCTGACAGCCATTGTTACTGCAGTTATTCCACTCTTGGGCTGCAGCCATGTTTACAGCCCCCTTGTATGGAATACAGAGAACAGGCCAATTTTTTGCTTCCAGTGGCTGAATGTGCTTCTGTTTGATTATTAATTAATGTCTTTTTATTGCATGTCCTCTGTGATGTAGAGGAAACAAACGCTGAAACAAAATAAAATATAAATGGGGCTGTATGTATTCAGATGAAGTATTTAGCGCTGTGGCTGATGATATATGGAGCTTCAAATGTGTTACTCTGCATTTTGTTATCAAGTACAACAGCAGATATTTGTCCATTGTGCTTATATTACTGATCACATCTATACACATACAGTTACTGGGTTTAAAGCTGGGGTAGGCAGAAATCTGACAAGGCAAAAGAACTGTCAGAATCTGAAAATACACCCTCCTCCTACAGCTCTCCTTTCTCTGTCCTTCGCCCCTTCCCCCCAGACGAACATGGGCATATGAACGTGCTTCATACAATAACCCAGCGTTTCCCATACACTGATTTATTTAATCTTATTTCACCATACAGTTGCCCGCAGCTCATTTGCTAAGCCTCTCCTTGCCCTGCTCTCTATCTCTGCCTATTAGACCACCAATAAGACAAGAATTAGCCACTTTGCTTCCCACTGCTGTGGACTGCCGCCCTAAGAGGAATGCAGGCAGCAGCTTGAGAGACAGACCTTTGGTTGGCAGTTATAGTGTCTCGAATTCAGCCAGTGTGAACCTCCCAGCAGCAGGGGTCACAGCTGGCTGGAGGTCAGCAGCAAGACCAGGGCCCGTATTCACAAAGATTCTCAGAGTCCTCTCAGAGAGCTTCTAACTTAGCCTAAAAATTCCTAGCAAGGAATCTTAGCTTAAGAGTGATTCAGGAAGTTTCTGAGAGCAACTCTGAGCACAGAGGGGACAGAAACTTTTATCCTAGTGAGGAGTTGTGGTTGACCCTGTTGCTAGGTATGACGCAGTCTTCTAAAAGCTGTGATTGGTTGTTACAAAAAGGAAAAAAGAAATGCACTCCTAGTAATGAATGGACAGTGAAATGAACTGATCATAGAACTTAGACTGTATTAAGAAATGTGTAATCGTGAAAATAATGTTATGTCATGATGATGAAACTCAGCAAAATTAAATTAATTGTTACACAGCTTCAAAATGTTTGAACGTACCTCATTCACATGCCGATTATTATATTGATTTGCTTATTGTTATGTTTACTCGCCATGCTGGTAATTTTACTACTTAATCTATTTGATATTAATGGTGGACGCAGACTCAGCTGTCAGCAATTACTGTGATTGCTGGCCTCCTTGTAAAAAGCGGTTTGATTTGGCAGAATGACCAAAACAACGAATGAAATGGAGAAAAAAAGAACGAGAAAGCCGAACTGGACAGAAGAGCAGTGCCTGCTGTTGGCACAGCTCGTGGAGGAGAACAAAGGAGTTTTAAGAGGGAAATTCGGTCCCGGGATCACGGCACAAGGGAAGAGGTAGACCTGGGAGCGCATTGCCCGACAAATCAATGCGTCGTTCCCTCTCCTTTTACACACAAGCGATGAGTGTGAGAAGCGCTCCTACGTGCTGCAATCCAAAGCGAGAGCGGAGATTGCAGCAATACGAGGCTGTTAAAGCGCCGTAGCCTAATGGTCTGACTGACCACTCTGCTGACAGAGGGTTGTGACAGACCCAAGTCATCACTGCTACACACTGTTGCATTTTCCCCGTAGCCAGGCATCGCAATGTTGTGATGACCTTCATCTCAGGCGTTATTGCGTTACTACGCTGGGTGGGAAAAGTAAGCTCATCCCTGATGAGGTCAACCACAAACATTATCCCTGCACGATCAAGCCGGTAGCGTCTTCTTAAATCACTGTCGTTCAATATACGGAGAATATCTCTCCTTCCTCTCTGTCTTTCCGCCATCTTCTCTGTTTAAGACACTCTTAGGCTTCTTAAAAGTCCTCCACCCTCCTCTTAACAGTTTTTCACCTTAGGAGCTCTCTTAAGGCTTAAGATGCTTTGTGAATAACTTTTATCTTACCAAGGGAAAATTCTAAGAAAAATCTTAAAATTTGAGGAATTCTAAGATTTTTCCTTAGAATGACGTCACTAAGAGCTACTTTTAGTCTTAGGATTCTTTGTGAATACGGGCCCTGGTCTAACCAGCAATAGAAAGTTTGCTGATCTGGCAGGAGGATAGGGCTGTGTGCTCCCATTATTAGCTGGGGTTTATGCTGACTAGATGTGGGTTGCTGTGGCCGATGACTGGTCTCCGGCACTGCTGCCTGCTCGCCTCCCAGCGAGGTGGTCTGTAGTGGCGGGGAGTGAGGCAGGGGACACTGTTATTCAAGGCTCTAGCTAACGCTACATAAACATGGCGATAAAAATGGCGGCGAACTTATGCACCGTCTCTTGGCTCTCTGGTTTGGTGCATTTTCTGTGTGCTTCTGTCTGCGTATTTACTGTCCTGTGTCTTGTGTTTTTATATTTTTTGTTGGGATGCATTATTTGAGTGTCACAGCTAATTTCGTTGTATTCCGATGCAATGACAATAAAGGCTGACTAGCTTTCAAGCTGTGAGCCTTTGGCTCCTGTTAGCAGAGGGCTGAACCATTAGCAACATTTTCTCTTATCTATGAAATGCTTTGATATTGGCATGTGTTTCGTTTCATTTATTATCAGACTCTCTTTTAAGGCACAGACATACCAAACTGATTTCAGAGGACTAGCAGCAACAAAAGCCTCCCATTGCCTGTTTCTCAGCCAAAAAGTTGTACATGAACACAGACTCAACCGATGGCCAACCAGCATGTACGTTCTATGCTTGCATGAGAGTAAATAACTCTCCACACCAGCAGACGGCGGTAGTCTGTACTCGTCATTCAAAAAGCAAAACCAGAAAACCATCTTGATGCTAGTTAGCCAGTTAGCACATTAACAACACAATCCAGTGTTGAAAGAACAAACCATAATTACCACGCACCAGTGAACAATAACACAAACTTTCACGAACCGTTTCCTCTAAAGAGCTCAATGCATAAAGACAAACAATTTTAACTATGTAACAAGTCTGTTTTGGTCCGATTCTCTCTTGACTTTAGCTCTTTGTTTCCTTTCCTCACTTCTGATTCTCTTTTCGTGCGCTGAGCTTAACTGCAAGTCACAGTGATTTCATTCACCAGCCTCCACCATTGCTAACGTTAACACCAAGTCAACATGCTAAATCACTGGTAAAAAAGCCGACTTGCACCAAGGAGGGCAAACAGTGCGGGAAACATTGCAGCAATGAGGACCATGGATGCTCACCTACTCACCGACTGCCCAACACTGGCCAACAGCCGACTATCGGCTTGGTGTGTCAGGGCCTTTAGACTTTCTTTTTGATAAGTTCTGCTTCCTTTTTAGGGGTTGCTTTGCAGTGTAGGCTGTTGTTACCAACGTAGGAATAAAACTTTCTCTGCAGGACTCTTCACCATATAATCAGGCTTTCACAGAAGGGACATGCATGCATTCTGCAATTGTACAACAGCCAAGAAAATGACCTGTGATTGACCAAAGTCTCCCATCGTGAACTACATTTCTAAAGCCTTAAAACAGAGTGAAGAGGAGATGCAGAAGTCTGGTTTTCCCTCAGTGTACTTAAATCATAATATGCTCAAAATGTGTTATTGGATTTTTGCTTGATGAAGCCAAAATGAAACTGCATACCCCAACTTTAAGTTGTGTGTTTAACATTAAAAAAAACAATCTTCCAAATCAGCTTGAAACACATTAATATTTAAGCTTTATACAGTACAAAAAAGTGTTTCGTGATTCAGTGACTGCAGAGTCTAACTGCGAGGAATAATTCCTGACATCAGCACTACCAGTTGATCACATCAAATAACACGCTGTGAGTCAGCTAACTGGCTGGCTAGTTAGTTAGAGGGTAATGATTCAGATTTACTTCTGAGGCAAACTTAAAATTCATGTATATCCTGCAGTCGTTTCTGCTGATGAGCAGATTCGCTGGGACCAGATGATGATACATCGAGTGATAAGCTGCTGCTGGTTAAAAAGTGAGAGGGATTTGTGTGTTATCTGTAATCTGTTAGTGGGTGCTGATAAGATAAAGGGGTTACTTAGTTAAGCTGTTTCAACAGAAAATTAACGAAGTGGGGAGAAACAACATGAAAAATATTTTAGTGTTAAACTGAATCAAACAGAACTTAAGTTTTAAAACAGATCTCGAAGTTGTTAGTTTGACAAGGTGACCTCCAGACACTTTATTTAAAAAGCACTCATTAAAACTTTTATTAATTGGGTCACTGATAGTCTCGGTCAGCTGGTAACACCGGGTTGAGAACAGCCATATGTCATGGGGAAAAAAATATTAATGTTCACTATTAGCATACCAAACACCAAGCACACATAAATAATGCAAAAGTTACAGTTTCTTTGTTCAAGGATACATCACTCAGAACCAGGGATCAGCATTTTGGGTGCCAGCATGCTGAACAGTCTTTGATAATGAATGCTGAATGCAAATCCTGACCACATGTTGAGCCAGGGGGGAGGCCTTGATCTCAGAACAAAGCAGGCTTAATCAATAGCGGAGGTGTCCCATGAATCAAACCAGGGCCAGAACTGATGCTGATGAGTTTTGGAGAATTGATTTTCTTTGTGCATTTTTCTTCTGCACCCTTAAGTGTAATAAAAAAATACTTTAAGACTTACAAGCACAAAATCAAGGTGTCGAAACCCAACTGCCTCGCCCCCCTTAGTTACTGTTGTCATGCCTGTCAGGTTTTCCATTTTCACATGGCGCATAATGCAGTTTATCATTGATGGCAGATGTACTGTTCAAATTCTTAATCATTTTTGAAACACTGGGTTCTTGTTTTCAGACAGAGGTAGACAAGCCTCTCATTTCAAGCTGGCAGCTGTCGATTTTCCCAGGTAGAACGAGAACTGTCTAAAGTTACATGATCCCTGTATAAGATTTGGAATCAATAAATTCCTGTTATAAGTATGATATGGTTGTAAATAAGATCAGGCTGCTGTTTTTTTACAAAACATGATTAGCTGCTTAGCTTATACTCAGTATGTTTTCACTTTTACAAGGCAAAATGTTTAGGATGAGGACTAAGTAGTGTTTTTGGCTATCTCAGCTAACATTTTTGGGGTAGCTAGAGTGTAAACTTCCCCATATCCAAAAAAGAGCAGAGGGCAGAGCTGTTAATGTTAGTCTAAACTCTGACACCAAGGACCAGCTTCAACACAGTGCGGAAATACAACACAGAGGATGTGCACATCGTGAAAGAGGCGTTGTGAACACAAACCCCATAAAATATCGTAGTTAGTTTCTGATGTGCTATTGCTTGGCCATTACTGTTGGAAGTAAGCTAAATAGCTGATTGGACATGCTAATGACTGGTAGCCTGCATTAGAGTTTTTGTGTTTGTGGCTTTGGAGAGTCTTAAAAAAGACACCATCCTAAACTCTTTAAAGGTATACTATGTAGTACTGTTGGTTAATGAAAGTAAAAGCTAACTCCATATTCACTCTCGTTTTGTTTTCCACCGTGTTATATATGTGGTTTTTGAGTGCTGTATCTCCAGGATACCTTTTGCTTTTGGTGTGCCATAGAGTTTGGTGTGTGTGTGTGTGTGTGTGTGTGTGTGTGTGTTTGTGTTTGTTACAGGTGCGTGTTACAGGTGTGTTCCCTGAATGGTGCTTCGCAGCTGGTGCCAATCAGGTGGAGGATAAAGGAGAGTGGACCGAGACCGCCGGCTGTCAGTGGACCGCTAGTGCTCCTGGGAACCGTCTCACCACCACGTGTTTTAGTGTACCTCCTCGCAGTGTGTTAGTGTAATACTAGTGTGTAGTGATTGTGCATTATCGTCCCTCCTTTTGAGTGGACTGTTTTCAGTTTATACTTAGTTCTTATCATCCTCAGTTTTTGGAGGATTGTTTTGTGTTCGTGTTTACATTTTTGTTTCGTTAATAAAATATTTGGCTTACGTTTACCCTACCAGCGCTTCATTTTTCCCTCTCCGGTATGTATTGTTTATTTAATTATTACGGTTACTCCTGAACTTCCTAGACAAGGTCTGAACGTAACGATAAAGCTCTGACCTCACCTGAGCACTGTGGAGGTAGGCGCCCATAAATGTCCTAAACACAGAGAATAAGAAGAAAATACAAAAATACAGGCAGAAAACAGACACCCTCACGCACTTCTAGTGGGTCATAAGCACAGATTATAAAAATAATGGACGTAGCTTCCGTGACGTCACCCATTGGTTTGTGGACTCTTGTTTTGAAGTATCAAGTTAGGCATTTTGGCCGTCGCCAACTTGTTTTTTTGGAGATAGAAGTGACCATGTTTGAGCAAGGGGCTGGAGCTGTGGAGAAGCAAGGGATGGATCTGACTGAGAAGCTGAGAGCACTATCTGAAGACAGCCTGTCACTAGCAAAGTGACCCGCCCTTAATTATGCGTAACTTTAAGCCTTAATAAATTGTAAATGGATGAGTTATATAAAAATTCTGCCCCCATACAGTTGTCATGAAGGGGGAAATTAGCTATAGAGACCAAAACCGTTTTTCGACCAGGCTATAAACACATTTATTTCTGCTGTATAGTTTGGCATTTCAACACTAACTAGCTTCTGGAGCCAGCCTCAAGTGGCTGTTCAAAGAACTGCAGTTTTTGGCACTGCCATACTGGCTTCATTTTTCAGCCCTCGAGGTTGCCACTTGGTCATAAGTAATGATTGAGAGGGATTACTTCTGTATGAGTGTATACATTGTCTCTCCTGCATAGTATATCTTTAAGTGCATAGTATAACTCTAGTACAGCAACATGTTAACTGCTTCATTATGTGGAGAAATCCAAAGCTTGACAAGCTGGTAAGATATTACTGCTGTTTGGGAGATGCATTTAGCTAACTCTCAAGAAAGAGATTGATAGGTGCATTTCACCACCATGCACCAGGAATGGCAGCATTACCATATGACATCAATAGAATTTAATCACAACCTAGTCACCATACCACTGCCACAATTACTTCAGCTGACATTTCCTCTGTGGGCTACACCTGTTGGTCCGAGTCCACTCTGCCTTTAAGGCTTAAGCTTGTGACAAATGAGCCTGTCCTGCCCTGTTTACTCTCAGGAGCCTGCTAACACTGCTAATTTCAAACCCAGGCCTCCCTAATTTTTAAATACATTTTCCATCAGGTGTTTACTTTTTCCATTTCATCCAGCCTGCTCCTTCCAGTAAGAGGACAAAGAAGGGGCATTGCTGATTATTGTTGATCAAAAACTACATTAATCAAAGCCTCGATGAAACAACAAAGGAGAAGAGGAGAAAGTCAGAGTCAAACTGAAATTCGAGACGAGCATCAGTTAGACAGACTATGTGCCAGGACGTTAAAAAGAAGGAACAGACAGTAACAAGGGCAGAGACAAGGACAAACCCTTGGGAGAGAAAAAATAAATGAAGAGGGAGCATTTAGGATAGAAAACTGCCAGCCGAGAGTGAAAAATAAAAGTAGGTAAACAGGAGTGAGTGGGAGTACCATAGACAACAACGATTGTGCAGGGTGAATGAAAGAATGTAAGTGATGAGGTGAGACTGCTGCGCGACAGATCTGTCGAGCTTGATGTATGGGACTCTTATCTACCAGGACCAAATGCATTATCAAAAACACTGAGACAACATGTCAATATGTCTTACTGTGAGCACATGAGGAACAAAACAGGCGGGTGTCAGTGTCTCAGAGTCATGCCTGGAGAAACTCTCACTCCTGTGGCGTGTGTTAACATAGAGCAGGTAGGAGGGGGGTCTAAGAAACCATGACGACTGAAATGTGATGTCTTAAAAGTTAGATTTAGCAGGGAAAATGGCAAACCACACAGCAGGGCCTCGGTGCAATCACAGCACAACAAAGCCAAGCGTTGTCTACCAATTTATATAATATTACATCAAGGAACGTCAAAGTAACAGCTCTAATAATAAGTTTTATCTGTGATTTCTTGTGTTGTGTGGCGTTTTTTTATTTTTTTTTTTAAGCCCGGCGATACATGAATTAATGAGCCAAGGCTATGAAGGCTAAAAACAGAATATTGCATAATCAGGTGACTTTGCAAAGGCAGTGCAGTTTCATCTTATTGTCACACTGATTGAATGGAGGCCAGGAGTGATGACATAGCAGCAGGGAGCGAGAGGAGAGTTTATCCTCTGGCCTCGAGGAGGGACAAAGGACAATGGCTCTGAGTGCACAGAGAAAGAATATATAAACATCTCTCAGCTCAGCTCTTTTCCATGCTTATACAATCATCCCTTCTCTCCCATTCATGGCCAGTATAAACCTCGCTTTACTTTAATGCTTTGAACACTGGGGTAAGAAGCTTGAAAGCCCGTCAGGCTGTGTATGAGGTCCCAGTGAGGTTCTTGATGAAAGCCCAGCAGCCTGTTTGTCCATCTGTTTTACAGAAAATAACGACAAAGCTGCTCAGTAAATAGTTTGGGGGAATGAGACAAAGATCATGTGCTTCTGAGCTATAGGAGGTACATTCACATTAAAGCAAATGTGGCCCAAACCAGATTTTTTTGCTATTATGTGACACAGATCTGATTTTTCCAGAATAGTGTGGAGACAGAAATCTTTTCTTTTCCAATCAGATCTCAGCCACTTCCGTAAATGGTCATATATTCCTGTATATAAGGTCCTAAATCCAATACATATCCGATCACTCGCCATGCAGCCACTGTATGGGGTCATATCAGAATTTAGAAGTGTTTCTCCCATACATCCATAGTTTTTCCACTTCATACTTCACTGCGCAGGAGCAAATCACTCACCATATAACATCGTAGCAGTCCGTTGAAACTACAGAAGCGTGCCGTAGCCATATGTCTACTGGGGACTGCCCATTTTTCCGATGGCCCATAATTGTGTTCTAAAAGGCAATTTCTCCGATGGCTCTTTCCCAAACAGAAGAACATGGCTAATCATTCTGCAGAATGTCATCATCGGACGTTTTGTCTATGGTGAAGGTCTGACCCATCCTATTCTGCCTTTTTTTTTGGCAAGTACTGGCTTTGCATTCCTTCATCTTCTCACCCTCATCCTCAACATATGATGAACTTCCATCCGACCTCAGCGGCAAATCAGCCAGGAGATGAACGCTTGCACCACTATGTCAATCATTTTTTCCGCATGTCTCACAAAGGTGACATTTTTGTAGCTGCGTGTGAGGCATTTCAGGGTGGAACACTGACGTACATGGACTGCACTTGTATGGCCCTTGTCTCGTCTTCCGACCACTCAAAGCGCTTTTACACTATGAATCACAGTCACCCATTCACGCAGACATTCACACACTGGTGGCCGAGGCTACCGTACATGGTGCCACCTGCTACTCAGTGACCATTTACACACACTCACACACTGATGGAAGAACCATCAGGAGCTATTTGAGTTACAGTACCTTGCCCAAGGATACTTCGACATGCAGACTAGAGGAGCTGGGCATCGAAACACAAATCTTACGATTCATGAACGACTTGCTCTATCTCCTAAGCCACAACCACCCCAGATATAGGTCACCTCAAACATGAATGTAAACAGTCAAGGCGGAAAGAAATCAAAATTGAGCATTAAGCCCTGTGATGTGAACGTAGCCTATTAAGTTTTTTATTGTTATGGGATTTTATTAAGTCAGAACTTGGAAATATGCCTTCTCACATCCTTGCTGTAAGTTAGGTGAGAAGATTGATACCACTCTCATGTCTATATGGTAAATACGAAGCGACAGCCAGCAGCCAGTTAGCTTAGCTTAGCTTAGCATAAACAATGAAAACAGCCTGACCAAATTTGAAAAAAAAAAAAACCTATCAAAAACTCTAAAGCTCAGTAACTAACATGTGATATCTTCCTTGTTTATTCTGAACAAAAAACAAATTAGCATTGTGCATTGACCTCCTGGAATATTGCTGTAATCGGTTGCCAGGAAAACAGCGCAGACTCCCCCATAAAAACAAAACTTATAATTTTTTCACGAGGGTTCTCAAACGCATTAAATAAACAAGATGTAATGTGTTATAAAGTCAAATTTAAAGGTGCTGATAGGCAGATTTTGTTACCTTTGTACAGAGCCAGGCTAGCTGTTTCCCCATTTCCTGTCTTTGTGCTAAACTAAGCTAAGCTAACAAGCTGCTGACTGCAGCGTCATATTTATCACACAGACAATAGAAGGGTAATGATCTACTCATCTAACTCAGCATGGGAATAACTGTATTTCCCAAAATGCCAGACTATTCCTTAAAGATTAAGTAAGTTAAATCAAGTCCAAGTCAGACTTTAAGTCCTCATTTCTGTGATTTAAGGCTAAACTGACTGAAGTCTACAGCTCTGACTTCACCACTTTTGTTCGAGGCATCATGTAGGACATGAGCCACCAGGTCATAATATGACTTCACGGTGGCATGACAGGCATTACAGCATTACTTGGCAGTTTTTTAAGGACAGTATCCCAAGGATTCGGTACTTGGACGGCCCCTTTATCTTGCTTGACTGTCCTGTGGGCCAGTTTTCAGATATTTGTGCCTGCCACAATCCACCAGGGGTACCTTAGTGTTCCCTTCCCAGCCCATGATGTGGCTTGCTGCCTTGCAATGATCTGAGACAGCCGACTCCAGGTTTTCTTGGCTGTCTTTTTCTCCCTCTTCTGCTTTTTCTTTTAGGTGCATACTCCAGATGTCTCCTTTTCACACTCTTTTTATGTTGACTTCTCCCGCTTCCAAAAGCTTCGCCTCGGCTGTCTCACAAACATATGTTTTGTTCCAAGACAGGTATTGGATCTTATAAATGACGTCACTTTGCTTCTCCTTGTCAGCTTTGCGTCCTTGGATTGCACTGTACATCACCACCTGTGAAGCAAGGCGGTGGAGCTACAGCCAAAGCTGTCAGGGTAAACAAACAAATACGCTGGGCTGTCAGTTTTCGTACATCTGAGAAGAGTTGAACATTTTCCAACTAAGATCATATCGGAATCGCTACAAAAATAGGAAAAATTCACACTGGAGTTACATCTACAGTATCAGCCATACTTCAAAGGCACAGGTCAGTGTGTTTGTTTATTTTTTAAAAGATGACTTTTTGGGCATTTTGCCTATATTTGAAAGGCTAAAATGAGACATCAAACGATGGCAGAGACAAAGAGGGGGGTTTGAGATGCAATAAAGGTCCCTCAGCCTAGAATCGAACCCTGGACATTGCAATTAGCTCCTTCAGGTGAACTGTAAGCATGTTCCGCTTCAACTACAGCCTCTAATCGTTACATACAGTAAATTTATATAGAGTGGATTTGTACATTGAATCAGTTTGACTGAAGGAACAATTTTCTTGTTCCTCACATACATTTAAATCGTTTTTTACAGCCCCTCAGTCATCATTCATTCATACATTTTAACGCAGGCTTTATGTTTGCATTTGTTAGCAGCGATAATGATGAAGGCCTCTTTCATGTTCCCTCTTCTTTATACGTCTGTATAAAACATGCTTTGCTGTGCTGCACAACACACACACACATCTCCTTTGCTTGAATCATGACATTCAGCTTCTGACGCTCGCCCACATTTCAGTCATCCTTGGGAGGAGACAGAAGCTGGCAGCCTCACATCGGCCATTCAGGGACAATGCGGCAGGCAGGCGAGCAGCTCTACTACAGTAGTGGCATGGCAGGTTCAGCTGAAGGAGAGGCACTGACACCCATACTAATGAGACTCTACGCAGCGCAGTGACCAAGCGTATGCGGGAGGATCAGGCAGAAACAATCACACAGCTACCACAGAGGATATTGCCTCATGGAAACCCTTCACCATTCAGAAAAAAAGTTATTTGCTTTCTTTTCTTTCCATCTCAATCCTCTCAACCTTTGAAACATTTTGACAAATCTATTGCACACTAAGCATTCGCAACACAGCCCCGACAACAACCACACATCGATCTTGTTACCGCAGGAACAACAACCACTGTTGGTCAGTTAGTTCAAGAATACGCTGCAGGCTGAGCGCAGACCATCTCGTCTTCAATTACAAATAATCTAAATAAAATTAATCCACTACTGAGTCTTTGGAGACAGAGAAATACATCTTTATTTGATCAAACTGTTTACACAGTATGTGTGTACACTAGAGAATCCCCAGCAGCATGACGGCAGGATATAAACACCCCCTTTCATTCAATATTATCAATAAGAGAGGCAGTACGAGTTGAATGGTCTGTCAGAACTAATACAGTGTTCTCACATTCTTATATTTTATTTGGTGTGCTGTCAAGAAGGCAAAAACCGTTTAAGAGAAATGCACCTGCACTCTGAAGTGATGCTCCATAAAGATTCATTTAATACAGCTGGTTCCATCTTAAACAAGCATACAATAAAAGGATCTTTTCTTCTAACCATAGTATACTACTGCTCTATGTGTCCAAATCTTTTTGAGTAATGTAACGAGTCAGATGGGTTTGTTTTTGATTTTATATAAATTAAGCATATATGTTGTATAGCTGGCATGATATCAGATTCTCACGAGATGGTTTTCATGGCCAAAAGAATTCACAATAACAACATAATTGTGACATATATAGAAAACTTAAAGCGAAAATTCAGTCAGGAAGACTCCTTGCACGCATGCTCACTCACTATCTCTAGGTGTCATTGAATGGGTAGGTCAATTGAGTCATTAGCTGATTCACAGTAAACCAATAGCACAGTGACACACCTTCACTGTCAGCCTATCATCTTACTGCTCCTTGTTTTAAATATGGCTCTTTCTCTGCTGTAGTTCTTTCTTGCTACACGTCCTCCACCTCCCCATCAACACCTATTATTTACGCATTCATCAGCCTCACAGGCCTCTGCAGTCAGCAGCCTCAGAGTCAGCAGCCACCACCACCATCACCATATGCAGTGTCTGGACTCCATGGGGGGGATTTATCCTTCTGCCGCTCAGATGTCCCTCGATCGCAAAATATCTCCCTCTATTGTCCAAGCACTTCTCTTAAATCTTAAACAGCACAAATCATCTGTTAATCTGTACACTCATATTCTGTATCAAATATTATCTTTACATCATTCTTCTGTCTCTCCTGATTGAAATGAATTACACAAGTAGGCCAGTGATTTAGTGAAGGCTTCATCCTGATACACACTAGCTGACCTGAATCCCTGGCGCTCTCTTGCTTCTTTGACACTGCCTTACACATAACCAAGAGAGAGAAAATACTGTCAAATCCAGTGCCATGATAATGTAGCTTTAACAACACACAACTAAGACCTTAATGTAACATGTCCTGTGTCAGGGCTTGAAACTAACTACAACCTACTCTTTTGAAAAAGCAACAAAGGAAGGAAACGGAAATTACACTGGATTATTTAAACAATATTATAAATTACTGACATGATATCAACATTACATTTTTTTAAATATCAGTTCTCATCAACAACAGTATACAGTATATAGTAGGGCTGTCTGCTAATAAGAATTTTCCTGGTTGACCAATAGTCGTCATTTAGGGCCATTAGTCGACTAGTCGCCTGCATGTTTACTTCATTAATGTAATAATTTAATTATATATTTTGGGGCCGGGCAACACAATGGTTTGAGTTGAAGGTGTGAGAAAGAATAGTATCAGTAACATTGTTAACACTGTGCTACATTACAGAGAAATACAAAACCGTACTAATGAACCTTCATTAATATAGGCCTATATTTTATCTACAAGTGCACGTCACACACTGAGCGAGCCGCCTGTTAATGACGCTGTGGGCTAATGGGCATGTAGCTACTTCCATGTTTCAGATGATACGTCATGTTTGTAGTCGACCAATGAAGATGAGTTTACATATCACCTTGGGTTCGTCCTTCACCTTCTCAAAATGATCCCACACTTTGGATTTCCTGCCCGACATGTTATTAACTAGCCTGTGGAATAACCACAGGTACCAGCCCTGTCTGACTGCTGAGCGTGGCTACTTCCTGTGTCTGTCGTTTCAAATAAAATTCCCACATGGTCCAGTCATATAGGTTTTGACTTATTTTGACAAGGCGCAGCTCCTAAAAGAGTTTCACCTTTGGTTTTTGTTTTTTTTCTCTGCAACTAAGCGACCAATAAAATCTTGCCGACTGATGACCTTCCACGTTGACTATTAGGGAGCAGCCCTAATATATGGTGACACCCAAAATGTTGTAGTAACTGCTCAACAAGTCCTCCAAGTTAAACAACAAAACACAATGTCTGTCCATGCTCTTTTGAATGACTGTCGCTCTTCTTGTGAGGATGGGTCTAATTTACTGAAGAGCAAATGTGGATCTTCTCTGTGTTTACGCGACAAAGATGTGACGTCGCCATATTGACGCTGTGCTATATCCTTTTAGGAGTATCAATTTGTAGCACCTATCCATAAAAATACAACATTTTTGGTAATGTTTATGTTTTTTTTCCCAGTCTCAAATACTTGTTCTAAGCCACCCACCAAAACAAGTCTCTCCAATCTATAAACAGAGCTGAACTTCAAGTATTTCTCAGCTTGTAAAAATAAACATAACAACAACAGGACACAATGTTATTTACTGTACGTATGTGCTTCTGTGTGATGTACAAATTAAAGTAGATTAGAGGAGGATTAGATGGAGGGATGAAGAGACGGAGGAAGCAAGAGAGCAAACAGTGACCTTTGGGAGCCCTTGCAATTCTCCAGATGAATTCATCACCACCACCAGCAGATTAATGGAGTGAGATTGCCTTGCGATGACGGACAGATGCTCTCCATGCAGGTGGTGAGTCTGAGACTAACAGTTCTGTCATCAGTCAGCTCCTAATGCTCAACTGTGCATGTTCCTGTAACTATATCTATTGAAAAGTATAGTTACAGGAGGAAGTTCAAGGCAGCACTTTTAACAAGGACCAACAGTCATGTTTCCAGACAGGATCCCTTTGGAAAAGGTTGGAACTGCATTACATCTCCAAGTTGTCTTGGATTTGCCCTCCAGCCTCCTGTGAGGCTCTCGAGCATCTTGCTGCCCCATTACCTGCCAGTCTTCAGGAACAGCTGCCTTCCTCCTGCTGTGAATTATGCAACAGTGGTGTTTACAATGAAGGTTGCACTGCCTGTAGAAACACAAACAAGGACGTATACCCTCAGTAGGGTGAGGATGGAGGCTGTTCCTGCTGTCGTACAGTTAGCACGACAGGAATTTACAGCTCAGGGTGACCTGCTCACCGACTGACGCTTCACGCAGAAGGATGACAGTGAGACCGGAGGTCAAGTCATGTTGGAGAAATCTAAGCAATACAGACAGCCTGCTGTGGCGACTGAGAGGTTTAGGTACACACACACACACACACACACACACAAACACAAGACAGCAGAGGAATTGCAGAAGTCAGTTCTCTGCCTGTGTTGCTAATCCTGCCGCAGTGGCAGAGCAGCACAAGTTTCTCTATTACATCACACATCTTCTCTCTGAAGCCAGTGAAAACACACAGCACTGATGTCCATTAGCCCACGTTAATGAACAGGGAACAAATCAATCTATTAAGTGCTGTGGTTGATTACTAGATGCTATTTTGTCTGTTAAATATTTATTTTGTTAGAGTGCGTACAACCTACGAGCAGACGGTCATGACGAATGTATGATGCAAATATGACAACATCTCATGTAACTGTGCACTAGCAATTATTCATGTGACTTTGAGTGCTACTCAAACACAACTGAAGCACACGAACAAAAGGTAGACATATGCTATAATGTTAAGTTTAAGAGTGTGAAGATGTGATCACTTTGTCATGCAAATCTCCTGCAAGTCTATTCAGTATGATGAAACAGAGAGCACTAGATAGTGTATCAACTCTCAACGCTACCAGTTTGGGAGGATTTTTACCTCAAGGACTGACAAAGAGGTGACGTTACACGTACCCAGTCTGCGACACCAGGGGTCAGCACGCCCAGGTCCCTGCCCCTGCCTGCCACACAAGATACAATGGACCCAGCCCTGATGCCAGTGGTGGTGGCTCATGTTATCCATTTGGGCTGAGCCCAACCAGGCCCCATGGCCCGAAGCCCAGCCACCAGACGCTTGCTGGTGTGTTCCCCCCCTAGGTCTGGCTCCAGAGGGGGCCCCAATGTCCCCATACCGGGCGAGGTACTCTTTCTCCAGAAGGCAAAGCTTTCGATTTCATGCTCCATCTACGTTCCATCCCTCACCTATGGTCATGAGTTATGGGTAATGACCGAAAGAATGAGGTTGCGGATACAAGCGACTGCAATGAGTTTCCTCAGAGGGGTGGCTGGGCTCAGCCTTAGAGATAGGGTAAGGAGCTCGGAGTAAAGCCGCTGCTCCTTCGCATTGAAAGGGGTCAGTTGAGGTGGTTCGGGCATTTGATCAGATGCCTCCTGAACGCCTCCTATTAGAGGTGTTCTGGGCACGTCCCACTGGTAGGAGGCCCCGGGGCAGACCCAGAACACGCTGGAGGGATTACATATCTCATCTGGCCTAGGAACGCCTCGGGGTCCCCCAGGAGGAGCTGGAAAGCGCTGCTGGGGAGAGGGACGTCTGGAATATTTTGCTCAGCCTGCTGCCCCCGCAACCCGGCTTCAGATAAGCAGTTGAAAATAGATGGATGGATGGATTAACAAAGAATGAAACACAGTGTTTAGCAAACTGAAACACCCTGAGGCTACAACTGAGTGAAGTTGTCTGTATATATAGGTCTGGTGTCGGCAAAGGTATATCCTGTAATACAGGGGGAGGAAATACACTAACAGCTTCCAGGCTGCACCCTAGACCAAAACTCTAATAAGAAAAAATATAGTAGCTCACCTTGTTGTCATGTGGCAAACTGTTCTGTGTAGCTTCAAGGTTATAGTGAGGGTGAGTGATCATGAGGGTGTTTGTGTTTAGCAGTCCTCGGGGACGTGTTGCATCTATCTGTGAAAAGTGAGACAGGCTTCAAATTGCCTCACTGCTGAGGATGACACAGTGCACTATCACTCCTTCCAGCTACAGTCAAAGTTTGTGTGTGTGTGTGTGTGTGTGTTCCAGCTACAGTCAAAGTTTGTGTGTGTGTGTGTGTGTGTGTGGGATGAGGGGATGCGGGTGTGTGATGTCACAAGGTTGAATGTTGTTCTTGACTCTTTGTGGCCCTGACAGTGAAGGGGCTGTGTGGGTGCGCTTGCGAGTCTCTCGTGACCAAACATGTTGTGAGTTACTAAAGTCATAAACACGGCGCGGGGGCAGAAAAACGTGTCCAAACCAGCTACAAAAACACATTAAAACCAAATCGCATGAAACTATCCAACCTTAGACATGAATTCACATTTCTACAAAGCTCATACATAAACTTGAGTTACATTTATAATCAACAAAATGTGTAAATTAATATTTTGTCATTAAAGGTACACTAAACAGAAATTGTTGGTTACTGTTTGTGAACACTATTACTGTTCTGATGCACTCTCACTGCTCTGTTGTCATCCCCACCAGGCAAAAGTCTGGAGGGGATCAGCATTTGGTCGTGTGTGTGCCTGAGTGTGTGTATCCATCTGTCCACAGCTAATCTTGTATACTAGGGGACCAATCAGCCTCATATATTGTGTGCACATTTATGACTGTGACACCCCTTATAAATGTGTTACCTCCAACTCTGCGTGTGACTGTGTGTGGCTCTTTGCGCTGGTCTTTGCGAATTATGGTGCTTTCACACCTGCCCTGTTTGGTTCACTTCAGTCGAACTCAAGTTCTTTTGTGACAAAAGTGTGGTTCATTTGGGCAGGTGTGAACCCAGCAATCGCACTCGGATGTGCACCAAAACAACCGGACCGAGACCTTCTTGAAGAGGTTGTCTCGGTCCAGTTACAAACGAACTCTGATGTGGTTCGTTTGTGGTGAGAACGTGTTCCGACCTCGATCTGAACCAACTGCAGTCACATGACACATTGTTTGGGTTAAACATGAGCATGTTACAGTCCTGGAGGATTATTAATGTGCACCTCCTCCTGTACTGCCTTAATATGCACATTCAGCACATCCAATGCATCAAAACATTGTTTTCTAGTTGGAGCCGCGCCTCGTTTTCAAACTGTATGGTTTGACTAAAATGAACAATGACAGCAATATAGTCCACGATGAGCAGCGCTAAAATCAACCTGCGTAGTTGTCCCTCCATTGTGACATTAGAAAGTGTCACATTTATCTTGCAAGTGTACTCTTCTTCAACGTTTGGTTTACTTGCTGGATTTTTCCCACATTGAAATTCTGACCAATCAAGAGCAGCTTTCTCGCGCAAGGCATTTGATCTGGTCCACTTTTAAATGCTACCGTGAGAACACAAACCAACTTTAGGCAATTATACACCTTTATAACAAAATCAGTCCCTGATTCGGACCAAAGCAAGACAACTCTAGGTCTGTATAGAAAGGGAGCAATTCTGCACTAAATGTGTGTATATTACCTGATTTAAATACTTACAAATAGCACGAAAGCACCTAGACACTGTACCCTAACCACCAAACTATAGCCCCTTTCACACATGCACTTCAAACCTGAAATTATCTAGACATTACCCGAAGGAGTTGTATGTGAGAACGCAAATGTCTGAATCAGTTAGACATTATACGGGCCTTATCCTGCCAGATCCCTAGTACAAAATGTGTGTAATGTCCAATCAAGCCCATGTGTGAATAGAGCAGGTAACTGTCCGGAGAATTTACAGCAAGCAAGTGGGCGTGCTGATGACATTTCTATCACAAGGCTCACACAAAAGCAGAAGAAAACAAGCATCCAAGAGTGAAGAGGACAGGTCATTTACATGAAGACAGCAACAAAAAAGTCTAACTGGAGAGACGATGAGATTCAGGAACTTTCATCAGTCATAGCCAAAGCCGCAATTGTCAGACAAAATAAAGGAACGGCTCTGTTGTATATGGCCTAATTACAAACCGACTACATGACCGGGGTGTAATCCACATCACGTCCACACTCTACCCAGGCGCCACCCCTTACCTCAACCAACCAGTATTTCCAGTAGGTGAGACTGCTTCTGACACAGACAATATCCTGTTGTGTGCTACATGTGTGAAGGAGATAACAACTTATGACTTGTGTGTGGCGCAAAAACTGTTTCTTCATTGAGAAACATTGTCACTGAGCACAATCAAAGCGACAACGTTAAACTAAAAACTTTCTTTTGACAAGGTTGTCACAAGTTACACGTATTGTTGATGGGTTGGCACTTCCACACCACAACTGAAAGTTATGATAGCACTGCAGTTTTCTAACTTTTCTGTTATCTCAAGCTATGGCAGCGACTTTACGTTATTATGCAAGATCTTGACACTGTGCACAGGCAGGATTAAGTCAAAGCGAAGCCGTGGTGTGATTTCCCAGTCTCCAACTCAAGCTTAGTTTAATCTGCAGTTCACAAAGGGCTACAGTATTCCTTTCTGAAATCCTCCACTCAGATGTGTGTGTACGTACTGTACTGTATGTGTGTGTGCATGTGTCAGTGAAAGTGCACGTCAGCCTTGAATCATTACAAGTTAACGTAGACAGTAACTGCTAGTTGAAGAGACGTAAGGTTTTCTGTCAGTTTGTTGAGCTTGATGCTTTCTGCACACTCGTAGCACGACAACTGCACATTGTGTGTACCCTCCACGTACACCACTTTCATGTGTGAGTGTAGTTTTCGGTAAATAATTCAATGGGAGTAGGATACTGACTGCCGGGTTACTGCTGCTGCAGTAGAGACACATTAACATATTAAAGGTCGGTGTCCTCCTTGAGAAATAGGAGATTCTTTAAAATTAAAGGCCTGATAATGAGAGAGGAGCATTTTTTAGCACATGAAGACCTAGATATTTCTTTGTTCACTCTGAAAATCTCTCCTGCTTAATGTGGGTTGAAACAGCTAAATCACAAAGGCGTGAGGAACTCTCACAGTCCAGATGTTATGTTTTGGATGCCATATGTCCAGTTCGGGGGAAAAACTGTTACCTCAAGTTTTAACATTCACTATCACTATAATACAGAGACTCTACTGTCTGTTTTTAGTCTTGTAATTTGTTTAAATTTTGGGGTGTAATTCTAAAAGTAGTTTTCTTCTGTACATATTTCAAACAGCCTAGTATCCCTAATTAAATTATGTCAGTACTGAATGATTCTACAACTCCTAGCCACTTCTATCCAGTAATTATATTCAGTATCAATATGGAAAGTAGTCTGTCCTTTATGCATGGAGGCAGACAGTTAACATGTGGAGGTGGGTGGTGGATGGATGTGTAACACATCTGACTTTCATACAGGAGACCAAAGTTCACACCTAATCTCAGACCTGCAATTAACACCTGCATTTTCATTAACTGTAACCATGATTTTCCCCTAACCCTTAACCAAGGTGATTTAATTGCCTAACCCTAACCATGATATAAACAGGTGTGCTTGCTATAACCAGGTTTTCACTGACCTTAGCCATATGTTCATGCTGTGCACAGATATTGCACGAATTGTAAAGTTAAAATCCTTAAGGTTTTAATCAGACCTCATCACTGTAGCCACTGAATGTGTTTACATGGGCAATTTCTCAGGGGCATCTCTCACTATATTAGTTTTTATTGGTAGTGGCGGAGTCCACCAATCCCACTCTGGAAATCAAACCGCCCACTTAAGCACGAGGGATCCACAGGAGAACAACGCATGCATGTAATCCAGTGCAATTTTATCTAACTGATTAAAGTCTCACTGTTTACTGTTTGCTCTCAACACTGCTCCTGCTTCACATTAAACGCGTCCAACTGGTGGAACACGGGGTGGCTTTTATCGTAAAGCAGCCACAGGCGATGTGTTTTTTGCCAGTTAGTGCTGTCGGCGATAGTTGTTAAAAAATGCACCTACGAAACAAGACAACAGGCATTTTCCTTATTTTTTCATGGGCAGAGCATTTTTAAATTTTGCAAGAACATAATGGAGCAGAGAGAAGTGGCCACAGTGAGCTGTTGGATAAACAGCTGTAGGCAACATCCTGCATACTTCCAACTCCTCTGCAAGGTAACAAACTTAACTGTGCCCTCTCTGTGTAAAACTAATTGTGTGATTGTTGATTGCATGTCTTTCTGACTGAATTCTATAGGTTTGTTTGATTGCACTGTGAACACACAGACAAGCTGCTGTTCTCTTGTATTTGTATTTTACAAAGTAGCTGCTCAAGGAATGTTTGCTGTAGTATTACTGTAAATCACGCTCACTGTAACCACAGTAACCACGAGTGTCGCCAAATCAACCAGGACTTAAATCTTAGGATTACAACTTTTAAAATGTTGACATTGAAAGAACGTAAATACGTCGCCACAGAAAAGTCTATATTGATTTTGTCATCTGGCAATGGGGTCGATTTTAAAACGAAACTTTTAATCTTCACAGAGGAAAAACTGAACGGTGCCAAACAAGAGTTGATGCATTTTGGCTTTGGTGATGTGTCTGCAATCTGAATCACTCGCAGGGGTTCGTTCCTGCCCAGCACACTGTTGGAACAGGCTGTTCTCGTGCACTGTTCAAGTTTTTCCACAAAAGGAAGACACCAGAATTCGTATATATCCCAAATAATTATGACCCAGTAATTCATGCATAACCCATGGATTTCGGAAGGCTGCCATCACGTGACCAATGCACTGATGGGAGTAAAGAGCACATGAGAGAAGTATTCCAAGAAACCCCTTTCTGATAGAAATCTATTCATTTTAATGCAAACCACAACCTGTTTCCCTATCCATAGCCAAGAGATCCCTTTCTGGTAGAAAGCCCTCTGGGTCAAAAAACACAGGACTTCCCCCCAGGGGACTGGTGTTCAGAACGGTGTTCACATTGACTAAATTTGGGTCATTTTAAGGTATGTCCTCACATGTGTCTTTCTCTTAAATCTAACCACAGCAACTTTACTTGTCTAAACCTAACCTCCATGACTTTACGTTTATGTTAAGGACATAACTTCATTGGTAGAGCGGTGATTCAAAGGATATTATACTCACTGTTGTGTGTGCATTTTCGTAAGATATCCTACATATTGTATGAGGAAACGTTGTGTTTGGAGGGCCCACTCACTTTACAGACCCCCTTGTGTAACCACACTGCCTCCACTGTCTATATCTGGGCCCCTGTATCTATTTCAATAACATGCTTAGTCATTGCATAAAAAATGCTACTTGCACATTTACAAGTCTAAATCAGTCTTGGTCAGATGTGCATCTACTTGACACGTGGGGCCCTGATACTGTCATCTGTGCATGAAATAATGTGGAGTCACGTATGTCAAAAGGTGAAAACACTCTGGTGTGGGGAGTGTGAAGGGGTGATGGCAACAGGCGTGATAACATGAGATGTTGTGTCCATATGGTGCTCGGGGCTGGAGCTGTGACACAGGCACACCATGGGTCAGGTCTCGGTTTGAGTGAATGTAATCGGTGGCAGAAGCCAGAAGGCAGCCATCCCATGGTGTTAATCTTCAGAGGGCTCAGATCTGCTCTCCAACTCCCTATCAAGCCCACTGTCTGTGCACACTGGTGCCCTCGCAGCGAAGTGACATGTGAACATTTCTGCTAAGAAACCAATCACTAGTTAGCAAGTAAAATTTCTGAAATTAATGATGACAAATCAATTTAACTTGGCATTAATGAGAGAGAATCTTGCTGCAGGCAGTTTGAGGCGGGAATTGATCTCTTTCTCTGCACAATGAGGCAAAAACATGATCATGATTTCCATTAAAGTAATATTTCTTCCTTCCATCTTGTCTGCACACTTGTTTCCCAATGTTCCCACATGCTCAGCCATCAACACTTAAAACTCATGTATTTTCCTGCCATCCTGCACTTCTCTGGAATATGTATGTGAATTTATGCATTTGTTTTGGACCTGCCAGAGGGAAGCAGGTTTCCAAAAGCAAAAATCTGCTCTCAACACCAGCTTTCTTACATTTACAATGAAATAATTAAAGCCAACTTGTGATTCAAGGGCAGTGTATATTACAATGAAACCCTGTGAGCTCTGTCCCTGTCCACAGAGTATTCTTTATATATATACACACAAAACGCCCACAGACGCAGTCACCAAGAACTGCCCCAGAAATTCAAGCGAAGGTTATAGAAATTCTCTTTGTAGTGGCAAACAAAATATCCCTGAGCTTTGAAAATCACCCTGCATTATTTCCGCAGCATCCTTGGTGCTGCTCTGTGTTGCTTCTTCTTTCACACAGCAAATGCCTCTCTTAGTCACGTTAGGCAGCTTCTCCATCAAGGCTGTTTTATTTCTTCTCCACACCAGTGAGTTTTTAGCTGCATTTGATTGTAAACTGCACGCAGAACCAATACACACACAATTTCTCTCAACTAATATCCATGTCTTTAAACCCAATTTTAATGCTTAATATCCCAAGAAAACTATTAGTCTTTGCACGTTGGATGACAAATACGGACTGCCATAAAAACACTGACATGTACAAACAGCTGTTGCAGGGATCTCCCCCACACTGGACACATGAGACATAATTAATCACCAGGGGACACAGACTCATTAATTGCTGTGTGCTGATTAATCGTCCCTGGTGAGGAACATTCAGCTTAACATGCAAATTTGTGTCAGAGGATCCATTCAGCGAACGCAGCCCAGGCAGGGACTTATTGTAAAATGACACATGCAGGGAGATAACAAGACGCTTGTCAGGGGCCCACTGTAAAACAGTTGTTTCTATTTTGAGCGCTTATACAAGAAGTGGAAAATGTGAGATGTTACAACTTGGATTTGACGAATACTGAAATGCAAAGGGGAAAGAGTTCTTTGGTTTGACGTGGCGCACTGTTTATCATTTGATTTGCTTTGTCCTTGATTTTCATACTGCATTAAAATACAGCTGAGCAGGAGGAGAGAGGAGACGAGAAGAGGGAGGGGGGAGGAGACTCAAGGAAAAGAGAAGAGAAGTGAGGAGACAGGAGAGAGGAAGAGACAAAAAAAAAGGTGAGGAAAGAAGGAGGGAAAGAGGAGAGGAGAAAAGATGTAATGAAAAGTTACAGGAAGGAGAGGAAAAGAGGGAGAAGAGCAGAGAAAAAGAGGAGGATAAAATAGGAGAGGGGAGAAAAGGAGAGGAGGAAAAGTAGAGGTGAAGGTGATGGGAGGAAGAGGAGAGTAGAGGAGAAAAATGACAGGAAAGGATATAAGAGGAGAACAAGGGAGATCAGAAGAGAGGAGAAAGGACAGGAGAAGGAGAAAGAGGAGAGGAAAGGGTAAAGAAGAAGAATGGAGAGAGGAGAGGAAAATCAAAAAGATAAAGGAGAAGAGGAAAGGAAGGCAAAGGAAAAGAAAGGAAAGGAAAGGAAAAAGGATAAGAAATGACACCCGAAGAAAAGAGAGAAGAGAGAAGAGGAGAAAGGAGGGGGAAAGAGCGGAGAAAAGGGGAGAGTAGGGGAGAGAAGGAAAAGAGAGGAGGAAAAGGGGAGAGGAGGAGAGAAAGAAGGAAAGAAGATAGGAGAGGAAAACANGAGAGGAAAACAGGGGCAAGAGGAGAGGAGAGGAGAGGAGAGGAGAGGAGAGGAGAGGAGAGGAGAGGAGAGGAGAGGAGGGGATTGTTGAGCACGGTGACCTAATGGCAGGAAAGGTCATTGACTCAGCAGCACAGAGCAGCTCCAGAGGAGGCAGACTTTAATCACCTCCAAACACTTCATCAGCTCCTGCATGTGATGGACTGAGAGCTGCATCACCAAGGTCATAAAATCTTTCTCTCTGTTGAAGTAAAACAGAGCGAGATGAGCCGCTCTCCTCAGGGACGAAATCACACCATTTTGCTCTCCATTTGAGTCCTCTTTATCCACAAATCTGAGAAGGCGACGGTGAGACAATAGCTGATCAGATGGAGCACTAAGACACTTCAGCAATGGTAAGGAGGAAGTGTACACATGGCTGGGCTCAGAGCGCCATTCTCCTGCCTGAACTGAAGTTACACTGATGGCTTGTTGCTATGGTAAATATAGAGAAACAACAGCTTGATATTGTATATCTACTGTATTTAGACTGTTTCATCTGAGTCAAACTTAGTCACACAGGCGGTAAAACACATTAGCATTGTCTTTTTGCCTTTCCAATCATCCATACTGATAACATGAGTTTCATACCGCTGCTGACATAATAACATAGCAAGCTAAAATAATCCATACTGACTCAGTTATAGCACTACATTATTCAATATCGCCCAGCGCGATGATTGACATGAAAGGCTGGTGAATCTGCTATATTGTAATTACCTTGTTGTGTTTGTCAACTGACCTTACACCCACCACATACTATACAGCAAATATAGTAGGGAGACTGACAGAGGGAAGCCGGCGAGCTAATAAAACAGAATGAGAAGAGAGAAGAAGAGACTGGGCTTTGGAGTCTGTGTTCATTGAAATGCCAATTAGGCCGATACCTTGTGACATTTCTGCTCTTTCTCTTCTCATGATACAGCTAATGCGCCCCAGCATGGGCAGTCATACTTCAGGAAGCCTTATAATGCAGAGGCTCTAACAAAGTAAGTCAGACACACAGGATTTTAAAGGGGCTGTGTGCGACATTCAGAGCATTAATGTATTAGCAAACAACTATTTGCTGTGTAAAGATATAGTGGAGTAATGGCGTCCTGAGCAGAGTATGAAGTCATGCTTTATCTGTGTGTGTTGTAATCTTAGCTTCTCTGTTCCTTTTTGTGGTAGATGGTCCGGCTGCACGTACATTTTAGGGTGCTTTCACACCTGCCCTGTTTGGTTTGGTTTAATCAAACTCAAGTTCATTTGCCCCCTAAGTGCAGTTGGTTTGGGCAGGTGTCACACTCAGGTGCACACCAAAACAACCAGACCGAGACCTTCTTAAAGAGGTGGTCTCGGTCTGGTTACAAACAAACTCTGGGGCGGTTCATTTGCGGTGAGAACGTGTTCTGACCTCGATCTGAACCAACTCCTCCTGTGCTGCCTTAATATGCACATTCAGCACACACAATGCATCAAAACATTGTTTTCTAGTTGGAGCCGCACCTCATTTTCAAACTGTATGGTTTGACTAAAATGAACAATGACAGCAATATAGTCCACCATGACCAGCGCTAAAATCAACCTGCGTAGTTGTCCCTCCATTGTGACATTAGAAAGTGTCACATTTATCTTGCAACTGTACTCAAGAGCAGCTTTCTCTAGGCAATTATGCAAGTTTGTAACAAAATTAGTCCCTGATTCAGACCCAAACAAGACAACTCTAGGTACTGAAAGCACTTATAGTGCATGTGAGTCTGTGAGTGTGTCCCACTAGCTAGCTTTTTGCCTCTGCTCTGCACTGCCTCATCAGGGCTGGGTATAAGTACTCGATACCTTCAAGATATTGACTAAAATAAGTCAGTACCAAGTAGTATGGAAACTTTTCCAGTCAAATGTTACCTGTATTCGATCCGTTTTGTAACCAGATTCAGAAAAAAATAACTATTTGCATGGTTTTGCTTGCAGCCAAACACTGCAGGCATTCTTTGTTATTGGCCCACTACCACAGCAGCTACAACCCATACAGTCTGATGTGGTAGAACAGAGCATAGTTAATTTGACAGAGTTGGCAGTTCAGTGAGCTGAAATGCCACGGAAACATTCAAAAGTATGGCTATACTACACGCCTGTGGCATCCAGTAGCATTTTACGCATCTAAATGGTTGAAATAACATGAAGTAAAAAAAAAAAAGGTACCAAAGTACTCTGCTGGTGTCAGTAACACTTTAAGCATACTTGTATTGGTGTTGGTATAGCCAGTCCTAGCGCTCATACACTAGTACAGAAGTTAGTACTGCTATAGAGATAGTGTTGTGGCAGAAGCATAGTGTCCACCCTCTGGCCTTCCCCCGGAGCAGTTATGTTAACTCTGTCAGCACTGCTGCCATTGTTAGCGTTAGCCGACAGCTCAGCCACCTCAATGTTGAAAACTGTTTGTAGGCTATCCGGCCCCTAACACTGAATTATAGGCCCTATTTATACAGAGATTGTACAATACTGCTGTAAAGAAGATCTGTAATGACGCCATGTTTGCTTTTTTACACGGAACCAAACAACACTAGCACAATGCTGCCCCAGTGCGTGAGTTTAGCTAGCATGCCAACTTTCCAGAAGAAAAAGAAGCATGACCACTGATGTAATGGTAGCTGATGATGTGTGATTACATCATCATGAGTAGATGGGAAGGTTACCAAGGAGGAAGTGGGCACACTATATTGCAATGGCTTTTTGGCTGATAGGTGGGTATAACTTAAACAGCCAGAAAAAGTGGAGGGTGTCCCGCATACTTGCATATGCCCTCCACTACAATACCGGGCATCTAATGTTACAGCTTCCCCATTTTACACAGACATTGATTCAGCTCTGTTACTTACAATTATAAATTAAAAAAGCAGAATATAACGTAGTTAAAATAGCCTAAACTTTACTGGCTGCAAAATTTAAGTAATGAACACATCACTGCATCAATAATTATAATCCCACAATATAATCTACATTATTATGAAATGAACCATTCTCCATAATCAGTACTTTTACTTTTGTTAGTTTAAGTATATTTTGATGCTAATACTTTTTATACTTTTACTTGCATAACCTTTTGGCTGCTGGAGTATTTCGACACTGTGATACCACTGCTTTTACTTAAGTGAACGACTGTGTGTTGCAGTAACACATAGGCCTAACATAGTGGTTTCCAACTGGTCCGGCCACAGGGTCCACATTTCTCTTTAGTCATCAGTTCAAGGTCCACACAGTTTAATACATTCAGCATTATACTTGCGTTTGGCCATGTTCTCTAGCGAGTTTGCTGTCTCTGTTAAGTAGCTGTCCAATTGTCACCCACTCTACAGCAGGAAACAGCACTTTAAAATAAAAGCTCAGAGCCATAAATTCAGTGTACTTAAAAAAATTGTGTTTTTAATAAACTTCACATATTTCACAGTCACTTGCGGTCCATTCAGAATGGATCTATGACCCACCTTTGGACTGCAACTCACCAGTTGGGAACCACTGGCCTAAAATATTTCCCTCTGAAATGTAGTGGAATTGAAGTACAAAGTAACATAAAATTAAAGCTTTTAAAATGGACAAGATAATCTCCCCTCTAGTGTTTCCAAGTGGTATTATCGTTGGCAAAAACAACCGAATTGCTTTTGGTTTTCCTCAGAGTCTCATCTACCAACAACGCAGGACAAAAGCACAAGTTAATTCATTAATTTAGTCTATAATGGAGACATGAAAGCAGGTAGAAACAGCACAAGACTGTCAGCCTGACTGGATCACCAGTCAGACTTCATTTTGCAGCAGATCATACCCAGTGGCCGACAGAATTAAATAGTGAAAGCGAGGCTTACAGGGAATCACTCTCAATGCTAATAGTATGCACCTTAAAGCAAAAATATACGGTCTATTTAAAGTTTAAGTTACATATAAGTATCTCAGAACTGTACTCAAGGACAGTACTTGAGCAAGTGAACTTCCTCCACTGGTTATTCGAAACTATGACGAGCTTTCCGAAGACACAATCCACCAACACAACCTCTTCAGAGGTTTTTCAAATGTCCATGCAGACAATTTGCATGACAGTAATCTAAATGTCAACTTAATATTCAGTATGACTGTTTGCGCAGTCCTCAAGTTATTGCAGGACTCCACAGGGTGTTGGTATGAAGGACTTTTAAAGCTCAGTGCCCTTTGACGTCATACTGGTGTGTGTGATACAGTACAGCATCTTGTCTAATCACTCCCTGCAGTAGTCCTGACTAAGCCAGTTTAAAAAAAAAACACCCACCATCCTGGATCGGAGCCAGCTGGGTTTTCTTCAAACTCTCTGGTACAGTATCATCACGGCTGTTGGCTCCTTGGCAGCAGATATGACATTGACACCTAGTGAGAGCCTACAGTCCACCACCAACAGAGCTGTTTTATATACAGGATAACCAGAGCTTTTCCAGCACTGTGTGCTGAGTTTGTGTGCCTGTATTCTCCAGCTGTTTATCACCAGAGCAAACAATCCAGCACACAGTTAAAAGCGTGAACAGGTTCGGAAAACAGGAAAAAAGGGGGGTATTTACCATTCAGCTTTCTATTGTGATGAGTAAACCCATCAGGCTGCCCGAGCACTCCTCTGCCGGCAGCAGAGGCTGGTACACCGCTACACTGACATCCTTCAATGTGCCATCCACAGATTTGTGGTCCCATTGAGCTGCGGATGAATTATTAATCAGCCTTCCACTAACAAAATGGGCTTTTAATTGTAGGGACTCCTGTTCGACAACAACTGAAACACAGGCCTCGATACAAACTGGCTATCGATCAACCCCCCCCCCCACAAACGCAGCCTCATCCTCGGCATCGGAAGAGAGCATCCACACAGGGGGGCCTAAAACATGTTTCTCACATATTACTTACATTTAAGATACCAAAGACACTAACGTCTTCTAATGATTCAAGCAGCAAGAGTGATGAAACTTCAAAGGGAAGATGTGCTGTTAAGAGTATGCTGCTGTGGTTTTGATTTTGTACTCATCAAAAGCCAGAGGAAAAAAGCCACGCAACCAAGTACGAGTAAATGGTAATTTAGTGCTGATTAATTCAAAATCTGCACCGAGTTAAAAGCTAACAGAGATGTGCCTAATTGTTCTCAAAAGAGACGTGTTTCTCCCCCCTTCACAACTCTAAATACACTCGCTGTTTTCCCCCTGAAGAAATCATGAAAGCAAGGATTTGGTAACTTTATCAAACACAGATTAGACACATACATATTATCACTGGGGATTTAAATATAGCCTATTACACTTGCCTCAGTAAACTGACTTTGGCTGTCTGGAGGCAGCTCAAGTCCAGAGTCAAATCCATGGGTAAAAACCAGGCTGTTGACGTGACATTTCACAAGTCATACAGCGGCATCTTGCAGCTACAGGCACACTCATGAGTCGACAGGTGAAGAGCGACCTATTTAAAAACAGGCAAATCGTCAATTTGAACTCAAGAGGGGGGACTGACGATGCAACAATGCAGCCTGATGATGAGCTCCGATCGAGCCGTCAGGTTTTTTGACTGAAACCCCGCAACGCCCGATGTAAATCCTGAACGTGTCAACAAGCTTACCTTTTTCATTTTATTGTGAGCAGCTGCAGATGGGTGTCGGTCACACGGGAATAGTTATCCAGCTCTTACATGTCGGCCGTAATATCACTGTCACCCGGCTGTTTATCTGTCGGGAAGGTAAACAAGACGCTCCTATAACATTGCTAGAAATATATATCTTTCTTTTTTATCCCTTGGATATATGGCACATTGTCGCCGCGGTTATTGCTCGTCGGTTGTTGCCCACAGTTGAGCCGGTCTTCTGGTAGCAGCTCACCGGTTTACAGAGGGATCCATCACGGCAGGGAAAACGCAGTTTGGAGGCTGCCGGTGATGCTGCAGCAGCAGCGTTTGGTCCGTCGAGACGCGGGATGAGAGAGGTGGGGGTGGGGGCATCCGAGGGCCCACGACAAAACACTCAGCTCTGTAAAATGAACTAGTCGGACCCGAAATCACTGTCTCGTGAGCAAACGGTGGTTGATGAATCATTATGCGCACAGAGAGGCAACATGCGCGCGTGTTTTTTTTTTTTTTTCCAATTCCGTAGACTGTGACTGTGGAGTGATGCTCTTTGATGATTCAAGGGGAGACTTTAAAGGGAAAATTCATTCAAAAACACATCTAACATTGTTGTCTTATATTTCTGGATGTTAGACAATAAGGTCAGAAAACTGTCATCGATTAACCTGCTGATTAATTTATATTTTAATCCAATATCCTCCATATTCAAATTGCTTATTGTGTCCAAACAATCCTATTCAGTTCACTGTTGTATAGGCCATGACAAAAAAGTAATAATAATAACTTTATTTGTAGAGCAATTTAGGAGCTGAAAGCAGGAAACCTTTCCAAGAAGATAAAAATACAAAAGTGATACTAATAAAACACGTTTATGCTTATTTTTTTCAGAAAGGGACAGTGCACATTAATGAACATGATCACTTACATCACGTAAATTTGCCAGATTTAGCCACACAGGTTAATTTTCAGTTGCAGTCCCTGGTAGGTTGATGGTGTAAGTCAGGCCAATTGTGGCCCACAGACCAATTTTAATCAGCCCTCGGCTTGACTTTCAAAATATACCAAATGTGGCTTTTTCCACAATAATGGTTAATTGAGCAAGATCACTTTGCATTTTTACCCTTCACCTCACAATAACAGGACTATCATACAGTTTGTAGACAGGCATCAAGTAGTAATAGTTCATTGAAGTTTTTTTTTTTTTTAAACCCATTTGATGCAAGAATCAGTTGGCCCCCAGGTGTTTTCACGTTGTTTTATCTGGCCCCCATTCAAAAAAGTCTGGACACCCCTGGTGTAAATATATTTAAGAAAAAGACAAAATAACATACAAAAGCACAGAAAGACATGAGCACAGATAAAAACGGATTGATGGCATGTCCATAGAAGGGCACATGAGCACAGAACCATAGACAAAGCACATAACAAGGCACATAGGCAAAAACAAGACATAAGCACTATTAATAAAAAAATGACATAACCATATAACCAAAAACATTAAGAACATACCATACAAAAGTACAATGAAAAACACAACATAGACCAAAGCACATAGCCACAAACAAACACACAAGAGCACAAAACAAAGCACATACTGTAAGCAAGGACAACAGCCAAAAAACCAAAGCACATTAAGGAAAACGCACTATACAAAAGCACATTAGCCCCAACATACAGTAATGAAATGAGGACATAACCACTAATTCAGATCATGACAGCATGTTTGATTGACCAGTAACCTAGGTTTCATTGATCTGGAGAATGACATAACTCTGTAGGTACAGTGTCCAGGTGTGTGCTGCTTGATTGGAAAAGGCTGACTGTCCAAAACTGCTCTTTCTGTGTGGTACTTTACACCCTGGAGGTAGATCTGGTAGATGAGTTCTGATTTTGTTTAATGAATTCATTGAGTGGAGGCAGGCCAGGCCATGGAGAATTTTATATACAATTTGAGCATATGTTCCTAATTTAAAAAATCATAATTAGTTAAAATTTTACAATGATGATATGATGATATGAAAACTGAAAAGGCTCAATCACCCTTTGTCTTTGACCTGGACTCTGGAACGGTTAGAGGACCCAGATTAGCAGACCTGAGGGGCCTGTTTGGGTGGTACGGTGTGAGAAGCTCAGTTATATATCCATCATTTCTGCCAACCAACTAATCAATTCATCCACCAGTACTTTCAACTCAACACTGTCTGAGTGATTGACTCATGGACTCAGGGAGTTTTGGTGAGATGTTCCTTTTAAATGAGTTTTATGTGAATGTGAGTCAGAAAAAAGTCCCACAGGGATGCAGACAGGATTTTTAGAAATACTGACGTCAAGACTCAAACACTCACAAAATCTAGGCCCACAAATCTCTAAAATGTTTCAGTGGTAACACTTTATATTAACATTTATAAACTGTAGGCCTATATAAGCACTTAAAGAATAGTTAACTTGACAACATACTCTAGTGTAGTTGTACGCAGATAAAAGGAAATTATAAGTGGTGACTCATGTATTTGTCATCTCTTATGAATCATCTGTAACTACTGTAAATACTTAAATGGATGCTTTATAACATAAAACTAGCTGTAATGATATTTATTAATATGATCACCTGCATGAGCAAGTTCTTACAAAGTGTTGTAAATCATTTATTTCCACACATGTACAAATGGCAGGCTCACAGGAGAGAGTTTGAAAAAAAAAAAAGTGCACTTACTAGATTTGTTCTGGGGCTCTCAGCCGCATCTTGTGGCCTTCATCAGCAGATGGAGTTAACTCACTGGTCATAGAGATTGAAGTCTCATTACAATTGTGTTATACTGCACTGTTTATCATTTATTATATGTTTATACACCAGTTATAGATGCTTCATGGATGAGTAGTAAGTTGTCGAAAAATACAGTAACAAACAATAATTAAGTGGCTATAATAACTTTTTTTTTAGACTATGTCTAATGTGAAAGAGGTAGAGGTTGAAGAAGTGTTTGGGCCATTAACATAAGTTAAAGTATATTAAGTGCATAAATTCTTTGCTACAATAAATCGTGCATTAAAATTTCTACTAGTAAAAGTACAAAAGTATCAGCATACTTATAATACCAAAAAAGCCTGCAGAAATGTCAATTCAAATATATATATACTGACTTATGTTTATTGATGCTTTAATGGGTATCTACATCATTTCAATGTTGAACTACTTAATTTTAAATAGTCGGTATACTTAATCTGCTGGGTAGCTTCACCCAGGAATCAATAAAGTTTTTAAAATGTTAATCTATTATATTGCATTATAATGTATGTGTAGTGTAGGTTGTATAGTTCATCTGGACATGCTGAGTAACTAATGTTGTCAAATAAATGTGTTAGAGTGAAAAGTACAATATTTGCCTCTGAAATGTAGTCAAGGAGACGAATGAAATAGCAGGATATTAAAATACTCAAGAAAGTACAAATGTTTGTATAAATAATTGTACTTTAATAAATTACTTGAGTTAATGTAGCTTACTTGGATGGTTACCCTACTTTGCACCAGTGGACAAGTGTAGCTAATAGCTTATGACTCCTCCACTCAGCAGTTACCTTCAGCTCTAGTGTTTTAACGTTAGCATCTTTTAGCTCATTGTTTTCGCAACTTTACTGTTTCAGTTTTACCTCACTGCTGTCAATATGGTTGTTTTCAACAGGCAGCTGTTTTTATTAAATAAGCCAAAAAAACGCACATAACCTGCTCAGCACCAAACAGCAAGTTAGCAGTTAGCAGCTAGCTAGTGTAGCATTTAAGCTAGCAGTTAAAGAGACATACCGCCCATGTCCCTCAGCAGTTGGTGGAGAGGAAAAAAGACTTAAAATAGAGTAAATACTGAACTTACATTCATCTGTTGTCCAGAAACGCGACTCCAAAATGATAATGTTGCTCCATCACCGCGGAATGTGTCAACAATTAACTGTTTGCTAACGAGTTAGCCATGTCAACGTAATAGGTCGACATAGTGTTTACTGCATGTTCACACTGCCCCTAAGTGGCCAAATAATATTACATGGTTTACAATGTCCTTGTATCAACTCACAGCTACAGTATAATACGTTTTAAACAATTGAAATATGCATACAGTATGTTAAATACACCAAACTAAAGCTAAAACTAACACAGTTTTATCCAGTTAAGAACCCAATATGTTCCAAACACAGAAAAAAAATGTAATGGTGGATTTCTACTCTAAATGTGCTCATAAATAACACGTTTTATTAGGATACTTAAATGTGTTGGGGTTTTTTCCCATTCCAATTGATAAAGATTCTTAAAGATAAAGACCTTTTTGTGAACAAAAATCATGAGATTATTTTATTTTTCATGAATGGGTAATGCATATCATATATTTTATATGAATAAAGTGATGCTTTAAAACACATTGCAAATATATTTTACATTGTGTTCATCATCACGAGTCAAAATATCCTCAGTTTCCGGAATATCTCCAGAAAACAGTATGTTGAAAACCTCCTGAGATGAATATTGTGTGTTCATAATCAATAAAATGCATTATAGGCTGATTGTTTCATTAGAAAATCAAATTTAAATTTTCCAATGACACTCAGATATGCTGATTTTTTTAATCCTGAGAACAAATCCTTCATATGATTTTTTGACATGTATAAGTAATAGACTCATGGTCCCTCTATGCTTGTTAAAATAGGGGTGTGGCTCTACTGTAGTCCACTTTAGATGATGTGAACACTGTGATTGGTTTATACACATCCCATCAAATAAATCTGTTTACTTGGGTGGAGTCAGAGGACAGTAATCATACATCTACACATCCCAGATATGTCTGTTGGAATGGACGGAGGATCTGAATGGATTATACAACAGAACTGTGATAAATCCCTCCCTCTGGTCATATTATCCCGGCTTTGTTGAAACTGTTCCACAGAGATGTTGATTCAAATATATGATCTCTTTGGAGGTTGTGGTTTGTTGAACAGGTGTTTCTATTATTTTGTCCACCTCATTTATAGTTATGAGTGTAGGCTAAATAACAAAATAATGCAACACAGTTCAACAACACCACAAGCATCCTCCAAAATGACCATACAGTGCAACCAACAGCAATTTCAATACACTAACAAACAAAGGCTATATTATAACCCTCATGAAGATGGTTTATTGCAGGGCTGTTGCATTAGACTGTGTTATTTCTAGAAAGATGTACCTAATAAACTGGTGTATATGTTTATACAAATACTGGAAATTTTGGAAATTTTATCTCTGTGCATATTCTTTATTCTTCATACTGTGAACATTTGGAGATTCCCTGGACAATATTTAGTTCATCCCTGCACAAAACAGTACAGCTTTCTCATTTTAAAAACAGATATAGCCCACTGTACATATTCTTTTCGGTACTGTTTTTTCATGTTTTAATTATATATTTTTTTCTATTCTATATTTATGTTTATTGGCTTTGCAGTACTTCTATTTTTTATTTATTTTATTTTTTTCATTTTCATTTTTTTAATTTCATTTTATTTTTATTTTTTACTTTTATTTTCATTTTCACTCAATTTTTATTTTATTTTCTCTAAATGTGTTTTTTATTATTATACACCAAAACCCCAAGGCAAATTCCTACACATGAAAACCTACCTGGCAATAACCTGATTCTGATATACTGTATATGTTTATATACTTCCTTTAAATACTAAATGGGGTGTTTAAATATAAAGTTTTTCCATTACTTGTCTAAGTTAATTTTGCTCCTCTAATTATTTGTCATATTTTATTTATTCAGTCGACTGTTCAATTACATTTTCTGTAAATTTATTTCTCAAAGCCTGTTTTAAAGTCCTCTCTTTGCAAACTCTGGTGGGTAAATGTTAAATACTTTACTAAAGTAGTAAAATTCAAATATATTAAATCTGAAAGTGTGTCTTTATAATTGTTAACCCACCTTACTCCTTGAGAGAAAAAAATACAGAGGACATGATGAAGATCATATTTTCTCATGAAGCCCATGACGCTGTTATGGATGGGTGACATCACTGCTACACTCTATCTATGAGCTGTTAGTCTTAATAACATAGGCACAATATGTGACAGTCAATTAAAGGTGGATTTTCCCTTTAATCTCTGAATCTATGTCTACTCATGAACGTCTGCTGAAGTGAATAACGGCCACATAGATGTTCCAAGTCACAAATGCAAACATTATATCGCACGCACACACAATGAGAGGACTGTGCCACCAGCTACTGCGTGAGTATGACTAATCTCCAGTTTGAAATCAAACTGACAATAAAAGACAATCTGTCCTCTCCACAGTAATGCCCAGTAGCACAAGCATTAAGGATGGCTGATTGGATAAGACCATGACTAATAACTCTGCATCTGATCCAAGGGTGGATATCCAAAGGGGCACCAAGGCAGCCAGTTGTTGTGTTGTAAGCTGAATACCTTTTTTTGTTATTGTTGTTGTTGAGCTTGTCCATTTCCAAAGGGCTGAGCTAAGTTATCTGACAGTAATCTCCTTGCATATTGTCTCCCAACAAGACACACAATTAGTTCAGCCTCCCAGGACTGTTACTCTACCTGCATGGATGGTGAAGTTCCACTTGTCTTCATTTAGCTGGCTGTTACATTAACAGCCTTTGGTCCAGGTGATTGAGCAGTTATTTAATGACGTTAAGTGTCTTTCAGCATCCTGCAAAGCCTGATGGGATGTGAGTCATGTGACATGAACCAACAGGCTTTAGGCTGAAGCCCATCTAAATAGCCAGTGGATCAGTTGGCTGCATTCCTGACTGTGTGCCACACAATCAATGACTTTAAAAGGACGAGGATGTATGTGATGAGACATTAAGACTCTCCCCTCCCTATGTTTGAGAGTGGTAAAGATACATACACCCGCTAACAAGTCCAAACAAAGGAAATATTGAATCCACAGGGTATCAGGAATGGGGCAGGGTAAAAGAGCAAGCAGGCAGGTACAGATCCTGATACAGGTTTCAGAATATAGTCAGCAGGTACAGGTACAGTGTTCAGGTTTCAGAGGCTTGAATATGAAAGTGGAAAGCAACAATCTCCTCCTCTCATTCCTCAGTTTGGTCTTCCTTGATTCCTTTCCTCACCCCCTCTTCTGGTCCCCTCCTCCTGGGATGTGAGTACAGGAGGCAAGGGAGACGCATAAGGAAAAGAGGAGTTGAGGCAACAGGCATTAAACAAAATGAGACATCAGTGATTCAGGGCCGTCATTTTAAAGTGACGTCAATTAAATGCAACATGTGGCATGGCTGCATCATCAGCTGTGTGTCACACCTCTTTAAAAAGTCACAGGCATAGAGTGTATAAAATAATGGATGTAGCTACTGTGACTGCAGCAATTAGTTGGTGGACTGCAATCGCCATATTGTTTTTTTGCAGCCAGAGGTTTTGGAAAAGAGGGTGGATCTGATTGAGAAGCGGAGGACAATCTCCACAGACGGCCTTTCACCCAAAGCAGCCCTTAACTATGGGTTTAAGCCTTGATAAAAATGTAAGTGGTGAGTTATAGAAAAATTCACGCCCTGTACAGTTGTCATGAAGAAGAAATTAGCTATAGAGACCAATACTGTTTTTTGTACCATGCTGTAAACATGTTTATTTTGTGCTTTAAAGATGGACATTTTAACATGGGGGTCTATGTGGATTGACTCGTTCTGGAGCCAGCCTCAAGTGGCCATTAGAGGAACTGCATTTTTTGGCACTTAAATATTGGCTCTATTTTCTAGCTGCCTTGAGCAGAGGTTGCGTTTTGGTCACTCATGTGTGCTGAAAAGACTTACAGAGAGGAAACATTTATGCATTCTCGCTCACAGCTCCAGCAAGCTTCTTCTCTAACTCGAAATGCATTTTTGAGACATCCTTTAAGACTGCATGCTGAGATCAATTCCTGAGTCCCAGGCAGGAGGGCAGAGGATAGAGGAGACAAAGAGGCACAAAAGAGAAATGAGAAGAGCCCCATGACAATCTGACTGGAAATGAGACGAAATGGGCCTTTTATACACTGCAGGGGTGACTGGGGAAAGTGGAAACAGATGAGCAGGTGACAGGTGTACGAGTCTGAGGGCATCTGGTGGACAGGTACGGAACAGCAAGCGTGGCAAGTCTGGATAGTTCCTAAGTAATGGATAAGCATGGACAAAATTGGTTGCGAATGAAGGGAGGGACAGAGAGGCGAACATTACCTATGCACCAGTATTTGGCTGAATGATGTACATCCCACTTTACAACAATACACCTGCACTACACAATCTTATCTTATCTTAGTTTGGGAGTAACACATGTTGTAAAATAAGATGGGGGAGCTCAAATGTGTTGAGTTTTTTTATAGACAGTAAAAATGACTCAAGGGGAAAACAAACAAAGGCTTGAACAGAAGTTCAAAGCTGTGTGCTGTTTGTCTGGTCCTCTCCAGTGTGTTTTATTCTGTCAAAATATATTCTTTGTTGTGGTTTTAAACCAACATTAAAGGTCCAGTGTGTAGGATTTAGGGGGAGATCTCAAGCAGAAAAGGAATGTGATATGATAAGTGTGTTTTCTTTGGTGTACAACCTCCTGAAAATAAGAGTTGTGTTTTTGTCACCTTAGAATGAGCTCTTTACAGCTACACAGGAAGCAGGTCCTCGTCCACGGAGTCTGCCATGTTGCACCTCCATGTTTCTACTGTAGTCCAGAAAGGACAATCCAAACATTGTAGTTAGAATCCCCTCTATGACGAGCAGTGTTGGAAAACACTGGTTTTTAAATTAAAGTTGCTTTATTTAGTGTTTTTACCAGTTTAAATAACCAGGTCTGTTTGTTTTGGAGAGCAATGTACCTCTGTGGATATTTCAGCTCATGGTAAAAAACCTCCTGAATGTCTGGATCTTAAAGTCATCAGAGAAAATAGGTGAGCACACTGGGCTAGCAGATGACGTGCCAAACAACGTAGGAGAAACACTGATTTGTGACACGAAACTGCTTTATCAGAATTTTTGCTGGTTTTAATCACCTGGTTCATTTGTTTTGGAGAGGATGATTTTGCTGCTGCTAAAAACCTGCTCACTGAAGGTATCTTAGCCGAGAGTTCACGCTTGGCACATGGGAGAGGTTTCAAGTGGCTGCAATCTGCAGTTCTCGCTGCTAGATCCTACACACTGCTCCTTTAAAGCCAAATAAACTGCCATAGTATCCAGTGGCATCCTATGGTAATGAAGATCCAGCATTTGCTCTGCTGCATTAGAATACTAACTAGTAGTAAAACACTAAAAGAGCAAAGAGTTAAATACCGTTTTACAGCTTTAATGTGGTACATTATTTTCTTCTTCAATAAATGCTTATGAGATAAACAGACCATGTCTAATCAGCTTAGCACCGACAGCCTGTATAAGTCAACATAGATCTAGTCAGGTAGATGCAAAACAGACCATTTTTACAGTCTCAGTTCAGCCTTTTGTTTAATTATTTAAAGATTCAGCTGTTTGGTCAGCTTCCTCTTCTGTATTCCAGATTAAAATAGGTATTGCTTTCACAATCCATCCATCATTGTTAGTGTGCTTTGAGTGGTTCATTGGGTCCACGTGTGAGAATATCAAATGAAAGCAAAGCATTTTTATTCTCCTTTTAAATTAAACATGGAACAAAATGAGGTTTGTAAGCGTTCCTTTTCAGCGTAGTAACCCGCACAGAATCGTGACACATTGTTGGCAGAGGGAGTGAAAATAGTGGGATAGTTCTTGCTTTGTCTCTGGCCTCCCTGTGACTAGTGTATGATGTATAGTGAGTGTTTTGGAGGAGGGAGAAAGCTGTTCCACCATCAACTGCCAAGCTCTGTTGTGAGCTCGATCAGATCGCTCCGTTCCGTCATTCACAATCTGTTTCATGTAACAATCCCCATATTCAGTGCTCGTTCCAGGACTAACAAACTGTTTCTCAGATTACTCAGAAAGCATTACTGCCAGGTGTTTGTGTGTTGCTTTCACTCTCCATATTTCTGACGCTTACAGCTGCTTAAGAACCTGTGATTCATTTTTAGATTTAATTCATGATATATATTTTTGTTGTATTCAGTTACACAGGCAGAGAATAAAGGTGGAGACAGACGGTATGACAGCCAGATTTTACAGCCATGTTTGCAGCTCTGTGAGGACCTACCCAGGCACAGTGGTGCCTTGAGCAAAATGGTAATGTCATCATATTAACATGCTCACAGTGACAATGCTATCATGTGTTTAACAGATATTATGGTTACCATGTCTCAGTTTTGTGTGTAGCATGCTAACATTTGCTATTTAGCAGTGAATCCAGCAGAGGCCAATAGGAATGTCTGTACCAAATTTCAAGATAATCTATCCAATAGTTGTTGAGAGATTTCACTTAAAAACAAATATAATATATGATATATTTAAGATAATGATGGTGTTGAAAGGTCAGGGGATCATCAGAGTCAGTTGGCTTTGTCTTCTGTGAACCAAGAATCTCTGCACAAAATGTTATGGCAATCCATCCAGTTGTTTTTGAGATATTTCAGTCTGAACCAAAATGGTGAACCTTGAACATTGACCTCCGTAGAGTCACTAATGTAAGGTAGTCTGTTGTTAACTGGTTATCAGAAAAAAAATAACGAAGAACTGAGTTGATCATAAATAAATATAATTAAATACAATTGACTGACATATTCTATTTTTTAATGTAAATTCAGGCGGCTGATATTTGGTAGTGCCCCATTTCTAAAGTTGTTCCACAGTTTTACTCTACAAAGATTAATATAAAATGCTATAATTAGTTTTAATCACCATATGTGATATATCTTTAAACTCCATATTCTGTATTAAAGGGGACCTTCTATACTTACTTATTTTGCTTCATACATACATTTTTACAATGTCAGAAGTTCACATTAAAAGTGGCTAAAGTTTCAGATAACGTGGTTCTACTTTGGCTACCAGATGACGTCAGATAGTGACAGATCTCTTTACGTGGTCATCCACCACAGGCACGCTACTGTAAGTGTTTACATTACTGCTACATGTAGCTACATGCTAGCCTCAGAGAAACATGTTATCTTGGTCGCTAATGTTGCTGATTTCTCCCCAGATTTGGATCAAGTTAGAAGCGTGTATTGGTGATTTTTCACCACAGAAAGAACCACCATTGTCCATTACAGTCATTTCCTGCTGAAAGTACACTGCTACATGTAGCTACATGTTAACATCAGGGAAACATGTTATGATGGTTGCTAATGTTGTTTATTTCACCCCAGTTTTGGATCATATTCCTGCTGGAACATGTGCGGTTATAAGGATTTTAGTTTAGAAGCTTGTATTGGTGTTTTTCACCGCAGAAAATGCAGCTGGGCTCCACTCTACTACAGTCATTCTCTGGCTGAAAGTACACTACTACATGTAGCTACATGCTCACGGCAGGGAAACATGTCATTTTGGTTTCTGATGCCGTTGATTTCTCCCTATTTTTGGATCATATTCTTGCTGGAACGGCTGGAACATGTCCTGTTGATGAAGATTTTGGTTTAGAAGCTTGTACTGGCATTTTTTCCACTACAGAAATGGCAGCTATAGTCCATTACAGTCATTTCCTGGCTGACAGTACAATGCTACATGTAGCTACATGGTACATCAGGGACACATGTTATTTTGGTTGCTGGTGTTGTTAATTTCTCCACAATTTCAGATCATATTTCTGCTAGAACATGTCAGGTTATAAAGATTTTGAATTAGCAGCTTGTATTGGTCTTTTTTCACCACAGAAAGGGCCGTTATAGTCTGTTACAGTCATCTCCTGGCTGCAATGAGGATGCAGAGATGCCAAAATGCAGAAGACAAGGAAACACTGACCAGTCAGAGCAGACTGGGATTTTTTGGTAGAGGGAATTAAAGAAACAGGCACTAACACTGAGCGTTTCAAACGGAGGATGAATACAGGTGTTCCAGCACAGACAGTATGAGGGAAATAAAGTGGGGTTTTACATTAAAGCATGTAAACGTGTTTTAGTACAAACCTAAAATACAAGTATGAACCTGAGAATGAGCATAACAGGTCCCTTTAAAGCTCTGTTCCAATGGCATGTGTTTCCCTAAACACACAGAGTCCAGAGAATGTGCCCACTGGCATGCATAACTGGGTTCTTCCTGTGGAGGATTGGCATTGAAATGCAGACTGCTCATCATGCTCGTGCCCCCAAGATATCACGCCAATTATTTGTCTCTGTGGGAGCAACCTATTTGCGGAGGATCTTCTTAAAATTAGAGTGGGGAGTCACAGCCGCTCTACATCCTCTCTGGTTCCTGACTGGACAGTTTACGTGGGCACGTGTCAGCTCTCACTGCGACCCCGCAGGCCCATCTAACCACGGCTGTGGAAAGGTAGTGACGTTGCAGTCGCCATACAAGCACAGGCTTTTGGTTCTGTTCACACCCCTGCAGAGAGAATTCAGTCCCACTGTGCAGCTCTGCATCTCCATTTTAGTGAGTTAACAGATCTGAACAACTTGCCCATGGCTCTGTCAAACATGAATCCCAACCTTTTCTTCTGCCACAAACACACACAGTCTGTTTTTTTTCTGTTTTGGATGTCACAAATCACAAATGGGAAGACAACTACTGTCATGGCATCATGATACCAAATTTAAAACACGCAATACTAGATGTGCATGCTCTTTTTTAGGGATACATGCTTTGCATTTGCTTTGCTTCACTTTTCAAGACCTTTAAATTTTAAAACAACATTCACTTGCTAATTAGGTGACTAACTGGATACCCCTCTCACTGGCTTTGAGTGTGTCATCAGTTTTCACACTGTAATCCAGATCATTTACTTTAATATGCGCAGACAATTTACAGCTGAAGAGAATAAATTGGATTTAGGCTCCCTTTTTTATCATTGTAAACAATAGTGTTTTCCACCGTATCAAACTGCACATGTGCAGCAAATATGTGCTTATTACCGTAGCTAAAGGCTCAGCAACGCAACACTTTGCCCTCCCAAAACACAAAAGTGATCCCAGATGTGAAGCCTTATCATAGAAAGGTAATGCAACATTGTGAGCATTAAACAGGCTTGCAAAGACAGTCTGCAATGCACAGAGGCGGTGGGATGTCAGGGGCAGCTGACAAGAGGATGTTAGGTGGGCGAGTGGCATTTCATCATACAATTCATGCACGGTAATCAATGACCACTCACCGGTGGAGGGAAGAGGGACCGGAGAGAGTGAGAGTGCCAGTGGGCATGTCAGATAAAAGCACTGAAGGAGAACAACAGGGAACAGGAGGAGGCTGCATTGAAATTGGTGAGGGGGGTATGACAGAGAAAAGTGGGGATGTGTAAAAGAGCACAAACTGTGGGAAAGATTCAGAGATTAAAGTAAGCAGATGATTATGTAAGCAATTACTTGACAGGGGGAGACACACATGAAAGGCCAGGGAAACTGTGCTGATTGAAAAAGCTGAAGAGCTTGCACCTCTTCTCTTCTGTATAATCCATCTCTCAGTGATCGCTCTTCACATCAAAGAACAGGCACTTTTTTTACTCTAATTAAACGTCTTCTGTTATAACAGAAAAGAACACTTGTTCTCCGTCTTTGATTTTCATTTATTTACCTGTCAGTGTTCTTATAGGAAAAAATAAAACCAACATGGTTCATGTAGTATTGTGGATGGATCAATTAACGAGTCTACCAGGCACAGGCACGGGATCCAGAAGTGTCAGAGGCTCCCCTGGCCTTCACCTGCAAAATATCACTTGAATTAACATGTAGTGACCAAGAAGAGACTCAAAATTACCACAAAGAGATGCAAAGGAACTGCTATGGGACACAAAATAACTACAAAAATTGTCAAAACTACCACAAGGAGATACACAATGACCTCTAAGCATCACAAAATTGCCAAAAAAGACCTGCAATTACCTAAAACCCCCACAAAATTACCTCAAAAAGACTCAAACTGACTACTAAAAGACACAAAACCGTGAAAAGATGCATAAGGACTTCAGAGAGATGCAAAACAAGCACAAGGAGACATAAAATAACTACAGAGACACAAGAGGCCAAAGAGACCAAAAAAACTCCCACAAATTATCTCAAAGAGATACAAAGGACTACAAAAAGACATAAAAGAGAGACACAAAGAGACACAAAATGACTTCATAAAGACACAAAACCACAAAAAGATAAATAACAACAAGGACACAAAAAACAAACAAATGTAAAACCATCTAAAAGGGATACAAAAAACCCTACAAAATGAAACAAACTGACAAAATAGACACATAATAAGGACACAAAACAAGCACATGGAAACTCAAACGACTACAGAGACACACAAAATAACCACAAAGAGACACAAAATGACTCCATAAAGACACAAAACCACAAAAAAAGATGCATAATGACTACAACGAGATGCAAAACAAGCACAAAACCCACACAATAGTATCTCAAAGGGATACAAACAACTACAAAAAGACACAAAACAATCACAAGGAAAGTGAAACAAAATGACAAAAAAGACACATCATTACCTTAAAAACACAGAACAGTATGTCAAAGAGACCCAAAAAACAACAAAAAGATCCAAATGACTACAAAAAGACACAAAACAACCACAAGGAGACACAAAATTGCTTCATAAAGACACAAAACCACAAAAAGATGCCTAATGACTATAAGGAGAGGCATAACAACCACAAGGAGGACACAAAATGACTAAAAAAAGACACAAAATTACATTACAGAGACTGCAATGACTACATAAAAAGACAAAACAACCACAAGGAGACACAAAATGAGAGAAAAAAAAGAAGCAAAACCACAAAAAGGATTCATAACAACTGCGAAGAGAAGCAAAACAACTACAAGGAGAAACAAAATGACAACCAAGTGACACAAATTGACCAAAAAAAAGACACAAAACTACATTAAAGAGACTCCAATGACTACATAAGGAGACAAAACAACCACAAGGAAACACAAAATGAGAGAAAGAAAGAAGCAATGCCACAAAAAAGATGCATAACGATTATAAAGAGAAGCAAAACAACTACAAGGAGACACAAAATGACTGCAAAACAATATAAAATGACAAAAACGACAAAATATCACTTTAAAGAGACACATAATGACCTCAAAGAGCCCCAAACAACTACAAAAAGACACAAAACAACCACAAGGAGATATAAAATTGCTTCATAAAGCAACTCAAAATCAGAAAAAGATGAATAATAACGACAAAGAGATGCATAACCACTGCAAAGTCTGAGTGTCTTGCTCCTACATAGGAGAGGTGGTGGGGGCCTTTGCATATCTGTGCCCCAGGGGCCCACTGTCTCATAATCCACCCATGCGTAGTACGCAGGAGGAGTAGTTAGTTATAGTAAATGTTTTACCTGTTACGAGAAGCGTGACGGCCTCTCATTGGGGCAAATCTGGTCAGCTATGCTTCTATTTTTAAGAAACACACCAGCAGCCTTGTGAGCCTGGCACCATTCAGGCAGCACTGCAGATGGCTTTGTAAGACAAGCTCCAACATCTACTGCCTGGATTCATGTTTGAGATAAAATTAAAAACAGGAAGTGCTGAGACAAACTGCTTTCAGAATAGCTGAGCTCAATTTCTTCCAGCGTGGAGGCAATCTATGGAACGCAGAGTGATTTTGAACCAATGAAACAGAGCCTGACATGATTCATGAGCCACGCATGTAAACAAGAGTGTGTAAAGCTCGCTGTGGAGGACATCAGCTCTGATGGAGAATTGGATTCATAAGATTAACGATTCAGGGAGACAGAAGATTAGTTACAGACAATAGCGAGCTATTCTGACCATTGACTAATTGTATTGTGGATGCTCTGATGTGCACCAGATTAATGAACATGTGCTGAGTGAGTTCAGGCAGAATACGCTGTCAACCAGACCATGAACACATGGCTATAGGGCTACACTCTCTTATCTGTCTCTGCTGCTCTCCTGGCTTATACAGCACTCAAATATAACACTGTGAGTCTGAGGATTTAACTGCGCTTCGATTCCACTCCTCTAATTCAAAATAAACACTATAGTCCACAATTAAGATCCTCATTTATCCCATCAATCATGTGACAACACAACAAAACAACAACCCTCGCAGAAAACAAGGCAATCCATCATGAGGCGGAAAGTCATCAATCATATTCTTTGTTTAAGAAAAAATAAACAAATAATAAAGCTGAAGCTCATTATGTTCAGGTCAGGAGGTGAATTCCTGAGGTCTTCCTTTAGGCCACGCTGATACTGTATCAGCACTTTCAGATATCATCAGGGGTAAAAACCTGCAGGTGCAAACATCAGACCTTGACTTACTGTATATTTTAAATACTCCAGTGGATATGTCCCTGGATTTGAGTGAAATCAGCGTAACATTTTCAGCCAATTTTACGGCCATGTTGACCAGCTCTGCTCCCGCTTGACCATATGATCCAATTACTGACCAACTGTCTGCTCCTCATCATCAGACATTTATAGAGACACTGGAGCCCACAGGAGCCTCTGTGGCCTGAGTCTACACTGAGAGATTAATGACAGAAAGATAATTAATAGAGTTATTATATCTGTCCTGCTCTGTAAAATGTAAAATTCGAGTGCTGACTCATTAAACATAATGTTCCTGTGAGTGAGGACTTTTTACCGTCATTAATACATTTAGATTTTTATCTTTAACTGAGTGAAATGCTTGGTTTTTTTAATGGTTAATGCTAATTATTCTTTAAATCCCAGAGAGGATGCTGTAAGAGAGGACAGCAGCTGAGTTCGGATTCCTGACACTCACAGAGTCATTGTGCCATCTGTTGGATTTACAGATAACTACAGCACTGTGTTTTTAGTGGAGACACATCCAACAACATTGTCTTTCTTAAAAAGCATGAATGATTTGTACCTGACATGTTCATTAAAAGAACTGCCACCAGTGAGTTGATAAATGTCTGATGCTCTTATTATTAAAGATGTTAGAGTGCTATTCTGGATTATGAGGCCCACTAATTAATGGAAATAATGAATTATACTGTATTTTGATGACAAAATGTCAGTAATAATAATTTGATTTACATGGGTTTCTGAGATTCTATATAGTTATAAATTACATTTTTTGTTTGTTTTATTGTTCTGATGTTTGTCTGTTTTTTGCTTCCACGGTTCATCCAGTTACTTTTTGCATTGATAACCAATGTCACAATAATTTTGGACAAAGTATGCTTTAAACTGGCATCTTAATTATGGTAACTACAGCAGAGCGAGTCAGCTCCAGTAAAAGATTCACTATATTTACGCAGAACAAATTTAACCCAGTCACAGGCACCGACATCAAATGTACTTTTTGTTTGCTTTCTTTTAGACTTGTTTGCTCTCAGGGTGCAGTTTAAGCATGATCATTAAAGGCTGCAGCTGCAGATGCTTCAGTCATAGTCATGTTTCTGAGTTGCAAAATTTAGTGGAAAGTCATTCGGAGTATAGTAATGCCAAGTTAAAAGCAACACAACTCAACACTGTATTACAATATTTACGATAGGTTTGGCAGCCTGACATATGTTAGAGGTCAAAAAGTGTTGAGGTTATCAAACTATTCACTGAGGACTGTACAACTGTAGGAAAGGTTTTAACATCTTTTACTTGCGTGATAGTGGAAATACCTCAATGTAAAACTAAAGGTTGAAGCAGAGAGAAGTATTATAAGTAAAATCTTACAGTACCAAAAGTAAACCAATAATAATAATAATGATACATTTTATTTAAAGGCGCCTTTCTCACACTCAAGGACACAGTACTACAATAAATTAAAAAATACAAAACAAACAGTGAAACCATAAGAAATACACAATATGACTTAAAAACAGATTAAAATTAAAGTTGAAACAGTTGAAAATTGTCAGGGACCAAGCAAAAAGACCAAAGAACAAAGGGGTTAAAAAAGAAACCGGTCGGCGTTTCGTAGTTATTTTATATTGACATGCCCTAATCAGTGAAGGCATTTTATAATATCCTTGGCTCTGTCGGTGTGCCTGAAGCAAGCTTTGTGCTTTTTTCTACAATTGACTATTTTCAACTTCAAGAGCACCTGGCACTCATCTGGAGTCTACTACCTCTCACCTGTGAGCACTCGGTAATTTTTCTTTGGTTAAAAAATAAGTTTGCTTTTATAAACTTGCAAACTTTGATAACAAATGACACAAGTGAATGAATTCTTTTTTTTTTTCTTTTTTTTTTAAACTTTTTTTATATGCAGGAATAAATGTACAGATAAATACATACATAGATTTGTTTCAGAGTATTCCTCCATTTGTTGATTTTGATCCCACCCACCCAATGCACCCACTGCTGATGCAAAAATAAATAAATAAAATAAAAATAAAATTCCCTAAATACATGTGCACCATGCACACATTTAAATGCATGTACCTGCATGTACACATAAGTACTGCCCTTTTATATACACAGGTAGGCCTACATATTTTTGAGACACAGCACCCAAGTAGAATTAAGCTTATGCTTACACTATATATATATATATATATATATATATATATATACATACATATACACATACACATACATACATACACATATATATACATACATACATACATACATATATACACACACATACCTACATATACATGCATGTACACACATACATACATACATACATACATACATACATACATACATCTATATACACACAGGCTACATATACACATACATACAAATGACCTTATGGAAGGACAACTAATTGATCAAAATAAGATAAGAGAGGCTGCCATGTAGAATAGAATTTCTGGGCCAACCCTCGAATGACAAATTTGATTTTTTCTAGTTTAAGAAATGTCATCAGGTCCTCCAACAGTGATGAGGATGAAAGAGGGGCAGAGGACTTCCAAAGTAATAATATCCTTCTGCAAGCAAGGAGGGAGCTAAATGAAATAATGTTTAATTGTTTTGATGTAAAATTATTACTCGTATCAGGAACTCCAAAGATAGCGGTTTCTGCACCCGGCTGAACCTCCACCCCAATAATCTCAGAGATCATTTTAAAATAAAAGGACCAGAAATTTAACAATGCAGGGCATGACCAGAACATATGGTTTAGATCAGCTGGAGATTGCACACATCAATCACATTTATCATTTATTTCAGTATAAAATTTTGAAAGTTTAACTTTACAAAGATACATTTGATGCAGTACTTTAAACTGGATTAAATTTAGATGAGCACAGGAGGAAGAAGTGAATGAATTCTAATACAACACATGGTTAGACAAAAGTTAGTCAACGGGTCAACCAAGCACTAAAGAACCAAAAGCTTGATCCCAACACAACATAGCCAAACTGACTTTATGTAGAAAAGTCCTTTCCAGATAATTATGTCATTATACAGATGCTATATTAGTGCATAAATATACAACACAGCAAAATACAGTAAATAATAATAGATTGGCTTTTTGTTTTTAGTTCCTCACATCTTTAAGTATGATCCCATACTACCCTTTTGACAATAAAATAGTGAAATTGGGGTTTGAAGTCATTCTGAGTATAGTAATGCCAATTTAAAAGCAAATAATGAAATAATGAAACTGGGATTTGACTCCAGTCCATTTTGAGTTTTTGATGTGACATTAACCCAGAATGATCATTAACTTAATCATGTAGGAAATGCTCACTTCCAGTTACTACTGATAATATTTAATAATGATATATATCTAATAATAATAGCCTACATATACATAATACTACATATTCTATATTTATGAAAAGTAACATACTGGTTTATACAGTGTAATGTAGCACAATGCACATATTTGTAGATTTTTATACACTTTACAGACTGCATATTTATATTCTTAATATTTTACATATTTATTTCTTTATATACACTGACATAAAACTGCATAGAATCCAAACAGTAAAAAAAAGATAAATAAAATAACAACAAAGACAATGACAAAAAAGGGAGAAAAGTAGACAAAAGAACTTAACTAACATTATACAGAAAGTAAAATGTTAGATTATTATAATCATATATTATAGTATAATACTAGTGTAATAGTATAGTATAGTATAGTATAGCACTAATGTTAAACATTGTAGTATAATGCTCATTCTAATTATTATTTTATTTTATTTTTTTACTCTTTTATTTTTTACAGTATATTTACTTCTTATTTAATACTGTTAAGTCACTTCCTCATTTTTTTTTTATTAATTAATTTATTTTTTTTACATTGGAGCAAATGAAGTGATTCACAGTTTCCCCTCTGGCATCAATTAAGTATTTCTGATTATCACAAAATACATCACATTAAATAAATCAATCAGCATATTCATTGTACTCATTGATTAAAAAAATATATACATATGTCGAAAATAAAAAATAATTTAAACACAGAAAAAATGTTTCCTTATCTGAATTTCAAATCTATTTTCTAATAAATAAAAACATGATGGTGGAGGGGCCGCTCTTTGAATACATCCATGGGGGCAGCGCTCCGGGGGAGGCGGGGTTGACCCGGGCAGAGGGGCGGGGCAGTTGAGAGGTCAAAGTTGATTTCATTTTGTCTTTTGTGCCAAGCAGAAGAGTGGAGTCCGATCGAACAGCGGCGTCTCTTCCCTCTTCCCCGGATCCTTTTAAAACTCCCTCCCGAACCTCTCCCCTTCTACCCTTGCCACCCTACCCACCCCCTGAACACTCTTCAAGGGACGGTTCGGGTAAGACGTCCAGAAATACGGCTTTGTTTCTCTTTGCCTCCCCCCCCGCCGGAGTGAAGGACAGGGATAACTCGGCGTGCCTCAGTGCGCTCCGTAGGCCGCGGGATCAGGCTATTTCCTGGATCAGGCGATGCTAACGCTAGCGACCTGGATGGAAAATTACAGAACTGTATTTAACTTTATAGCCGACCAGGAGTTAGTTGCTAGCCGCTGGTTTTCCACGCGTGTTTTACGGATGTTGCGGTTAAATACTCCCGCTGCCTAGTGTTTCCTGTAGGTATTAATTTAGGAAGTTACGGTGGGAATGTAAAGATGCTAACTTAGCCTCCAAATCTTGCTTGCGTGACTAGCTGTGATGCTCATTCTGAAGCAGGATCTGCGATGTTAATGTTATACTGTGAGCCCTGTGTTGCTACTATGAATGTACACTCGACACACTTTTACTTTAACATAAAGAGGACGTTTGGTAGCTTGCATTTTGGTGTTTAATATAAATCTAAAAGCTATGTCGCCACAGCTGTTTAATGCCAGGAAATAGACATTGGCCCAGGGAGACAGTGGGTCATTGTGCTAATGTGAATGAGTGGACCCGGGCCAGTCAAACGTGAATTACTGAACTGAAACGCCTCATTCTTTTAACGTGGCTGGTTCACGTTATTAAAGTACAGCACCGTGTTAGCTGCATGCACTGCTCCATTGATCTGCACTGACAGCAGCTTCTTAGTAAACAAGGCTTTCTGTTGAGATGTCCTCATAGTTTCCAGCTACTATATTTGTCCCTGATGGTCACATTTTCCACTCTATTGCAGACATTCAACCAGTGACCAAAGACCCACTTTGTTGGCCGGCTTAACTCTGGATTCCACTGCAGCAATGGACTCAAGTCTGGTTGAAGGAGGACTTAATGTCACCTTAACCATCAGGCTACTCATGCATGGGAAGGTGAGTGTGTCTGCATGCTTTGTTTGGTGACAAGTTCAAATGTGAGCCTCACTTTAAGTCTGTATTCACTCCTGAGTTTAATTAGAGCACGCTCGATGAACACAAACATCTGTTTCACTGATTTTATTGCTTTAACGTGCATTTTCGTTCTTCTGTAGGAGGTTGGAAGCATCATTGGCAAGGTGAGTTGTTTATTCTGCCAGAGTGATTGCTATCTGCATCTTGCCCCTCGGTGTGTTTAGTAAACATTTGTGTATTTGTGTTTCCCTCACAGAAAGGAGAGTCGGTTAAGAAGATGAGAGAGGAGGTAAGATGCTGTAAAAAAAAAAAGGAAGGACACGCTCATCATATCGCATCACATGACAACGCTGTGACTGATTGGATATTTCCTGTTTTGTTCCCCCGTCCATGCAGAGTGGAGCTCGCATAAACATCTCAGAGGGGAACTGTCCGGAGAGGATCATAACCCTCGCGGGACCCACCACCTCCATTTTTAAAGCCTTCTCCATGATCATTGAGAAACTGGAGGAGGTTAGATCTGCTCACTGCATCCTGCATCATGTTACAACAACAGAATTCACAGTTTTTGAAACGTCTAACTCTTCTTGTCGCGTCACCTTCCCTCCAGGACATTAGCACCTCAATGACTAACAGTACAGCCACCAGCAAACCACCGGTCACCATGCGCCTCGTTGTGCCTGCCAGCCAGTGTGGCTCACTCATTGGCAAGGGTGGCTGCAAGATCAAGGAAATCAGAGAGGTGCGTCATCATATTTCTTTATCATTTGTTAAGTTTGTGTCTGTTAATTGATGTGTCCTAACACTTGTTATTTGTTTGTTTGTGTCTTTGCAGTCAGCAGGAGCTCAGGTACAAGTAGCAGGGGACATGTTGCCCAACTCAACAGAGCGTGCCATCACCGTTGCAGGGACCCCACAGTCCATAATCGAGTGTGTCAAGCAGATCTGCGTCGTCATGCTTGAGGTACAGACGCTGGCTTTTGTAATGCTGCTTTGACTTTTTTGGGAATTTGTGATGTCTGTTATTGATACTCCTGATGGTTTGTTATTTTCTGTGTTACTGTTGATGTTTCTTCAATAGCCAATGGTGGATATTTCTGCTTTCTTAGTCTCCACCAAAGGGAGTGACCATCCCGTACAGACCCAAACCCTCAGGCTCTCCTGTCATCTTTGCAGGTGGTCAGGTAAACAATGTTTGTTCTCTAGATTGTCATTTACAATATTTGTCCCACCTCGGGATGGCTCGCAACCACTGTTTCTTGTTCAATACCAATATTGATACAGTAACCTTGAGTATCTGCCCGTCTTTCTCCCTCTCTTAAACAACAAATCTGTTAATACATTGTATGGATGCACTTCGTCTAACATAGCTATCTAAAAAACATCAAGCTCAAACCGAAAAAATATTTAAGTCCCTTAGAGGAAGAAATAAATAGCACACAGCAGGACTCAGTTAGGCAATTCTACTGCTTCTTTTTATTTAAACCTTTTTCCATACACAGAACTTTTAGCAGCATTTTTGAATGGTCAGCACCATTGAAACACTCAGCCTTATATATCACAACATATAATGTAACCTCAGTAACACAGCAGAACAGAAGTTGCTATGTCAGTCCCTTCGAATTTCACTAGCTGTTTTTGGAGTTGTTGCAGCCTGATTTCATGGCAGCCTTTCTAAAAAAATTGCAATGCTTGTTGCAGTGTTTATAGATGTTTTTTTGCAATGAAATAGTGTGGTGTTGTCACGCATTCAGAGCGTGTTTATTATGAGCATTCAGTGTTTCCCCCAGAATTAGAATCTATTGGTGATTGTAGGGGGACGGGGGCAGCAACAGCTAGTAGATGATTAGCTGTTTTCCGGAGCTAACAACGTAATCTAATCCCTACTCATCATATTTTGCCGCTTGAGCCGAAGCACTGCAATAGCAGTTAACATATGATACTGAGATGCTGATCTTATACTGACACCGAAACAGCCCGACTTTCTCGCTAAACCTATTAACAACTGCTGGGTAGTGTTAGCCATAGGCCCGTTTCCACCGCAGGAACTTCGGGGTAATTTTACGGGGCCGGGGCTGTTGGTGCGTGTCTCCACCACAGGGGCTAAACAAGTCCCTGCCTTGGAGTAGGTACTCAGAATGGCCCCGAAAAACTCCTGGCTGGGCCTTGGGGGTTACTTGGTGCTGATTGGATATACTCAAGGGGGATGTGACGTCAACAGAAAGCAACAAAATAGCCGGCATTTTTAAAACTCAGCAGACGAGAGTTAGCTCGTTCATAGCTTCCACCGCCATGTAAACAAACTCAATAACCGGTCAGTGAAAAAAATATTTTTTCCAGCGGATATCTTAGTTACAACATGATTGAGCTAGCAAAGCAGTTTTGTGTTGCTGTGTGTGGTATTTATTCAGTTTTGGGAAATCACGATGTCTAGAAAGCATCAGTGGCTGCAGCTGACAGGGACAGCTAACAGCAGCAGCAAAGCTAACATCAGGACGTCATCTGTTAAAAGCCTCCCGTTGTCGGATACGACATGAAACTACTCCAGTTAGCTCAATCATGTTGTAACTAAGACATCCGCTGGAAAAAATATTTTTCCCCGGGCCACTTCGTGAGTTATTACAGACACCGCTATCGGCTAACAGCTAACGGCGTCCCTACGTCGCCCCGGTCAAAATGGTCGCACAACAATTACGTCACATCCAGAGCCCGGTAACTTTACAGGAACCTTCCTCCTACTCCGCTCTCTCAGTGGAGACACGGCGGTTGAGAGGGCCGAGCGAGAGGATGTTCCTGTAGTAGTTCCTGCCCCTTAAATAGTACCAGGAACTTCTTCAGTGGAAACGGGCCTCATGTTATGCTAACAGTAAGCCCTGTCACTGTGTGTTTGAGACTTTGTCCCATGCAGAGAGCTCTGCTCCTGCAGCAGTAATCTCATGATAAACAGAGAGGAAAAAGGGGCTGAGCTATTCAATACGCTGCGCACAGCTCTACAATAAAATGAGATTTTACCTGTTTTAAACAGTCAGATTTGCAAGTTGCAGTGATTGGACAAAGATGCAAGTTCGTACCGAATTCACTGGAATTGGCTGAATTTGCGTTAATTTTTGCATTAGAGGGACTGTAGTGTACCATAACTTAAACATCAATAACTTAACATAAAAATAATAACATCTCCAGTATAAAATGTACAGTAGGACACAGTACAGTAGACGTGGCATCTTAAAGGTCCAGTGGTTTGAATTTACGGGCATCTGTTGGCAGGAATGGAATATAATGTTAATAACTTTTCATTAGTTTATAATCACCACTGAAAAAAAAGTTGTGTTTTCATTACCTTTGAATGAGCCATTTATGTCTACATATGGAGTGGTTCTTCTTCCATGGAGGCTGCCATGTTGTTTCTACAGTAGCCCAGAACAGACAAACCAAACACTGGCTCTAGATGGGGCCATTAGCATTTTCACAGTGCAGCCGTAGTTCTCCTGCATGTTAGACACACAGGAGAGGTTAAGTTGTGCATACTCAATGCAAGATGCCACTTAATCTTACATACTGGTCCTTTAAGGCACTTACAGCTGAAACTCTAGGGTATGATTATACATGATACCAAGTTAGCGGCATTAAAAAAGGGTAGACAGTGCAAGCTCTAAAGTAACTCTACATCTGGCATGTTCTTTTAAGGCATGTCGCACAAAACTCTGTTAAGAAGCACAAGAAAAATCATACATATCTTTGCAATGATATTTAAAATAACCTTTCACATGACAAGCATTTCTTCATAATTGCTTCAAAAGCCTTTTCACTATACATATTATATCGTAATTCCCTCTTTAATGTCAATTTTATGTTGCCATGAAATCAACAAATTTCTCCTTCAAACAACTGTACAACTTTCTAGCTAAAAGCTACATTTTACAAGGTACATTGAACACATCATGAGAATATTATTATTTATCTTTCCCCAGTATATGCAACTCATTGCAACCTCAGTCAGCAGTTAGTTACGGCTGCTAACCGCTAAGATCGACTAGCTCTTCTGCTGCCGATTTCACATGGATTTGTCGTTCATAGCGTAGCATTATCAGGGGAAAATAAGCATCTCCTGTCGTGTCGATAGTGAGTTTACTGCATCTTTCATACCGATGGCGTCCCTGGGAAGATCTCTGTTCTTCCCCAACATGTTTTCTATTGTTCCCTGGATGACAGGATGCTGTAGTCTCGAGCCCTGCTTTTTAACCCGCGCAAAATAGATGTGACACAAAGGAAAAAACATTGGCCACTGCCATTGGATAATGTTGTTTAATTGGCCGATAGGCTGATGGCAGCCAACGAGGAGAATATTGGCTGATGCCAATGCTGCATCCCTAGAGATTGTGGCCAATATCAGGCCAGTACCAGTACTTACTATGGGATTGCTACATCCCCAGTCCCAGCAGTGTCCACTGTTTTGTTCTGAAGCACTTCTGGTCAAAAGAATTTAATTACACTCGATGTCATTCTGGTTGCGTCTGTGCTGTCTGTAGCATGCCTGGCTTTGTTCTTGTAGCAAACCAAGGACAGGGGACTGATGGATATTGGAGTACACTGTGTGTGACACTGCCACACCCTCCTAAGTGCTGTTCTCTCCTTGCAGGCATACGCTGTCCAAGGGCAGCACGCCATTCCACAGCCTGATGTAAGTGAAGGGCCCTCTGTAAGTGATCCAATATATTTGCAACTTCGGTCCTGGGAAGTCATGCCACCTTCTTATTTCATCCCACTGACTCTTAATTTTCCTCCCACTGCCTGATATCCATGTAACAACTCCAAACATTAAACTTATTTAACATCTTAACGACTATTTCTTTTTACCCCTCTAGACTAAATCACCAGCTCCATGTTGCATTTCACATTTTCCTGCCATCATCACCGTCACCACTTACAAAAGGGAAATAATTACAAAATTTCAGCTTTGAAATGTCTTCTTGATTTTTCCTCATTCATGCTTTTCGTTTGTTTGCTCTCCGCGTCCTTTCCTCCATTGTTTCAACAGCTCACCAAACTTCACCAGCTGGCCATGCAGCAGAGCCCCTTCCCCATTGCACATAGCAACCAGGGCTTCCAGGGTAGGTGGACAGATTGAACGAGGGAATGTGATTACTGTAGATTTGTAATAATCCACCTCGTCAACAGTCTCATGGGCTTTCTTTGCATTTCTTCAGCTGGGATGGACGCCTCTGCACAAACTGCCTCCCATGAGCTGACCATTCCAAACGATGTAAGTCGCATTTATCTCCCATTTATTGTTCTTTGCAGAGAAATGTGATGCAATTTTTAAGCAGCTTGTTTTCTTGCTGTTTGTGAGATTCACAGTGCTGATGTGCTCTTTTTTCCCCCTCTACCTCAGCTCATTGGCTGCATCATTGGCCGTCAGGGTGCAAAGATCAATGAGATCCGTCAGATGTCAGGGGCTCAGATCAAGATTGCCAACCCGGTGGAGGGTTCCACTGACAGAACGGTCACCATCACTGGCACCCATGCCAGTATCAGCCTGGCTGAGTACCTGATCAATGCCCGGTAAGAGGCTTTATGCAGCCGCAACACATCCATCACAGAGCAGCCAATCGACAGGAGCACAGTGGTGTTTTAGGCCTGACTGTTCACTTGGTATCTGTAGTTCTAAAACTCTCTGTAGTGCAGTTTACAAAGGTTCAATCAACATTCACTATGGATGCAACGATACACACAATTTAATTTTTTATATTTATTTTGAAAAATGTAAATATTCACCACTTGCTTATTGGCCATAATTCTTACTGTAACAGTGAAGGCACTCAAATACTGACACATTGTGAATACGGAAAAATACTTAAAACAAAGGTCAGTAAAGCTCCATCATAAGGCTCCGACCTGTGCTGTCCTTTACGGCAGCTTTCAGTCCTTTATACAGAGCAGGTACAATGGACAGATTAAAATGCACATGTGATGGAACATTGTAGTGGGGCTCAGGCAGTTTGAATACATGCTTTAATTTGGTGTTTTCTACAGCTGCTTATGGTTATATGTATGTAGCAAGTATCACTAGCATTAGTTACTTTGGCACAGTCCAAATGTTAAGGACCTCCCTGACCTCATTGTCTCCCCAGTTTGCAGACATTTCCGGCTGCTGTTCCTCTTCGCATTAATAGCCAAATGCTGCTGGCTGCTTTTAAGATCTCTGGCCAGTGGGCTGCACACATAACGCATCCTCAAAACATCACACTTGTCCTGTCCATGGTCCAATCCTGTCAGCTGTCCCTTTTACACAGACGTAAATTGTGGCGCTCTACCTCCATTGCTTAAAGGCGAGGCAACTCTGTCCCCCATTACACGATTGTATCTCTTATAAAGATGGCAAGGCTGAATAACAGTCCTACATTTCCCGCGTTGAACAGGCTGTTGAAAAGGGGCTAAAGACACTATCAAGCCTTCATGCTAATTAATAATAATAAGAGATAAGACTGGGAAATGAAATTGGTCAGTGTTCACTAAGGCTTTGTTTTCACCGGACTACTGTTACTTGAGGCAGATTTTATTGGTCACTGTGATGAACGTGAAAGACAGCAGAATCTTGACTGGTGCTCAAAGTCAACCACTCTAAAAACGGACCTTTCCGGTACTTATTTATTACATCAGCCAACTGTAAAATGTGAAATGTTTCTGAAAATAATGTTAAGCCCTGTACGGATAAGTATGTAGGTTGTAAGTACACATAAAGTAAACATAAACCCTTCCTGTTCAGCCTGGCCTTTAGATTATATGTTTTATGCCCATTAGAAAGTAATTCATTCATATTTTAAAATGTTTTTATTCCCTCTTATCTTTTATATTTCTTATTGTCTTTCTACTATCTACTTTGCTTTCTTTAGTTTGAAATCGATTTCATTCAAATTTATATTTCTTGTTGCATTAGTCTAATTTTTTTTAACTGTTTACATTTTTACTATCTTATGATCTGCTTGTAAAGCACTCTCAGTGGCACTAGCCTGTATGAAAGGTGCTGTGAAAATAAAATGTGATTGATTTTACTGAGGCATTAGAGTGGGATGAGGGTAATGTATTTATTATTACCAGAGCATTGGACAGGTCAGTTTTTAGAGACGGGAAGTCCCACTCAGACAGGATAAAAATATCAGGAGGAAGTGGATGATAGAATATTTGTCATGCTCCTGAATTATCTGACTTATCATCGTTTTGGGGGCAGCATTTTCGTTATTACTAAATGCAGAAGGTACTTTGTAATTGTCAAGGTCATTCTGCTGTGAAATCATGTGCCACAAAACTCAAATTGCCTATGACTATGCGAGACACCACAGCGAGCAATATGTCTATGTCTAAAGATTTAATTGTGCTGTATCATCTCTTTATTTAGATATTAAGGTATTAAAGTTTTCCTATTTTTGTGTCGTGCTCTTCAGGCTCTCTTCTGAAGCTACTGGACTCGCAGCCAACTGACATGGAGGATCTTCATCAGCACCTAACGTAACCCCTCCCCCTACTTTTTACCAAGAGGTCCCTTATTGAACTTAATGCAAAAACCAAGTACTATAAACTCACTGTTTTCTCCTCTGCTTTGGTTAGACACCTACTCGGTTGTAATTACACCATCGTCATGATATTGGTATTTTATTTATTTATTATGTTTTTAAATTCCCATTGCATATAGTTTTTAAAGACTTCCTTCTGTTGTATTTTTCCTCTTATTTTACTGTATATCTGTATGAACTTCTTGATATAGGTAAAAAGTTTTGGAAAAATCTGAAAAGGCATAAATAATGTTTTTCTTATGTCAGATTTTTCTTAGAAAATGTAAAAAAATGAAGAAAAAAAGAAACACAATAACATTATAGATGGACTGTTCTTTCCCTTTTAAATATCTATTTATTTTTATTTAATACACAGCTCCTTGTAAGAGTAGAAGTCATTGATATTTGCCATCTTCTATTTGAAGCTGTACTTCCTGAATGAGGCATTGTGGGTTTAACGGGTTCAGTGGGTGTAAATGATCTCCAGGTGAAGATGTATGCAGGAAAAACCCTTTTTAGTCAGGAGGTAATTTATCCCTTGTCGAGTGCGGGTTCAAAGGAGAATTTTAAGCTACGTTTTTGTCTCACCTCTAATTTGCTGAGTAATTGTTTTGTGTCATTCCTGTGTTTCCATCCGTTTTATTTCTCGATCAGGACTTTTGAGCATTGTTGTGTATTGGATTCTGATAAGGGTGGGTGGGCCTTGGTCACCAGGTGTGGGCCTGAATGAGAGGAAAATATTTTCTTTTCTCTGAAATTACTAAGACCATAGTAATGACGATGATGATGAAAATAACATTGAAATGTTTGTTTTAAATAGAGAAAATATTTTTTTTAACTGCAGGGCTGGGGAATGCTGCAAGGGGCAAAACTACAAGAAGACATATTGGTCTTTATAAGTATATTATGCTGAGGTATTAAATTATGATTAACTAGAAGGAGAATTATAGAATTAACACTAGTTTCCTGCTATCCTTTTTTGCCTGGGTCAGATTTTATTTTTTATTATTCTTTGCAGGATGAAGAAACTCACGTTTTTGTGCACGTTTTCAAACTATTGTAGATCTGGGTGCAATTAAATTGTTGAAGAAATGAAATGCAGAAATAAAAAAGATGTGAAATGCTTAAACAGTTGTTTGTTCGTTCTTAATGTTGTATTGTTAACGTTAATTGACAAAGGCAGCTCACTGGACTACGCTGTTATCAGGGCTCCCTCTAGGGGTGGGAATCGCCAAAGGACTAGCAATATGATTTTATCACAATACTTAGGTCACGATCAATATTATTGTGATACTGTGATATGCTGAGTATTATGATACAATATATTGCGAATTATTACCTTTTTCCCAACTGCTTATTATTTCCCCAAAGGAAAACTTCGTCAACGTCAGTTTTACCTCAGAAGATAAAGTTTTCAGTCTGTTCATATGACTTCAATCATTTTTATTGCGGCAAAATATGATGCAAAGAAGTCACACCGACCAATGCTATCATAAAAGCTGCCAAACTAAACTGTTGGCAGATTTAATGCCTTCTGAGGCCAGATTAAGCGCAAGTTAAACACTTAACATGCAGGTATCCCGCTAACTGAATGCCTGTGACATTCTGGTGCTGCATTTTGCCGAAGGTCTTTGGTGTACTGCTGGATTTTGAATAATGTGAGACAGCAGTCTCCAGTCCTCTGTGAGGTAATGTGATAACGCAAATGCTGCTGACTCAGACCTCTGCTGACCTCACCAGGAATACAGAAGCATCAGCACCATCTAGTGGACTAAAAGGCAATTATTTATTATTCCAGTACCAAAAGTTGTATTAAAACGTGTATTTGCAAAAATTATACAAAGATCGATACTTGGCGTCCATGAATCGATACCATATCGCCACGCCATGCAAAATATCACAACATTACGCTGTATCGATTTCCCCCCACCCCCACCCCAAGTTCCCATGGTCATGGAAAATCTGGAAAAGTCATGGAATTTGCTAACCTATGTTCCAGGCTTGGGGAAGTCTTGGAATTTTGTTGTGTGTATTGAAAGGAATTGTTACAGTAATCTTCCGTGGATAGCCTTCCACATAATGGAACTTAACAGGAAATTTATTTTCTGTGAGCTAGTTATTGACATAGCATAGCTCTAATATGCATCAGTGTGTGACACTTTGTTTACCATCACTTGTGCGCCTTCATTTTCTCTCCCTCCTTGTATGCCGGTGAACTGGAATTATGTTTGAATAAAAGAAATAATGTGACAGTGTGATTTAACATGTAGAGCCATAAATCTTGCTCTGCTTTGCCCCATTACTACTTTTAAAAGTTGGTTTTATACACTGTGAATGGCAATGAAAATTTTATTATGGGTACTTGAAAAGTTTTGAAATTTTGTCTAGGGAAATGTGGAGGAACCCTGTTGTCAAACTCAGATTTTTTTTAATAACCCAAAACATAGCCCCATCTCTTTTTTAACATACAGGTTTTTTTTACACAATATATTATTTATGTGTTTGTGTTTTGTAGTTGCATTTTGTATATTATGTATATGTACCTGCATTTTATTCCAAGCTTTTCAAAAGGAAATGCCCACTTGGCCATGAGCAGAAAGCAGTGACCGAGGTCAGAGCTGCAGTACATTAAGTGAAAGGCTAAGTTCAGATTTTTTGAATTGGGGTCACATGAGGTACTCAACCACAGTCAATGTAATATTCTTACCACTTTTCCTTCCCGTCAGATGGCCCTTTGTGTTGGGGAACTGTAGCCCTGATATTGCTCTCTTCAAAGCCACCAGACTCCATTGATACACAGAAATTTTACCTTGCATAACACTGGAGTTGCTGGCGTACCGCTGCCTCAGTCGGTTGGTTAGTTTGTGTTATTGTGGGGAATCTTTTATTTAAACGTAGCCGTATGAAAGTTGTGAGTTAATAAACGACACTGGAGCAGTTCGGACATGCTTAAAGTCATTGAAAATAGTCATTTATTTCTCGTTCAGCTGTCTTACGATGTGATGCAGCAACAAACTGTAGCTATGACACGACCCATCTCTTTAAACAAACATCACACTTTCTTTTTTTTTTAACCAATACATTATTTATTGTTGCTCATAATATTTTGCTTTCGATATAATTCCTATGTTACAGGTACAATGTGCAATGCTGTATAAAAACAAAACATTTCTATTCAAACCCAAAGGATACTTACTGTTCTACTAGTAACCACCACAGAGAAGTGCTCTATTCCTTATCTGGCTACTTCTGTAGTTATCTTAAAGGGTAAAAGGGACAGCTGAGGTTTTTTATCAAGCTCGTCAACATCGTGAACTACAGGAGTCCTTTTGGTTCGTTACTTAAAGGAAAACAACGCTGATTTTACACATCCAGATGTAAAGGGCGGGTCCATCTGCTCTTTTCTAGATCTTTCAAATGGAAACACCCAATCAGGCGTTAGCAAAAAGCAGGGATGTAGAGCAGAGAGCACTGAAAGGGTTAGTTTGGATTTCTTGAGGTGAGGTTTGAGGTACTTATCCATTGTTAGTGCGATGTCTTGACTGCTTTTCCTTGCCGTCAGATAGTCCTTCCCGACGGGGAACTGAAGCTGGTATCTATGCTTTTACCTGGCAGAACACGGGAGTTGCTGGTCTACCGTTGCCTCGACTGTGAAGTTAGTTTGTGTGATTATGTGACTCTAAGATCTAAACTAACGTGGCGTCCACAGCAGTACATTTTTTTGTTTCTGCACTGGTTAGGGGGTTAGAAGAGCTAATTTGGAAGATCAATGACACACAATTCTCAAAGTAGGCTTGGCTCAGTCACAAAGAGGCACATTAGGCGGGCTACGTCATCATGCAGAAACCCATCAGGCAGAGTTATAATACTTCACCTGGTACCCGCTGGGTAACCTGCAAAATAGTTGTGGGGCATGGAAATGTGGTGGGCATATGGTGAGAACAAAAATAACCATAGGTGCCTGAGCTCAGCAGCTTCTGCCTGATCCAACAACTGTATCTCCTGGCAGACTGATTAAATATGCAGAGGATGTTCGACACAACATTCCAGAGCTGAGGCTGCAGCTGACTGACAGCAACAGGACAGTTACTTTAGCTATGTGGACGGATGATAACCTCAAAATCGGCCATCTTTGTGTCACTTTACATTACAACAAGTGGGAGCTGACTGAGCGAGTGCACATCTGCATGGCACAGTACATTTTGCAAAACGGAGTATAGACATGATCACACATGCACGCAATTAACATTGGTGAATGTTTGCCTTGCGTTCACTTCTATTCAAAGGCTATATAAAACATTCCGTGGCAAAGCCTAAGACAATGGAAACTGGACTGATAACATCATATTTCACTGTATTTATTAGCAAGCTAGCTCTCTGCGGTTGCACACCTGGCACCGCCTACATTCAGAGTGAATACCTCCTCAGCAAGTGATGGACATTCCCCTGCATTCGCTCATGTGACCATGTCCTAACGGCAAAACGGTTTGTTTAATCATGTGTCAGGTCGCGGGACTTGTATTAACGGATGAGGGCAGATCTGGTTTGGACGGGTAAGTTACAATACCGAGGTTTGGGGGTGATGGTTTGCAAAACTGGAACGGTGCAGGTCTTTGACGTCAAGTCACACGGGAAAACGTTTCAAAAAGGGCTCAGGAAAATAACATTTTGACGCTATAACATACTTACATCGACCAAAATTTGAATATTCGGATTTGAATTCATGAGGAACCACACTGGGGAGCTACAGAACCATTTTAAGACTAAAATCTAAAAATAATGGACCCACCCTTTAAAAAGTTGTATAAATCCTTTTGTGGTTTTTATACAAATAAACTGCCTCATGTGATGTAATTTGAGTCAGCCTTGATTTGGTCTGAAGGAGGTGTGGAGTTAAAAAGAAGTGAATTCACTTGACCTCTGTAGCCCGCTGCTCGTCTCTGGCTACATATTAGCTGCCACTAGCATAACACAAACTGCATCTCCGACACAACTATTGTCGGTTGGGTTGCATTGTGGGTAATGTAGGCACCTGTTATTTAAAATGAGGAAGAGTGTGTGGAATACAACAGATGATATCTCTGGTTCTGCTGCATTTTTGTTTCTTAAACTGCTCACTGTAAAGGAGTGTAATGCTAAACAGGTGGAGTACTCTTTTACTGAAGCACCTTCAGTGGTGTTTTATGCTCAGATAATACCGTGGTTATCAGTGCTAGTGCATGTCAGAGGTCGTTTGTATGAACACACTCCCTTTCAAATGTACATCCGACTAATAGAAGACATTAAAAGTCAATCATTTGAGTGAACCCGCAGGTCTCCCGTCCTGTCACAAATTTGATAAGCTTGATAAAAAACCTCAGCTGTGTCTTATGTGTATTTGAAACTCAGTAGTAGGAGGGTTAAAAAAAATAATATATCACCTACTGAGAATCCTAATTATGCATCATGATCGATGTCTTGGTGAGATTTTCATTCCTTTTTTTTTTTTTTCTTGAGTGCTGACATTTATTAACAAAAGAACCAAAACAAAATAACTGAAGTAATACTTTCAGGATTAAAAAAGTGTAAACTTTCACAAAATATAAAACTGACACATTCGAACCATAAATTATAAACATGTAGTCATGCATTTGTTCACAGGGCTGCATACCGTTTAGTCTTACATTTTTATCTTACAAATAAAATAAAGTTAGATATTTCTCATGTGGTATGTAATGGATATTTACATTATTATTCATTAGTATTTGATGCATTAGTGTGTGGAGTATCATGGAGGATGCTCCCAGAGTGAGGATTAGAGTGTTTAAAGGACAACGAGTGTGGTATCTTGTGCGTGCGTGTGCGTCTGTGGAAGGGTTTTTGCTGAACTGGAGCAGTGGCCTAAGGTTACCTTGGTAACAGTTTTGCCTAAAACAAAAACCCTACTGAACTTAAATGACATTTATCTGATGTCACAAGCTGCCAAAATATCTGATGTCAGGTTATGACAAATGTCCTATGTCATCTGATGTAGGTTTGCCAGCCAACAAACTTATGAGACACCATAAGTCAACTTGTCATAGTCTGAGTGTAGTAGGTGTGATCCTTCATGACAACAGTAATGTACTGCACTGACAGATTGGTGTACGCCTGTGATGGTAGCTGGAGGGCTTTACGAGCGTCCAGTGATCTATGGAGGTCCCGTGTGGGGCGCCTGTGGAGACCCCTGATAGGGTTGAGACGGCGACACCCACGCTCCAGCACTGGGAGGACGACTGGGCTCTCCACTTCCTGACTGATCCAGCTCAGCACTGTCGCAGTCGGAGTCATCGCACAGGGCCCGACTCTAAAGAGGGAGGGACACGGAAAAATGATGTCATACATGATCTGCAGCAGACAGTCAGTGTGACATCAGTGTGAAATCAGATCCAGTACCAATACAACAATGTAGAAATACTCAGTACAGTAAAGATTCTGCTTTCAAAATCCTGTTTAAAGGGAGAGTTCATCCCAAAATCCAATACACAGGCTTCCTTCTGTGCAGTGATGCAGCTGGCAGGTGTAGTTTGGTAGAAAGAAAATAGTTCCTACATGAAACTGCTCACAACAAGGTCTGTGGATTATCTTAAGTAAGTGGGTCATGATTTCTGTAAAGAGACATTGCTGTCTAATTTTTAAAAAAATGTTTTGGCACTTTGAGCACCACAAGCTGAGTGCCATCTAGTTCCATAACTTTCAAGAGAAGACAGACATCTCTATGACCGGTATCTCCAGCACTGGGCAACTCACACCAAAACAAACTAGACTGATAAACAGCACCACAGGTAACAGAAAAAAATATCTATTTTTGATCTTGGGCTGAACTGTCCCTCGTAGGGATGCACGATTATATCGGCACGCCATCCATATCAACTGATAATGGCTTTATAATGAAATATCAGAAGCGATCAAAACCTTGCGTGGAGAACGGGAAATGACAGGATACACAGAAAGGCAACCCAGGCACTCCAAAAATATAGAAAATGAGGAAGGAAATATTAAAAAGTCTTTATTGTAGCGGCTAATTCATTAAAAGAAACAAGATGTTTCGACCACTGCAGGTCTTTGTCAGAGTTTTAAAGGTTTTTACGTCTGTTACAAATTTCTTAAACCACCATAAAGTAGATAGATAAACTGGTGCACAAGCATCCAGAAAAATGAGGTATATTCAGTCAGAGGATTTGAGCAATAGAGTTGCATAATTTTTCATAATATATGGAAATATCGATATCGGGATCGGTTATTGTCGAGCTGTTATATATCGGCATATCGGATATCTGCAAAAATCCAATGTTGTGCATCCCTGGTGCCTTTAAGTGCTTTCGGCAGAATTCAGATCCTTTTCTTGAGTAAAAGCACCAAGACAAAAATGTAGAATGTAGAAGAATTCCCTCAGATCATTGCTATTATATGAAATAATGTATAATTGTATCTCTTTGGTTGTAAGTGTGTTTTTTAATGTCCAATGTGTAAGATTTGGGGGGATTTAGTGGCATCTAGTAGTGATGTTTGCAGACTGCAACCAGCTGAAACTTCTACGCGTTAGAATTCCTTCAATTGTTCAGGAGGTTTTTACCAGGAGCCGAATTATCCGCAGAGGTCTCCTTCTCTTCTAAACAAACACAGCAGGTGATTAAAACCAGTAAGAACACCAAATAAAGCAGTTTCACATTACAAATCAGTGTTTCTTGCACCTAATTTTGACGCCACCTGCATCAGATGCCCCTGAGTAGCTAAACTGTGGGATAAAATATCTAAATGTCTCTGTGATATACAAACCAAATATCCAACCCTCTCCATGTATTGCTCTATTTGGAGTCTTACCAGTGAGGTCACCACTGTCTGGATCCCAGTGTAGGGCAGTAGCCTAGCTAGGGTTATTCTGCTTAACTGGAAATCCCCTGACACTCTACCATTAAGACACTGGGTTAGAGACCTATTGATGTCTTTGAGCTTAGAGAAGATCAGATACTTACTTAAGGGCAAAACTGACCTGTTCTCAAGGATTTAGGACCCTATGAAGCTGACTTAGTGAATGCTGCCTTTTAACTCCTCCTTTTTTGTCTCTCTCCCTCTCTCCTCATTTAATTTAATTCATTATTGTCTTTGTTTGTATTATATTTTGTCAACTTGTGAGCCATGTATTAGGTTGTTGTTTTACCTCAGTCTCAGATGACTCAACCTGACACATGTGATCCTCTGTGGAGGAGCTGCTTTACCTCATTGGGATTCTGCCCAGCGTCCAGCTGAGCTTTGGCCTGTCCCAGTGCTCCGTCTCTCTCTGACAGGCCGTCGGAAGCCTGCGCAGGATCAGTGTTGTCCGCCGGGATCTCCGACCCCTGAGAGAGGAGGTCGTCGCTGCGGTCGTCCAACCTGTCGTCTGTGTTGGTGCTGACCACGTCGGGGGTGCCGCTGTGGGAGTGGTCAGTAGTGTGGCCCTCCTCACCGTCCGACACCGAGAGGTTCTCTGAGCTGAAGGTGGACACCGACTGGCACTTGGTGATGCTCGTCGGACGTCTGGAGAGATTAAAAACAGAACTGGGTTTAAATTCAGTGAATTAATGTTGTAAAGCTATGATGCAAATCAAAATGATTCTTTGTTCTCTGAATAAATCAGTGAATCTGTCAGAGAGGGAAGATGGCTTGAGGGAATTTTCCAATGACGAAGGACAGCAAGTTACTCACCGTCTCCGTGGTAACTCAACCTCACTGTCAACTTCACCCTCCTCCTCTTCTGATGACACTCCACGCCTCTGTAGTCAGAAACAGGAAAGATGCACGAGTGAGAATGATCAAAGCATTACCAGAGGAACACTGATGAGTGCGTACAAATATCTCTGTACCTGTTTGCGTGTGATAGCTGCCCTGTACAGAATGGCTGACGGAGTGAGGTGCTGACTCCCAATCCCCCCTGATGCCCCACGGGGCAACCTGACAGCTCCAGCTCCCTCCTCTTTATCCTCCCCATCATGAGGCAGACGTGGCGATCCAAGAGACCCTCGCCCTGCTGCCGCCCCCCTCCCACACGGCGAGTCTGGGCTGCTGGAGAACGGGAACGACGCAGCATCCTCACTCGGCGTGTCACTGCGCGGAGGGGTTTCTGTGAGATCATCTAGACCAGCTGCCCCCGCCTCTGATCCCCCTAACCCTGCAGAGGCACTGAGGCTCCCCCCTCTCTCCAGCCCGCCCACAGAGGGCTCCCCTTTCCCCTGCCCCTCCGCCTCCAGCGTGGTGCAGATGAGGTCAGGGCTGGAGGAGGATAGCTGCCTCTGCTGCTGCTCATGGCTGAGGCCTCGCAGGGCTGCAGAGGGCTCCAGGAGCTGCTTGGAGGTGTTAGTGGTGGAGCTGTTAGCCTGGGCATTTGTGTCCCTATTAGGGGAGGATTGATTCGCCTTAAGTCCAGCCAGGTCCCCACTACTGCCCTTCCCAGGCTTGCGATGGCGGGTCTTTACCCTCCGAGACCGGCTGGGAGAAGTGGAGCTTCTGTTGGGGCAGGCTGGGATTGTGACTTGCATCACTGAGGAGTCCATTTTGGGAATGATTACCTCAGACTTGAGGATGTCTGGCCTGAGGAGTAGGAAGGATTAGTCAACAACTACAATCCACAGCCCTGATGAATATTCATTTCAGCATCAATCTTTCATCAAATAACGACTGAAATGAGATCACACACCTCTTTCCCGAGGGGAGTTTCTGTGGGACGTTTCTCTTCTTGATGAGTTTGTCCATGGAGTTGGAGGAGCTGCTCTGCCTGGAGCTGTGATGCTTAAACAAACCTGGATACTTTTTATCCAAAGACTGCTCTCTCCTGAAAAAAAGACACCAAAGTGTAAATGCACTGTGGCTTATTAATACGTAAAGAACGTATACCCAGTGTGTTCATGGATGTACCTCTGCAGCTCTTTCTCTTTGAGCTCCAGCTGCAGCATGACAGCGCTGAGCTCCATGTAAAGGTTGTTTGCCCTCTCCAGTTTCCTCTCATAGTGCTCACGGATGTCCAAAGCATGCCTGAGAAGAAAAGAGGCTTCTGATTACCGGCATTGTGCATCCGCATGAGAGACTCCGAATCCTCCACAATAGACATGCACTCAAGGCACTTATTTCATCCACATGGGCGGGCAAAGGAATGACACAGAGAAATGGGACACGGTGAAAGTGGCCTCATACATGTCAGCTAACATAGTAAAAGTACAATCATCCACTGGTTGCAACCATAAGCTGTATATAAAGATGGACGGCATGACAGCTGTCTAAAAGCGAAGCCATAGCATCTCAATCTCCCCCTGGTGGCTGGCTGCGGTCATAAACATCGCCTCCTCCATGTTTCTGTCATTTTAGGTAGTCCTTATCACACTGGTGTTTGTTCAAGTGTTTATTTTCCTATAACTTTATTTCCATTTAGTCATTTGATGCTATGAAACACTGGTATGACATTAGTGAGGACGGCAGAGAGGATCAATGGACAGAGTGCCACTACCCTCTGTCCAGGAACTTTTTCAGAGTCGATGCAGGAACAAGGCTCTGAGCATCATCGGGGATCCTTCACACCCTCTCCACAGGCACTTTGAACTGCTGCCATCAGGCAAATGCTACCGCAGCGTCAAGTCTAGGACTAGTAGACTGCTTAACAGCTTACTCCCACAGGCTCTTAGGATGCTTAACAGTTAAACTGGACTCTCCATTCCCTGCACCTTATACATACTGCACGGCACCACACATGGTCACTCACTCTTCATCTTTAATTCCCCGCGCAGATGCACTGGGACACATTTAGAAGAGAACCTGGGAATATCATGCTGGAATGATCAATTTTCATCTTGCTATGTATTGCAGGGATACTCTGGCTTGAAATGATGTCAAAAGCGCAAGACAGCAGCCTGTATTCAGGTTTCATTTTTGTACAGTAGGAGGAATTGGAGACATGTCGTTCATCTTTACATACAGTCTATGATTGCAACTAATCTGACCATATATGTGAGATCCAAAAATAAAAAACAAATCCAGACCTGAGCTCCTCTCTGCGCCGATTGATCAGTTCCTCATCGAGCCGGTGGAGACAAGTACCCTCAGATTTAATCTTCTCAAAGTGCTGTTTCACCTCTTCTCGCCATTCAGCCTGATGAGAGCACATTTCTGTTAACCAGCTCCGTCTCGCCAGAGCTAACTTTAAAACCACTTCTGTTTTGCATGGCAGCTAAAGTCTGGACGATGTGGGTGCCTGTGTATTTGTCTGTGTATTTAAATGTATGACTTGTGTGTCTTTTGGTGCTTCTACACATCTTCCATAGTCAGACAGGGGCTCTGAGGAAGCAACCATACCTGTGACTTGAAGTACGTCTCTTGCGGAGTGGACAGCACATCAGCTGACGCTATATCCAGATGAAGAAGTATCTGACGGAAAGAGGGCCTATTCCTGGGTTTACAGTTCCTGCAAGTCCAAGACAGGGAAGACAGCTGTGCACATTTACAAGGCACTGTAAAATCAATAAAGTCCTTAAACCACAGACTAACGCCTCCCCGTGCATCTACTCTTAACTCTCACTTCTACTCTAATCTGCTCATTTTCTGCCTCTCTTGTCTTCTCTGCTGCGCTCATTATGTTTTTCTCCATTTCCAGGCATTACTCACCAGCACTGTCTGAGGAGGATCTTGAAGCCGTCCGGGCAGCTCTCAGGTACGGGCAGCTGGAGGCTGTTGTTTCCCACACCCCAGATAATGGCAGACGAGTCCACGTCTTTGTAAGGGATCTCTCCGGTTAGCATCTCCCACAGCACCACTCCAAAGGACCTTAAAGTTAAGGGACAGTTCACCCCCAATTCAGAAATACATATTTTTCCTCAACCTGTAGTGCTATCTATCAGTCTAAATTGTTTTGGTGTGAGTTGCAGAGTGTTGGAGATATCAGCCATAGAGATGTCTGCCTTCTCTTGACTGTAATGGAACTAGATGGCACTCGACTTGAGGTGCTCAAAGTGCCAAAAAAAAATACATCTAAAAAACTCACCAGCAATGTCTCTTTCCAGGAATAATGACCCGTTTACTCAAAATAATCCACAGACCTTGTTGTGAGCAGTTTCATGAAGGAACTATTTTCTACTACTCTAAACTTAAACTACACCCACCAACCGTATCACCGCATAGAAGGAACCGTGCATATACTGCTAGCTTACCTAGCAACACTGAGCTCAGCCGAGGAGGACGCCATTAATGTTTACATCTCGCACTCTAACAAGCATCTCTCGTCAAAGTAGATGCATGCTTCCTTCTTTGCATTTGTAGGTGCCAGCTATTGTTATTGTAGTATTTTGTATTAAGTTTCTTTGCATGCCATATTTGGTCACTTATGAGGATGTGTCACGTGGTGTTGGTGGTACGTCAGCAGCGGTAGTAGTAAAATCAGCTGTTCTTCACCGGGCGGTTCTTATGAATGAACTGAGAGGGTGAGGGGGGGAAGTTTCTTCAGGAAGGTGTTTCACTGTTTGTTTTATCAGCAATAAATATGTAAAACGCAACATCTTTGGAGCGAAGATTTATTGACATGCCAGCGCGTCCGGCAAGTTTTTCCCCTACTTAGCCTCTTGGCGACTATATTTTTGCTTTTTGGATAGTCGCTCTACAGCATTGATACTGTTGATGGGTGTAGTTCGGTAGAAAGAAAATAGTTCCTACATGAAAGTGCTCAGAACAAGGTCTGTGGATTATCTTGAGTAAACGGGTCGTGACCTGTAAAGAGTTTATTTTCCTTGACGGAAACTATGATGAAAATCTTTTGTCAACAACCTTTTTTCCATGACAAAAAGGAGACGATGATGACCTAAAAATGGATACTGATTATAAAAACCAAGATGAAATCTATGTTTCATTTTTGTTGACGAGACAAGACGTGATGAAAATGTTCGTGGTCAACTATCGGATGTTGAAAGCCAAGAACAGCCATGCTTGTAATTATCTTCAAATGCCGCATGAGCGACAGACTGGCAAACTGATCTGTAGAAGGACACATTGTTATTGAGCTTTTAAAAGGTATTTTTTCAGGCACTTTGAGCACCACAAGCTGAGTGCCATCCAGTTCCATTATATTGGAGAGAAGGCAGACATCTCTACAGCCGGTATATACAACACTTGGCAACTCACACCAAAACAATCTAGACTGATAAATAGCACTACAGGTAAGAGGAAAAGTATGTACTTGTGATTTTGAGGTGAACTGTCCCTTTAAGGCAAGCTTTATTCTATAAACTGTTAACTAACCATATTGATACAATATCTGCTCTCCTACTGTAGTACAGTACATTGAGATAAATGCTGAATCGCTGCAACCAGTCAAGAAAAAAACATGCTTATGTATTTGTAAAATAGAAAAGATCAGTGTGTGAGATTGTTAAATGTCAGACGTACCAGATGTCCACCTTTTCCGACACTGGCTCATTCCGAATTACTTCAGGAGCCATCCAAGCTACGGTGCCGGCAAATGACATCTTGGTGCTCTTGTCACTGAGCTCCTTTGAAGTGCCAAAGTCTGAGATCTTCACCAGGTCATCATGTGTAATCAGCATGCTGCAAAAGCAAGATTACATCAGGTTACATGGAAATAATAAGGAATCGATTATAAATGTTCAGGTTTGGTGTTGGATGAATCTCTCATGTTGAGTTCGTGGACTTACTTTGGGGACTTGAGGTCTCGATGGATGATTTTGTGGAGGTGCAGGTAGTTCATGCCACCTGCAATGCCCATGGACCAGTCAACCAGGAGGGAGGGGGTGATTTTACGGCCCGCCCTCAGCACCTCGTACAGCTGGCCTTGGGCACAGTACTCCATCAAGATACAGTAACAAGGAGCCTGGGTGCACACGCCCCTGGAAGACAGCACGGCAGTCAGATAACACAGCACAGAAAGGGAAAGCACGAGAGAGTGATGCAGTTAGACGCAGGATGACCCTGCAGGATACTGGGAGTTTCCTCACTTGAAAGTGATGATGTTGGGGTGCTTGAGTTTGCGGAGGTGTTTGATCTCGGTCTCTTTGATGTCCCGGACTTTCTTCACAGCCACGTCTTCTCCGTGGAACTTGCCGAGGAAGACGGCCCCCTGTGCCCCGCTGCCCACCCACTGCAGGTCGGAGATCTCCTCAAAAGGGACCTCCCAGGACTCTAAACTCAGACCAACAAGTCCACAAAAAGAAACTCAATGAATAAATGTAAAAGCATGAAGCGTTACACAGGATTTAAGTGGAAATAGCAACGTTTGGGCTAAGACTTGTCATTATAACATAAATGTTGATTGCCTAATGTAATGGCTATAGAATAATGACACCATCAGCATTTAGATTGGTTCCCTATAAGCCTCGCTTTTACTATCTGCCACTGGGTACCATCTCCCAGAAAATGAAGGCTGGATTTAAGGCACAAAGGAAGTGCATCAACCATTGTGTTTCAGCACATGTCAAGGTATGGCAATGTGACATGACCTCAAGGACTTCCCATGCTTCTGAAAACTGTTTTAACAGACACAGCTCTCTCACATTCACAGTGCTTAATGCTGCAGGTAATGCACGACGAGAGCAGTGAAAACACCTTTAATTGTTTCTATCTTGGCACGTATGTCAGCACCATGGACAAAGAGCATGCAGCCATTTGTTTAGACTTCACAGAAAATAAAGAAGTGCACTGAATCACATGCTGGAAGTTTCAAAGACAAAAGGCAAATAGGAACAAAACAGGAACATTTATTGTAGTTTCAAAGTGAGCACATGGCTATGGTTCTTTCAGTCATAATAACATGACTGAATTCATTCGTTACCGGAGATTAAGACACCTAAAATTATGGAAATCGTTTGTAGAGGCAGTTGGACACTTATCTAAAGCAGCTTGGCAAAGTGTTTCCATAACATGTGGTCAAAAATCATGGAGGAATGAACAAGTTAACTCGCTCATATTCACTGATGGCCATCTTGTGGACCCGTTTTATGTGTTACGCATTGCTAATACGTAACACAATCACAAGAACACGTGCAAATGCTCAAAATGTGCAATATATCTCTGTTTACCCAGGGAAGATTTGTGGAACACACGTGATCAATTTTGAGGCAATACCGGGAAAATAATTCCTAATTTTCAATTTATTTAAAAAAAGAACTGAAGATACACAATTGACGCTTATGCCAGTGCACAACCAAAACAGGAAGAGGATAGCACTGTTGTTTTCCGTGGTAGCTATCAGTAGCTATCCCCAGTTACCAAAGAGTATCAGTGTAAGTTCTTTGCAGGTACTATCCCCCGTAGCGGAAATAGTGTACGATGGAACAACTGAAGTAAATGGACTGCACTTGTATAGCGCCTCTCTGGTCTTCCACTCAAAGCGCTTTTCACACTACGAGTCACATTCACCCATTCACACACACATTCGAGGCAGAGGCTACCTTACAAAGTGCCACCTGCTACTTAGTTTTTTAACACACTCACACACCGATGGGACAGCCATCAGGAGCAAATTGGGGTTCAGTATCTTGCTCAAGGATACTTTGACATAGTCTGGAGGAGCTGGGGGTTGAACTGCTGATCTTACGATTAGTGGACAACCCGCTCTACCTCCGAGCCCTGGCCACCCAAAGACCTAACTGTGGAAACACTACCCAGAAAAAGAAATAGAGCCCTGTTGCTGGGTTCTGAGGAAAACAGAAAGTGAACTGGATGTCTTTGCATCAGCAGCGCCAACAACAGTGCAGAGAAACTGCATTAAAACTGATGTTTACCAAACTTGAAGCTACTTCACAATGACATTTGATAAAAAGAAATTGCTTGTCAAGGTGAAACTAGCTTCAAAAAGTGGTTTAACTTTATCCAAACCACATCATGGGAAATGATTACAATCTTAGCCTGGAGTCTCATATTGTTACACAGAGGTACAAATGAACTGACGCTGAGAAAAGTGTGGGCCAGCCCTCACCTCGGCAGCCTGAGGATGTGTTGTGGAGAAGATAAGGAGCGATTGTTGGGTCAGAATCAGGACAATGCTAACAATCTTGGGAAATTTATAGTATTTGATTACAGACACCTTGGCTACAAGGTGACAACTGCAACTGCGGCCAATGAGCTGTGGCACTGTGCCATATTTTACGGCAAAAAACATAATGAGAATACTATGAATATGTAGTTTATAATTAACTGCATAAACTACATGTCCCAAAGCACATGGCATTAATGTAGTTAAACTGACACCCTGGTGCAGTGGTTAACATTGTTGCCTCTCAGCATGAGGGTTACTGGTTCAAACCCCAGGGTGGGGGAGCCCCTCTGTGCGGAGTTTGCATGTGTCCCTGTGTCAGTGTTAGTTTTCTCAGGGTACTCCGGCTTCCTCCCACAGTCCAAAGACATGCAGGTCAACTGGTGACTCTAAAATTGGCTGTAAATGTGAGTGTGAATGGTTGTCTGTCTCTATGTGTCAGCCCTGCGATTGTCTGGTGACCTGTCCAGGGTGTACCCTGCCTCTCGCCCGATGTCAGCTGGGATAGGCTCCAGCCCCCCCGCGACCCTCAAGAGGATGAAGCGGTTAGAAGATGAATGAATGAATGAACTGACACCCAAGTAGTTAAACTTTTAGTTGAACTATATGTAGTTAACTACTTCCTAGTCTGAGTGGGCGGAAGTTCGCTGCATAGATCAGCCTCTCATTGGGCAGAACGAGCCACCCGCTGAAGTCCCGCCCTACCACCTCCGGTTGCAGTTTTCAACACGTCCTTTACTAACTTTTGCGGTGTTTGATCTTGTGGGGATGTAGCCATTTTTCTGCCATGGTTCGCGTCCTGTAGGCGTTATTTTTGTGGGCGTGTTACACCAAAACCTGTTTCCCCCCGGCAATATTTTTGCAAGCGCACCATTGCTGTGGCACCACCAAGAACGATTGTGATTGGTTGAAAGAAATACAAGCAGCTGGGGCGTTTTTTTCTCCAATCTTAAAGTGAGAGTCGGCCCAGCCAGACCTTTCTTTTCTTGAGAAAGGTCTGGTGTGCGAGACTAACTACTTTCCAACACTGGCCAAAAACAACACTACCTGGAAACGCTAGGAGGGAATGAAAAGTTGCCTATTTCCACTTTGACACAGGCATTGCAACAGATTTTTTTAGCAGCATTCTTTGAGTAATGACTTAATTTATATCCATCATACACTGCAAAGCCTCCAAATGTCAAATGCATGCTTGCCAGTTTGGGCCGGGAGGAATCAGGGGGCTTGCTGAGCAAATGCTACATCCACGCTACACATTAGTATGGGCTGGCAGGACACCATTGCGTCATACAAAGTGCCTGCCATGTTCAAACAAATGGTATATTGATAACTTATCCAGTAGAGCATTACAGTTCCATCCAGAGATAAGAAGGGAAACAACAATCCACTCACAGTCTAATCTGTCTGTCATCTGTCACACTGACACGACTTAAACGACTGTGAGAGCATGGTCGCTAAAGAGAGACGAGCTGGGCAGAATAAAAGAGACAGGCAGATCAATTCTTCATGAGGTCCACTGAAGTGTCGAGATCTCTGAGGGGCTGCTGCAGCCCAGGCAGATGCACATGATGCTTCCCCTTGGCCAGCTGTGAAAACTCACTGGTGCTGATGACTGTGAATGAACCGACTCATAAACAAAGTGATGCTGCCAGCAGGACACGGAGGCAATGAAAATAATGAGTTCTAGTGTTGGAAAATTAAGTAAACCTACCCAAGCGCGGTACATAAATTCAATTTGAAGTGATTGTAGTTTAGTATTTGTGTTTTCCACTTCTTTATGCCACTACTCTCAAACATTTCAGCAGTAAATATAGTAGATTTTACTCCACTATGTTAGCTGCAGTTACTTGATAAGCTTAAGAAATACAATGAATTGTCAAAAATTACCTGCGACCCTGAACCAGGACAAGCAGTTATGGATCAGGAATAAATAAATGTTTAAGATTAAACCAGTGATTCCTAACCTTTTTGGCTTGTGACCCCTCACAATAAAGCAGTGTGGCCTCATGTCATGTTGCAGATGTCTGAGCTTATAGTACCACCAAAGAGACATTTCCCTTCTAAACCTCTCACATGGTTCATTTAAATAATAACTGAAGGCCCAAAGATGTAAAATCATCCAATATTCAACAAAAAAATTTAGAAACAACTAGTGGCAACCAAGGCCAACTGTTGCTTTGACTCACGTCACCTGTGTCCCAGCCAAAAAGTTGCACCTGAACACACCACAAAGACCACAGCCAATGGCCAGCTAGCACATACATTCTGTGCCTGTGTACAAGAGGATAACTTAGTTTATTTTTCTGCTTGCTTTTTTGTTTGTTTCACCTCATTGTTTTAACTGTATACCCATTAGTTAGGACTTTCATTCATTCCCGTAACCACTTATCCTCTTGAGGGTCGCGGGGGGCTGGAGCCTATATCCCAGCTGTCATTGGGCGAGAGACAGGGTACACCCTGGACAGTTTAGTTTTTGTCCCGTTTGTTCTTATTGTTTGTCTTGTTCTTATTTTAAATAATGACTTTTTGCTGTTCACGTGTCCCTGTACCTGTCTTTTCTTGTCCTGTAATCACTTTATTGTGCAATTAAATAAAAACAGAGGAAATGACTCTCCATACCAGCAGGCAGCGGTAGTCTATATTTGTCATTTAGAGAGGGAAACCTGAGGACCAACAGGTTCAATTCAAGACGCAATTTAGCCATTTAGCACATTAACAACACAAGGATCAAAGAATATTTACCATGCGCTAACGAACAATGCCACAAATGATTACAGTTTCTGCTAGAAAGCTCAGTGGCTACAAATATAATCATACCTAATTTAACAAGTTTGCTTCGATCTCACACCCTCTTTAGTCATTTGTTTACTTTCCTCACTTCCGTTTCTCTTCTTGTGCACTGAGCTGAACTGCCATGATTCCTCTAACTGACAGGCTCCACTGTCTCTGACACTGATTCAACACGCTGAATCAGCTGAGAAACAGGTGACAAGGGCCGACTAGTGCCAACAGAGCGGGGCACGCTGCAAAAACTAGGGCAACAGTCAACCTCGAAGAGCTAAAAACTACCGTTCCTCAAATGGCCACTTGAGGCTGGCACCAGAAACCAGTCAGTCCTGATAGACCACCATGTTAAAATGCCCAACTTTACAGCAGAAATAAACAAGTTTACAGCCTGGTACAAAAATTATTTTGGCCTCTACATCTAATTTCAACATTCATGACAACTGTATGGGGCGTGAATTTTTATATAACTCACTGTTTACATTTTATTAAGGCTTAAAGTTACACATAATTAAGGGCAGGCTGCTTTGAGTGACAAGCTCTGCCGATAGTGTCTTTGACTTCTCAGTCAGATCCAGTCCTCACTCCTCCACAGCTACAGCCTCTTACCCAAATACGGTCACTTCTGGCTACAAAAAAATCAAGATGGCGACGGCCATAATGCCAAACTTGAAGCTTCAAAACGGGAGTCCACAAACCAATGGGTGACGCTATGGTAGCCAGTAATCATCTCATGACCCCTCACATTTATCTTGTGACCCTTTAGAGGCACTTGAGTCCAAGGATGGGAACTACTGGACTAAACTACACTTTTAATGAAGTGGATAAACTCTCTAACAGCTTCTTATGCATTGATGCATCACTAACAGTCTAATAAGGTACTGTGTAATAATATATCTGTCACAGGTGTATTTTTCTCTGCAGAACAAGTAGTTTAACTTTTGACGCTTTGAGTACATTTTGCTAATAATATCTCTGTGCTTGGGGCGTCGGTGGCTTAGTGGATAGAGCAGGCGCCCCATGTACAAGGCTGTTGCCACAGCGGCCCGGGTTTGACTCCGGCCTGTGGCCCTTTGCTGCATGCCATTCCCTTTCTCTCTCTCTCTCCCCCTTCACACTCTGCTGTCCTATCAATTAAAGGCAAAAACGCCCAAAAAATCTCTTAAAAAAAAAATCTCTGTGCTTTTACTGAGGTAGGATTTTAAATGCAGGTGTATTTTTGGAGTGTTGTATTGGTACTTAAATAAAGGGTCTGAACAGTTCTGGAGTTGAAGCTTCATCCATGAGCTTAGATTTATTTTCTATAGTGCATCTCCATGGTTACGAAGGCACCATAATAAATCATGTAGTGAATGGATGTCATGTTTGAGTCACAAGATTTTGACTTTGTTCTGTGGTGTTTATCCAAAGCACAGCAGAGGGTCATGTCAGATAGCACAGAGGTGAAACATTTACTGTCACATACCTTCATGGCTATGTTTGTGTTCAGTGGAGTAGGCCTTTCCAATCATGGTCCACACTGGCTTTAGGCAGCCAAACAGTCCCTCCAAAAAACCTCCACTTCCTGATTGTAGCCGAATGTTCTCCGACTGGCTCCTGACGGCACCAGCCTCTGGACTGTGCCCCGCCTCGGCCCCGCCGCCACACTGGCAGGCCTCATGTTCATGTAGTTTTAGCACGCTGTTGTCAAAGTGGGCTGAGGGTCCATCACTGGGAGTGGGGCTGCTGCCGCCCGGCGCCCCCGGTCCACCGGTGTCGATGGACAGCACGTTACGGAGGACACACTGTGTGGGGGTCAGGTCCGTTTCGGGGGTGCAGGCAGGGGTGTCTCCATCGAGTCTTCGATAGGGGGGCTCTGAGATGGGGGTGCTGAAGCCTGACAGGGAGGGGGAAGGGGCACGGGGCTCATGGATACAGGTCCCACTCATTAGGGGTTTCCCCAACACAGCAGGTCAGGGTGGATGGAGGGTGGAGAGATGAGACGTACGCCTGAAGAAGAAGATTTGTGACAGGAAATGCATTAGAATGATTTATAATCAGCAGCCATATTCCATATTTGTGTTAACAGTATGTTTACTGCTTCTCAAGCTACAAACAAGTGTGGATTAACTTCAGCTCAGGACACAATGCTGGAACGACTGCTCCCTTTACCTCTACCAGCATGGGCGGATTATAAGACAATGGGCCTCTGGGCACAGGCATGCAAAAGGCCCCACCACCTCTCTGACATAGGAGAGGACACACAGACTTTTTGTTGTTGTTGTTATGCATCTCTCTGTGGTTTTGTGTATCTTTGTACTCATTTTGTGTCACAGTCATATTACATCTCTTGTGTTTGCAGTCATTTCTGGTTGTTTTGCCCCTTTTTGTAGCCACTGTTTGTCTCTTTGCTGCTGTTTTGCATCTCTTTGTAGTTGTTTGTGTCTCTTTGTTGTCGTGTTATGTTTGTTTTTGGTTATTCTAAGTATCTTCCTGGTCAGTACATGTCTCTTTGAGTGACATTTTGCAGGAGGAGGCCAGAGGAGACCCTGGTCCTGTGCCTGGTAGGCCCATTTAAGCATATCTACCAGAGATGTGGACTTGAGTCACATGAAGTGAACTCATGTCAGACTTGAGTTTGATGACTTTAGACTCAACCTGACAAAATCAAAAAAGACTTGGACTTAATTCCAACCTTTTGACTTGAAAATACTTGATACCGTCCCCCAAGCCTAAAGATTTAAAAGTATGTTATTCTAAAAATGTGCCACAAATCAAATCATTTCCCTCCACTTCTTGAATCAATTAACATTAACGCTTTTCATTCCCAGCAAGTCGACATTTAATTCCCCAGATTCACTTTGTTTGGACCAATCCAACAGCCAAGGGCACAACTTTTGTTTCAACATGGGGGGGCACATATTAACTGGGGTATTTGAAGGTCCTGCCTTCATAAATTTCCTTGTGAATTTTTAGGCACCTAAACGTGCCTTTTCTGCATCAATTTATGTTGGAAATGTCCTGCTACTTCCTGTTTCTACCATGTGTAGCTGCTTCATCTTCATTCCATTTCATGGCAAATAGCAACCATTGTTTCTGAGGTTGCACACTGTCACTACGTACTTTACAAGAGACAATGCTGTGTCAATGAGTCGTGCTCGAAAGAAAAGTCCTCTGCAACTTTATTCTTTTTACTGGAAGGGACAAATGCATGTGTTGTAAGTACTGAGGGGGGCATGTTCCCCAAAATCTACGCATGCTGACAGCATCCTGGCAAGTTGGTGGAGAGAACCATGAAGAACTAACGTTATGGTACTTAACTCCAGTTGGGGAAAATTAGATGAAAGGTAAATCTGTTTGTGCAGAGACGCAACAACAAAGTTTAGTCTTTGGGATTTGCCTGTCTTGACATGGGACTTGAGTGCAGAGACTTGACTTGAATTGTGACTTGCAAAATAAAGACTTGCTCCAAACTCTGACTTCTACAGTCTCTTTTGATCCTTCAAGAAATAACTGAAGTTTGCATTAACTTTTCTTTTACTCAAGCAATGCAAAACACCACAACAGTGGAGTCGTGCTGTGAGTTGGGCACCTAGCCAGTCCCCCAGTTTAACCACTCCATCTCCACAACCAGGTCCTGTCTGAATCATGCAGGGGAGCCTCATCTCTCTGTGTGTCTACAGCATGAATGGGAGAACCAGCCTGCCCAGTGGAGCCATCACCCGGAGTGGAGATGGGCTTTATGAATGAATCTACCAGAGGAGGTTGTGCAGTCCACGGCCAAGGCTGTCACCTGTTCTTTAAGTGTCCCTCTGAGGGGCATCAGCGTGTGACAACATCACAGCAAAGCGACTCAGCAGCTCCCATATGTCGCTCGTCATGCATCAAGTGAGGAGCATTGTGTGCATCTGAAGAATATGACGAATTGCATAACCGCCTCGGTGTGGATGTGTACGTACGTCCGTCCGTCGGTCCGTCCGTGCGTGCATGCGTGCGTGCGTGCCTGCATGTGTGTGTGAGAGAGAGGGAGAGAGAGCACATGTACCCAATTCACATATCTTACACCAGCTCCATTTCTTGTACTGCACCACTGCATGAGAGGAGCCACGACGACTGAGCGAAATGAGAGCGTGAAAAAACGGGCAATAAACAAGCACCGGGCCTGTGCGAAGGAGCAGTGCACACACACACGCACACACACACACAAACGCAGGAAGATCAATCTTTAAATAACCGAGGATGTGATGATGACACTCAGCAGCATCATAACCGACGTGCATGAATTGCAAGCGCCCGATGCCTACTATGGTCCATGCCAAGTCAAACTGCCGCAGCGTCTCAACATTTACTCAACGTTGGCATCAACACACATATTTCGTAATGTGCTGCAAAAATATGATTTTTCCAGCATTCATCGACGATGATTGGTTTCTTGGCAGCATCAGTTGAGTGGTGCAGTGTGAGTGGCGTGAACGCAACCGCACCAAGCACCGAGCATCATACCTCACCGTCCTGTGGTACCTGATTTTATCAGCATTTAACCGGATAGTATGACATTCCCATACCTTTCTGCCTGCTTGATGTCGCGTTGTCAAGTGAAGGGGTGGGCTCGGCTTGCTATTTGTCGGCGATAATGAGCAGATCGTTTGTTTCTTCCTTCGGTCCTGGCTCTCTGTGGTCTCTCCAGCCGCTGGATCCACGACTTTCACGTTACCGGGATGGATCCCATCGGGCAAATTGTGTTATCAATAACCGGGGACCCATGCAACGTGAGGCGCGCTGGGTTTTTTGGGGGAGGGAGCTGTCTCCTTCCCAGTGCTGAATTGACGTCACGGAAATGCGAGTTGCACCACAAGGGGGCGCTGCAGTCACCCTCTGCAAACACACACATACACACACAGAGGGGAATCAGTTTTCTATAATCACATCCATTATTTCCAGTCCCAAAATGTGCCCTTTTCACTGGTTTATATGTTTAAGCTTCAACTAGGATCCCACCCCGTGTCCTCCACCCTGCTGCTGCTGATGTGTCCTTGAGCAAGACACACCGGTCCCCGCCGGCTCCAGGGAGGCTGCTGTGCAACTGACCATGCGCTTTGCCCTTCCTTCCCTGGTGAGGATGAAGAGACAGCATCATTATCTTAGTCATAATCACAGATCAGATGCTTTTTTAAAAATCTTTTTACTCTGAATACTTTGAACCTTTGCTCAGCCCATACTATATCTGCACAGTCTCTGTCCAGCTCCTTTATTTTAAACAGTTATACACTGGAAAAAAAGTGGGAGCACTTTTTAAAAAGCATCTTAAACACTTTTATCCACTGATGAATTTAAAGGCATCATAAAGAATGTGGTGACAGAGACATGTGCTTGTTTTTCTTGAGAGGCCACTATCTTTGAATAGTTGTTGTTTTATTGTGGATTTTTGTTGTATTATATGTTGTATTTGTTGCATTTTAACTGTGTTTTGATTGGCTTTTTCGGTCTCGATGGGACTTCCTGATTAAATAGAATAAATGAATTAAAGAAACACGTTTTTAATTTGTATTTTTTTAATATTGTTATTTTATTTGTTTCCCCCTATTCTATATTTATGTTTCTTGTCAATGCAACAAAACACACACAAAAAATTCCTCCTATGTTAAACCTACTTGGCATTAAACCATACTTGATTATGCTTTTTTTTTTTTTTAAATGCTTATAATGTGGTCAATAAACAAACAAACAAACAAAGACAAAACAAAAGTGACAAAAGAGTTAATTTGTGGAATATTTCGAAAATGTGTAAAACTCATTTTAAAATAAGGTGATTGGCAGATATAAAACAGAGTAATGGAAGTGTGTGTGTGTATGAGTTTTTTTTGGTAGGCCTACACATTATATACATTTATTTTGTTTTGCTTGTTTCTTTAACTATCAATGTATAAATATAAAGAGAACAGTACAAAACAATTAACGTTAAAAGGGTAGGTACCTTTTTTTTATTATCATAGACTGTTATTATAGATTTATTTAATCATTTCCTTGTTTTTTGTTTTGTTTTGCTTTGTTTTCTCTCTCTCAATATGATCTCTTTGTTTTGGTTTTTGTTAGTCTCCAGTATCCTTTATTTTAATTTTATTTTTTGCACATTACTGCAACTTGGAAGACAACTCATGGTAATGACTTGTATGTTCATGGAAAATCTTTATAAATAAAGTGTTAAAAGGGCCTTTTGGTCATCAAAATTTGCTTTGGTTTGTCACAGCTTCAAAAGTAATGCCTTATTGTTGTGTGCATTATGAGTTTTATAAGTTGGAAAAAAAAACATACCAAACTCAACTCAGCTCAATTAACTAAAAACATGATGATAGACGGCTAATGTGGAGGAAAAACACTTCAGGGAAAATCCATGTGGAAACAACTCGACTTGTATAATTAAATAAGATGCCTTGTGTATTTAAAGCATCATAACTCTCTAACAACAAACAGTTGGTGCCTGTTTCAATAATGTAATCTCGCTCTGAGTCCTGAAGAGGGCAGCACATCAGCGCTCTGTAGCCGACTCCGCACCGTTTGTCCCTTTGACTTGCCGTAGCCCACACGGCGCGATTAACTTGAAGTCTGAAGCTAGCCCAAAGTGTCACAGCGAGGTAGCATGCGCTTTTATTTTGTTTGGAAATACAGCGCGTGATAACTGACCACACTACGCAGGACATAACACACTACAAGGTAACTTTAACGACTTATAAACGAAGAGAAACTGTTGTCGCTAAAACGAGGTCGATATAAAAGAAGTTAGCTTGAACTAGCTAGCTAACTTTAACCGTTGGTGCTAGCTAACCAGCTGTTAGCCCGCTGTATAGATGTAAACATGGCTTCCACTAAGTCCCTCTGTGTTTACCTGACTGATACATGGTGTGTTTTCAGGGTCCAGAGGCTCCATCGTGTTGAAGATGTGCTCTCTGGCGTTGTTTCCTCCTCCGCTGCCCTCCGGACAGACCACTCTGTGCGAGTCCAACAACGAGCTGCTGTCAGGAACAAGTACTGAAGACCGACTGAAGCAGGTCTGAGTCAAAGCTGCTGTGGTCACTTAACACACAACTGATAATCTCTCACAACATGTTGATTAAACGTTTGGTGGATATGGTCAGGGGGTCAAAATCTTGTAGCCAATGTATTGTGGTGAGATGTACAGTGTCTTCTTGTGTGTTTGTACTGTGCCCAGTGAAAGGTTATCATTATAGTGTTGTGTGTTTCCTGCAGGAGTCCAGTCCTCTGAGTTTATATTTCCCCCGGGAGTCTCTGAAGCTCCACAGTCGCACAGAAAGCAGCAGCAAGGCGGCCTTCCTGGACCACTCAGAAACACTGTGGATGAGGAGCGCAGCAGCATGGTAGGTAACACACACACACACACACACACACACACACACACACACACACACACACACACACACAGATTAGGTGTAGGAATTACAACACAGACTACATCATGTACACACAGTTGCCACTTTATTAGATACATCTAGCTAAGAATAATGCAGTCCAATACAGCAGTCCTGTAAATATTCCCTTCCTGAGGGTTATAAAGTTGTTTTTATTTTCACTGTATTAGAGCAGTGTTGTTGATGCAACTTCATGATCATCTTAGAGGCTGTAGTTTGTGGTGCTGTTGAACTATGTTGCATCACACAGAGAGTTTCAATTCAGTTTTATTTATAAAGCTCAGTATCACAAATCACAATTTGCCTCAGAGAGCTTTACAGTGTATGACATCCCTCTGTGCTTGGACCCTCACAGAGAATAAGGAAAACTCCCCCAAAACCCCTTATGTGTATAATAATAGTAGAAATATGACTAATAATAACAGCAGTAGTAGGAGGCCTCAGGCAGGACCACGGCAGCAGCACAACCACGACACACGATCCAGGCGTAGCTGCCATACGATAGAACCTGCGAAACAGTGGAGCACAAAGGCTCCAGAGAAGAAGTTGAGTTAGTGACGTGCAGTGAAGCCAAGTTAGCAATATGCAGTAACAGGACATGAATGTTAGCAAATGGAGGAGAAGCAACTTTTCAGAAACTGAGGAGAGAGAGATATTTCTTTTATTTAGCTTACCATTGTTAACATAAATAATAGAGACACCTGTCACCACAACCTGCAGTTTACAAAATGATCGTAGCTGAATCAACAACTTTCAACAAAAATCTGAACACTACAACCAACATCAGTGCCTTGAGAGTGTGTCAAGTTTGTAAAACCCACAGTTTATTTTGAGGTACAGTGAATTTCTCACGTATAGCTTTTATTTCAAAGTGCCATTTCCTGCTGTAGAGTGAATGACTAATGGACAGCTACTGACCTACATGTTGGTGTGATTTATTGCAGGACTGTTGCATTAGACTGTGTTTTACCCAGGTGTACCTAATAAACTGGCAGGAAATCAAATCAAATCCTGTGTTGGTCAGACCATAATAACATTGCTATAACAGACAAGTTATAGTACATTCACTGTAACTATAACTTGATTTCCGAGGCACGTTTTGGCAAGTAGGACATGTTGTAGTTGAAAAATAAACTTTTCATGTAGGCCTTGGAATGAAGTTTGTCCAATGTCTTTCACATACAAAGATCATTTATGCAACTTTTCTCTGTACATCTCAGGCGAGACGGTGGTTTCACAGGACTACTCGATGAAATTACCAACTCAAATACAGAAGGTACGCCAAAATCTTCTGTTTGCTCTAACACATACAGTGATGACCTGCTCCTTCACTATTTATCCACTGATGTGTTTATACATCAACTCTCTTGTATCTTGTGCTCTTGTAGTGCCTAAATGGATGTCAGTGATTTCTGGTTGTACCCTGGCGTTGTTGAGATGGTTCTCGTCCTTTCACGGCTCCCTGTTTCCTCACCTCACAGTAAGTTGCTGTTAAATGTGTTGTTTACAGCAATACACTTAATCACCAGATGTTTGTCAAATGGGTATTACCTGTTTGTCATTTGCTCCATAGATGAGCAGTGAGGACATGCTCGCTGAGTTTTCACAAGTGTTGAAGTGGTGAGTGCCAACTTTGTCATCTGTCATTTATTTTTTCTCTTAAAGGACAAATGATTAAATATATTATTTATTATGAATAAGCTGGTGGTGAGCAGACATGCTGATGAAGAGCTGAGAGTTTTTATTATATTAATATAACTGTAGAGCTGAAACAACTAGAAAATTAGTCTGCAGCAATTTTGACAATCAGTTACAACCCCCCTGTGTACATTTGCTTATCTACGATATTGAAAAAAAAAAATGCAACTGGACGGAGAATCTTCCCTTCCAGTGTCTCAGCTTTTTTGGAATCGTGGTTGTAATTGTTTAAGTCATTTTTCAGTGTTCTAGGTTCTCAAATGTAAGGATCTGATGTTTTTTTGTTTTCCTACATTAAAGTAAACTGAATATCTTTTGAGTTTTCAACTGTCGGTTGAATTAAAAAAGTCACTTAATGACTTTTAGGGCATTGTGATGGATATTTTTGATGGTTTACTGTTGTTTTATAGACCAAACAATGAATCAATAGATTGAAGGAATAATCATCAGGTTAAAGGACAAAGAAAAAAATCGTTTTGATTGGAAAAACTGTGGGATCTTTTTATACATTTGCAGTATTTTTAAGCATTGGCTTGAAACAGTACTTTGAACAGAAATTTAATAATAGATATTTAAATATATATATATATATATATATATATATATTTTTTTTTTTCTCTGCTTACATCCCTCTTTCTTCTCCAGGTCTGACTGTGTGGTGCGGGCCTTCGCTTGGCATCCTCATACAGATAAATTTGCCGTAGCGCTACTGGATGACTCCATTAAGATCTACAACCCCAAAAGGTACAGTAACTAAGCGCTGAAGAAGGCAGACAGAACAACTTGTGGAATTAAGTCTACGCTGCATAATTGTAGTTAAAAAGATTACTGCTGATCAAAGCTCTACAGTGCTACAATGACATGAAACACTAATGCAGCAGGAACAGTTCAAACAGCAGCGTGGTAGTATACTGTATATAAATGTTAATGTGCTTTGATACTGAGGCAGAGTCCAGCGCTGGAGCACGTCCAGACATTCACTTTTCATAATAACAGAATGTCAGTGTTAGTCTGTAGACATACTTTGATGCAACTGTGAACCTCTGATCTCAATAACAAGTAGAGGGGCTCTCAGAGAGCACAGATCTTCATTCACGAAGGCCAGTAGAGGATGTGAAAGTAGGAGGGGTGGGGGCACATTCGGGTGAGATATGTGCTCTGTAATAATAATAATAATGTGATGCCAAATAACATGAAATTGTGATATTTTCTAAGATTGTAATTGTAGTGTATACATTCACGCTCATACTGCTGCAACTCTATACCAAAGTAAATGCTCTCAGTCAAAAAACAAGATTTCTGAAGTCCAGGTACGTCAGTGAAGGTAGAGCATTGCAGTCTGTAATCCAGATTTGGGCTGCCAGGTCACATGGATTTATGTTCTTTGTCCAGATACTGTTGCAAGACCACCATAGCAGGCGCAGGTAACAGGATGCGTACCTCACAAGACAATTTAACAAGACTTGATATCAACTTAATATTTCCTATTGTCCAGTTTTCTATACCAGTGGTTCTCAAATGTTGTGTGTGCCATGATGTCAGTCCAGGTGCACTGTGGGATTTTGTGAGACACACACATTATTATTGCAATATTCAACTGGGCCTCTACAAAAAGTTCTGAATGAATTTTGAATTGACTGCATCGGTATGTTGTGCACACCCATTCCCTAATAAAGAGGCAAACTGTAGCTAAAAAATAGAATTTAATTTTAAAAACCTTCACCGGGAACCTCTTTGTGACAGTTTACACGTGGGAATTACTAGTGTGTGACACATCAAAAGCTTTGACTGCCAGCCACATGTTATCGAACTTATTGTGCAGAGATATAAGTACGGATTGGCTTTGAGATTTTGGCTTGCCCTTTGGTGTGTTTGAAAACCACTGCTCTATGATATGTAAATATGAAAACACAACCACCAAATATGTTTGTATATATTTCCAAATTTGTCAAAATGTGGCTGTGCTGAGCTGTAGCCTCGTCATCTCAGCTGTGCATTAATTATGTACCGCTACATTGGAAATAATTTACATAATTAACATTTGGAAAACCAAATGTTATCAGCAGCTGTTATCAAAAACAGTTTTTACAGAAAACTATATTCAAGAAGGTATTTTTTCTGGAGTCAAATTTAAAACAATATCTGTGGTGTAGTTTATTTCACACAATTCACATTCGGATGTGAGTTTAATTAGTTGCATAATATATGTGTATTAATGTTTCTATAGCCACACCTTAGTTTGAGAAAAAAATGGCATTACAGTTGTGTTTGTTCCTCCATGAAACCACTGTCTGTCCCCGAGTGCTTCCTGACGACTGCTTTCTGTGTCAAGTTTGAGCAGCTACATGTGAAGGCCACCCCAGGCTACTCATGAATGTGGATTGTGGAGTAATTCTATTTCTACAGTTGGCTGTTTTATCACTCTTGAACTTTACTACCATCGACAGGATTTTCAGATGTATGGCATTTATTCCACCAAGGCCACATGCCTTATCTCACAATGTTAACAAAAGTGAGAAATAATTTGTGTGTCCACCCTGTGATGGTTCTTCCTTGGCTCATGCTGCAGTCTTCCACCAAGTTTCATGAAAATCTGATCAGTAGTTTTTCTGTTATTCTGCTGACAAACAAACAAACCGAACTGAAAACATAATCTCTTCGGCTGAGGTAATAAAGCTGTATGTCACCAGGACAGTTTGTAAACAGAAACACAAAATCTGAGTGCACGTCAGCCTCAGAGTGCAGCCTTGTTCTTTTTTATTCTGGGACAGTATTTTCACTACTCTGTCTCCCTTTGTTCTCGTGTCTCTCAGCGCCACAACTCCCACACTGAAGCACCGTCTACAGAGGAACGTTGCAGCAGTGCAGTGGAAGCCGCTGTGTGCTTCTGCTCTCGCTGTCGCCTGTCAAAACTGTTTACTGGTCTGGCATGTGGACCCCTGCTCACTGTCAACCAGGTACGTAAACTCCAAACAGTCTTAAAATGATTGTAGTCAGTTCTCTCAAAAAACATTAAAAATTAGTTCTAACTTTTTGTGCATGTGGCTGCTGAATTTTGTGACGTGACATACATCTCTAAACAGTGGAATTTCTCGTGCTGCACTCTTCTCGACCCCTCCAGGCCTTCATCTGGTTGCGCTCAAGTTTTGTCTCATCCTGGTCACTCTCCCGTCACTTCCATCGCCTGGTCTCCAAGCGGATCTCTCCTCGCGTCGGCCTCACCTATGGACACTGCAATGATGGTACGAGGCAACAGCTTTTTCTTGAAGTCTGATTCATCTCGTAAGAAAGTGATTCGCAAAGTGATTGTGGGCTTTTGTATCTTTGGATTCATTGTATCTTTCAGATTTGGGATGTAGCTTCAGAAAACTGTGTGCCTCTTCACCGTGTTGGAGGAGGCGGGGTCACCTTCCTGTCCTGGTCCCCTGATGGCAGCCACGTCCTGGCTTCTACACCGTCTGCACTGTTCAGGTCAGAGACAACACTTCAGATAGCTAAAGTTTCTAATCTACCTTTGTTTTAGAGCTACAGAAGCACATTTTATTCAACAGATATGTCAAGCTGCCAGTGAATATATGTCCCTGTCATGATTAGTGTGTACGGAGTCGATGCTGTATTACAATAAAGTGTCAAGCTTCATGAATATTTATGAACATGTGAGGGATTAGTGGCACAGTCTGGAGTTCAGCAGCTGTTATAAGATAATAAGTGGATAGAACGTGGTGTTTTTACACATCGATAAGTAAAGTTTCTTTCCTCAGGGTTTGGGAGACCAGGATGTGGACCTGTGAGCGTTGGCCATGTTTGAAAGGGCGCTGCCAGGTGAAAACTTGTCACCATGTTTTAAAGTTAATGTTTAATTAGGTAACGTGTTTTATTAAATGATTATGAATGTGTGTTTGTCTGTTTTTGTTAGTCTGGTTGTTGGAGTCCAGATGGGAGCCGACTGCTCTTCACCGTACAGGAAGAGATGGTCATCTACGCTCTGACCTTCACTGATTCACCAGGTTATCTGTCCACAGTCTTTACACAGAATAACCAGTTGTCTTGTGGAATATTCAGCCTTGTTCATAACTGATGTACAGCCTCAATTATATTTGTTTAAAGTTGAATAACAAACTGATTATAGTACTTGAAGGGACAGTTCACCCCATATTTTTCCTCTTACCTGCAGTGCTGTTCATCAATCTAGATTGTTTTGGTGTAAGTTGCAGAGTGTTGGAGATATTGGCCATAGAGGTGTCTGCCTTCTCTTGCACATAATGGAACAAGATTGCACTCGGTTTGTGGTGCTCAAAAGCGCCAAGAAATACATCTGAAAAACTCAACAGCAATGTTTCTTCCCTACAATCCTGACCTGGTTACTCAAGATAATCCACAGACCTTGTTGTGAGCAGTTTCGTGTAGGAACTATTCTCTGTCTAGTAGAAAGAAAATAGTTCCTACTTTAAACTGGTATAAAGTTTCTACCGAACTACACCTGCCAAATGTTTCAGATTCAGATGATACGTCATGTTTGTGGTCGACAAATGATAGGAAAATGTTTGCCTGGATAGTTTTTTGTTTGTTTTTTTCATGTTTGGGTGAACTGTCCCTTTAAAGAGTCTCAATAACTTAAATTGACCTGTATGATGATGTTGTTATTCAGCAGGCGTACCTACATGCACATCAAAAGGGCCACAGGCAGCAGCAGTGGTGGCTGACCTATCAGAGACAACCTTTAACACAGCAGATGGAGACATCATGTAAGAGCTCTAAACTAGATTCACTAATTAGCTTCTTTTCGGCTGAACTACATCAGAAACAGTGATGAGTTTGGTTTCCAAAAAGGCTCAAACAAGACTGTTTGAAGCATTTATTCAGTATTCAGGCAGCATTCAGCGCTGCTTGGCTTCCTGCCTGCTTGTAACGTTACAGCCACTTACAGAAAAGTCAAGCTTAGTGTCACTTACTGTCTGCTCTGTCTGCCAGCGTCGGTGGAGAGATCCAGTCTTTAGCCTGGGACCCAACAGGAGAGAGGCTCGCAGTGCTTCTCAAAGGTCCACCTCTTCTCTTCATCACAATGAACCTGATCAGTGTTACGTTATTTTTTATTTTTAAAAACTCATCTGAGTCTCTGTATCTGATCTTCTCTCTCAGGTGATCCACAAGCAGCCGGTCGGCCTGCAATCATAGCCGTGTTCAAGACGAGAACCAACCCTATTTTTGAGCTTTTGCCCTGGTTTGTACTTTGACATGTGATTGCATTTCATGCCCTAGTAGAGCTCAACAATATTGCATTTCCCAGTGTAGCCCTACTGCACATCCTCTCTGAGTGCACTGATTTTTTTCTTGTGTTTATGTTTTTAGTGGTTTTGTTCAGGGGGATCCGGGTGCAGAGCCAAGACTGATGCAGTTCCACCCAAACTTCCAGCATGGAGCTCTGCTCACTGTGGTCAGTCTTACCCTATATTTTTTACTCTCATATTATGTTTCAGTAAATAATGTTGTGGTTTCTGTGGGTTTTTATAAAGTCTTAAAAAGCATTGAAGTAAATTAAATTTCAAAATATTTTCTCCTGCCTGCTGTGAAGGCAAGAGAAAACTTTTTACTAACTGTTTGAGGGCTGTCGGGAGATGATATACACTTTTAAGCTAAAAGTTGGATTGTTGTGACAGTGAAGACACGCAGGAGGCTGTTTAAACTTTATTTTGTGGAGTCAGCACCATCAGACCCGTCGAAATACTGTCAGTGCTGCTCGCTACAGTAGATAGGAAGCTCATCGATTCATAATGTGCATGTGTTGATTTTTGCAAAAACTTGCAATTAATTAATAATTTTTTATTTGGTAATGTGTTCATCTATTCTGGGCTGGCTATCTGGGTCCAGGTATCATTCTTTTGATTAATATTATTAGGAATTATTGTTAGAAACTGCTGGGAAGTACTGAAAAATGTTATATATCGATAATAAATAATATAAGATCATGTCTTCCCTGCTGGTTTTCCTTCATACTTTCATACTTAAGTTGGTATGATGGTGAAACAGGTATTAATGTGTGTTGCGTGAGGTATTAAAAAGGACTTAATGTATCAAATTTAAGTTGGTGAACCTGCAGAATCCCTGATACAGTAGGAATCATATTGGTTACTCTATCTACTCTACCTAATCCCAAGTAACCTCTGTCTTTCTCTGTTCACAGTGTTGGTCCAGTGGAAGAATAACCCACGTGCCTTTCTACTTCCTGAGTGCTGGCGTGCCCCATTTTGGCCTCAGCGGCAGTCCGTCACTGCCACGCCCTCAGGAGAGGCCTGCAGATTTTGCTAATCAGTCGCTCTTTACAGAGCTCATCTCCTGACCGACCAACACCCACCGTCGCACACTCACAAATCATATTTGTCATCATGGATTGTTAATAAACCTGTAAAGTACTTGCTAAACTAAGACTTATGAGCTCCCTCATTTCTCAAAACAGCTAAGATGTGCTCCAAAGCTGAAACATTTTCTTACTAAAGACAAACTATGTAGGATTTTCATAAGAAATAATGTATACACTCATACAGAGGTAAATCCTCGCAGTCATCACTTTATGTCCCACTCTGTGTGTGTGGTGGTGTATTTTTCTAGAGACTTTGCCCTCTGTCTGGATTTTCTTGTTTTTTGGACGTTTATGGGCATTTACCCCCACAGCGCTCAGGTAAGTTCAGGGCTTTATGAAAAGGTAGCAACCAGGTGCCAGATAGTAGCAGCAGGCATCCAAGAGACACAACAAAAAAACAAATATAGCAAGTCAAAACCCCAATTGAGAGTGAATCTGGGGTTGGATTTTACTTTGATTTTTGCTGGTGACCAAGTTTGCAATGCTGCATAATATACCTTTAAGTAAAAAGAATAATCCACCAATTTAACCATTACATCTCAATAACACTGGTCTCTCAATATGCAGTTAAGAAAAAGCTCAAAATGTGTGCATCAGTCAGAGACATCCCCCACATCCGAGTCTACACTATATACTGTTAGAGTTTTTTTTGTCTGTAGTGTGTATAGAAAAGTGACAAAATAAAGCATACTGAAAGCAGACAGAATGTACATTAAATACAGCTAATTCTTCCTTAATGCAACGCAGGCAAGAAATGCAGGAGCTTCTTTCAGGAAAAATAAAACGGCTCCAAAAGAAATCTTGCTAGACAAAAAGTATTAAATCTTGGGAAAAACATCATTATGTGTTAAGTTTACTTGGCAGCAGCTTCCCAAAGTCACACTTTACAACCATATTTTATCATTTTCTGTCAGTAATAAAATGCTAACTGTTTAAACAGTATACTTTGGTGGTTTATGTATTAATTTTATTTCAGTCAGTCTTTACAGCCCCAGTAGCGGCTAATGTTAACTAATTTTTAATTATTACTATTATTATTATTATTATTATTATTAATAACTAATTTATTTATTTTTGTCTAATAACGGCTAGAAAGATATTCTTTGCTGATTTATTGATTAATTTTATTTCAGTCCTAATAGCCCCGGGTTACCCACAATGCAACTGGTCCAAAAGATTCAGGTGTGTTATGCTAGTACCAGCAAATATCACCTATTTTTTGTATACTAACTGCTAAAACAGCATACTATGACAATTACTATGTTCTACATAGTGTATAGAATGTATATGTCGTATAGATTAGTTACACAGTGAAGCATTTTTACTTTAGCAATTTTCTTCCTTGTCAACGGTCGACCGCTGACGGTTTGGTCAGACGTTATGCTAGCAGCGGCTAATGTAGCCGTTAGCCTCAAGCAGGGATGAGGAAAGGCTACAGAGATCTGGTAAAGTCATTTTTATCTACCTCCACACTCCCAGATTATTTATGCCTCTGCACCGGCAAAAGTCATTAACGAAACAGACTTTATATAAAGTTTATATAAATGTTAAAGTACAAGTTAAGTAAGTTAAAGTGTATGTACAGTCTGTGGTCTGGCGGGATTGTGTTTTGGGTTGTCCGCCAGTCTGTCCATCTCATTCTGAAAATGATATCTCATGAACACCTTGAGGGAATCTCCTCAATTTGGCACAAACATCTGGTTGGACTCCAGGATGACCTGATTAGATTTTAGTGGTCAAAGGTCAAGGTCACTGTGACCTCATCAGTCTCATTCTTAGGAACTGGTTATATAAAGAAAACCTTGCGGGAACTTCTGTAAATTTGGCACAAACATCCACCGGGACTCAACAATGAACTGAAAAGTTTTTGGTGGTCAAAAGTCACCGTGACCTCCCAGACAATGACAATTATAACTTTGACCCTCTGACACATATAGAGAAAAACAAAATGCCATTCACCGAGCTCGCCAGAGACCCGGACAGCTCTGGTGTTATTTTGCATTGTTATAACTGCATACATTGTAGGTTGTAACATATTATGTTGGTTATTCATTTCCCTGTCATTGTTATTTAATACTTATGCTGTTGGTTATATTTGATTATTTTATTCAGTTAAATAATTAATATTCCTTTTATTACTTATCGACTGGTCATCAGTCACCTGAATGCACTGTCATCTATCTGACAGCTGTCAATGAGCTGTCAAGCTGTCATCTGTCATACTCAGTTGATGACACTGATCTCAGGTGTCCATCTTGAAACTGCTGATTGTTTAGATCTGTGCTGCTGGGAGGAAGATGTGTGCAAAGCATCCATGTTTTAGGTAATCCATATTTGAAGAATTATCAGCTGTCGAAACTACATGAGTCTGGTCAGATGTGGATATAAACTGTAGTTTACTGTAACTTGACTAGTTTGCGGAGGCATTCAACCGTGAGGCTGCCATTCTAGTTTAATTTCAAGCTTGTAGTCTTCAGCCCAACCCACATGTGACATGTGACTCAAGTGACATATACACCTACAAGACCTGTGAAATAACTCTGATGTGTTAAATCTGCAGAGTTCCACTTAAAATGTGATCTAATTTATTGTTCTTTTTAAAATAATTGCCATTAATTTTGGTGCCATAACAAACAGAATAATATAATAATAATGATATACGTTTGGCTTGTTATGGTCACATTTAAATAATTAAAGAATATGTCACTGTAAAGGCTTAAGTCAAGCTTTATTACTCAGGACAGACCGGAGAAGAAGCTGGCCACAGCACAAGACTCAGTAATTCAGATGCATCATTACTCTACAAAATACTTGGTTCCAGTCAACAAAATGTTCTTTATTTATGCCTATTAGTTCAGACAAACAGGAGCCATTACGCCAGGCCCCATCCTGACACCGCACAACGATTACAGTACTTTAGTTCCTGTTGGTATGAGATTCTCTCATATGAAAACACACTTTCATCACAGTCGTACTTTCACACACACTCACACACAACCTATGCACTCACAGTCAAGAGTAACTGACCTCATGAAATAAAAAAAGTAGAATAAAAAACATTTAAGCACACATGAATGGTTCTGTTGAAAGAAGAAATACGTCCCCACGCCATTTCTGTTTTTATTCAAAAGTCAATTAAAAATCAACTTCATTCTTAATTCGGTTTTCCTTTTATTTTCCAATTTACATCAATTAGAAGTGTAGCAAAAAAAAAACAAAAAAATGATCATAATAAAATTAATTAAAAAAATGTACACGCCCTCACACACACACAGAGACAACCCACCCTGGTTGTTTGTGAGCGTCCGTCCTCGGAGTCCCGCGTTCAGCTTGTGGGTCTCCAGAGGAGGCCTCCAAGTAGCCCCTGTCTCCCCTGTCTTAACCCGACTGTACCCCTCCTCCAGGGTGGAGTGTGAGTGTGTGGTGTGAGGCTAGTGGGAATTAGGGTTTGGGAGGGCTGGGGGGGGGACTGAATTACAGAACTCATAGCACCTTCTGAAGAGAGAGCAAAGATGGCCGTTCAGCCCCAGATCCACCTGAAAGCTAATTTTTGGTCAGCTCAGATTTAAACTCAACATTTTCACTTTGTTTTTTCAGCGTGAGGTAGCTTTTAACAATCTGGATGACTACAATAAAAAAAGCAAAACAAATTTCCCTCAAATTCTTTCAAAACGTTTTCTTTTGGATGAGAACTGGGCCTTCCTCTGATGGGCAGTCAAGGGGGACAGGACATCGAAACATACATCCCAAATGTAACCTCACTTTCCAAAAAGTGTTGGTGTGCATATAGACACATGTACACACATAATGTGGAAATATATATAAAACCATCTGGTTGTTTATAAACACAGACTTTTACAACAATAGAACCAAGGATTTATAATACACAGTAAAGGTTTTACTCCTGCTCTCGATGGACAGGCATGGAGCACCTGGATTTGGTTTTACTGAGGATGTTTATTTTTGGTCTACACTGATTCAAAATGCCGTATTAGTGTGTCAGGAGGGAAACAGGGAGGGAGCTGGAGTAGGACTGGGACAGAGGTCGTGCGGCTGTTCTGTAGTGGATAGGGGGGCTTGTCTTACTTACAAAGTAAACCCGTCCAGTCCTACCTCAACTCTGCCCACTCAGGTTAGACAATAAATAAGTGACATCAAGTCATGTTTCTGTTCTCCATAACTTGTTCGCTTGGTCCCTCTTCCTCCTGGCTCTGACTCATTCCCGTCAACAGTGGGCCATGGGAAACATGACTGGATCTCAGGAAGCGGGTTGACAGAGAATGCTGGTGTGGTGTACAGATATTGCCGGTGCCCTTCAGTGCTAACATCCAGGGAGTACAACTTGGAGAGCACTTCGTTGTGAGAGAAAAATTTTTCTTTTACAATTTCCAGTCTTCTTTATTGTGGAAGTGTGCGTGTAATGTTTTCATGGTTGAGTTTATTTATTTCCTGTGTTTTTTTTGGGGGGCCATTGTGATATTCCACTTTACAAGAAGCAGACTGCGCCTACTTCCACTCCAAACTCCTGATCCGCTCCTCCGATGTCCATGGGAGCAATGTCCACGATTGGCAGGCGGGAGGTTTTCTGTGTTTTGTACTCAAAGACAGTCTTGCCCCATCGGTTTGTATGTTTCTGTTGGTGGAGACAAACAGAAATGTGTTAAGGCAGGTTTTTAGAACGTTGCAGAATGGTGCATTGCAAGTAGTTGCCTGTTTCAGCTAGTCTTGTCGCGAATCTTTGGTCTAAACTGGGCTTTATGATACGATGACAATCATACATATCTAAAACTTTAAGAGAGATTATTTCCTCTGGCTCTGTTTTGCAGCTGTGTGCACCCACCTGGCAGCCATCCTCCAACACGCTGTATGTGAAGCGGCTGGTGCCCTCTGCGCGGATCTCCACATCGTTGGAGCCCTGCAGCTTCAGAGCCTTCTTCAGGTTGCCTGTGGCCTGGTCCATGTAGGCGACGCTGTTCTTGCAGTGGTAAGTGAGGTTCTGGGATGCCTCAGTGGACAGAAGCCTCAAGAAGGTCAGCTGGACACTGCCGGCGTTGGCGACAGGGCCGTCCTCAGCATAGCTGAACTGTACGATCAGAATGACAGGTTGGGGAATTCATTAGCAGTGTTCAAGTTAAGGATAATTTAGTTTCACTTGAAGAGAAGTTTAAAGACAAAGACAGTATCTAAAGCCTTGTTTTGTGAAAGTGCACTCACGTGGAATCCTCCATTCATGGTCTCTCCGAACCAGACGTGTTTGCGGTCCTTGCTCTTGCTAGTCCACCAGTTCTTCTTTGGTACTTCGGCGATGCTCGGGGTGACGCAGGTCTCTCCAGTCTCCATGTTACAGAAGACCTTGATGGCATCGGCTATGCTGCCAATGTTGGGATCCACCCAGTAGGTACCTGGAGAAATGAGAAACATGGGTTAATGAGATGTATGGACATCAAGGTGTCTGACTTTTACTGTCCTTTGTTAAAGATATGAAAAAGTTGATCTTGTTCACAGTGGTGATGATATTCCTGTCTTAGTGTTCTGCCCTCTGTCCAAGAAAAATAACCTTCATTGTGATCTTATTCAGGCAGGGAAACTTTTACAGGCCCAGTCATTTAATTAAAAGGATCAGATTTAATGATATCTGTAAACTTTCTTTCTGATTCTGTAGCTCTGTCTTGATGCTGCAGGTGATGCAGCCATCCTTATCCCAGTATCACTCAACAAAATGAATCTGAAAATTCAGTTCAGCATTAGTAAAGCTGTTAATTTAATAATCCAAATTAGGCCTTTATTGATAGTACGATGGGGCGACATGCAGCAAAGGGTCCCGGGTCGGAAGCAAACCCAGGCTGCTTTGATAAGGACACAACCTCTGTACGCAAGATTAACATTTTTAAGGCAAACCGTCAGCAGACTAGCTTTCTCTGCTGTCTTTTTCATCCTACTTACCACTCTTCCACTCAGGGTGACACAGCTTCAGGTCTCTGCAGGTGCGAGCAGGGTTCTTCTGGCTGCCGTCGGGGCTGCGCAGGTTCTCAATCTGGCTGTTGAGGGACTTGAGTGTGGAATCGACCTCCACGTCGTGCTGCCTCAGGGAGCTGGAGGCCTCATCGGCCCTCATGTACCTGAGAGGATCTGGGGACTTCTCGGTCTGACCCAGACCGGCGAAGGCAGACATGTCGATGCCAGGGCCAGGAGGACCAGGAGGGCCAGGGGGTCCGGCGTTACCAGGAGGACCCTGAAAGCAGGGAACGGATCAGGAGGGCATTCATATACAAGACAGCACTGAAAAAGCACAGTGCACGGGCTTGTGGATTTAATTTTAAGGACAAGTTACGTACAGCAGGACCAGTTTCTCCGCTGCGTCCACGAGGTCCAGGTGGTCCAATGGGGCCAGGCAGTCCGTTTGTTCCGTCTTTGCCAGCAGGTCCAGCGGGTCCACCTGGTCCCTACAGAAACAGTGAGTGTTACAGTAAAAGCTGCTAACATGTCTGCATTAATCTGAAGCATTACCTCATGTACTGAACTTTCTGTTCAAAGTGAAACACTGTACTAGTTATTTTTTTTAGATCCACCACGTCGTCTGAATAAGAAAAAAAATCTGATAAAGCAATTCAAATGTGCGAGCAGTTCCTCTCTGTTACCCCAATCACCTCCAGACCCTTTGCCTTATTATGCATGAAGATTATTTGTATGGTGACATTTCCCTTCATTTTCCTTATCAGGCCCAGTGCTCAGCTAATCTAGAATAGATACTGAAGTCCATTTCTGATCTCAGCAGGAGTGGTTTCACAAATCGCAGTCCCTCCTGTCTGTCTGCCTCTTTTCCTCACAGAGAGTAATTACAAAATGCCTCAGCTGCCCATCTTATCACAGTGGTGTGTAATTAAAGCACGTTGGCCTTTTCCTGTCCCCATCCTCGTCAGGTGATTTGAGAATTACAAAAAGACTAACCTGTGCCCTTCATTACCATCACATATCTGGGGCGTTTAAGCCGCGGGATGGAAATGTAATAAGAGTTTCTCTTCTCGTTTGCTCTTTTGCTCAGTTTCCTCACCTTTGCTCCGCTTGGTCCGGCAGGTCCAGCAGCTCCAGCATCTCCAGCGGGACCCTGTTAGGATGAGGACAGTAACAGATTTAACGATGAAGGGGAGTGAGATGAAAAATGGCACAGGGACGGGCTATTAGATTTGGATTACTTACAGGAGGTCCAGGAAGACCCTGCAGACCAGTGAAGCCACGGTGACCCTTCTGTCCCCTCTCTCCGGTCTCACCAGATTCTCCTTTGTCTCCACGTGGTCCTTGGGGTCCCTTGAGTAAATGTTAAACATGTATTAAAATGCATGGCTGCATACACATGGTGCTTTTAATTACCTAAATCACATTAAAATCCAAAAATTGTAATGATACTTATGATGATACTTACAGCCATTCCGCGAGCGCCAGCAGGTCCAGAGGGTCCTGCAGGTCCTTGAGCACCCTAAAGACAGAAATAACAGTATGAGTGTTTCCTCATGATAACATTAAAAATATGGATCAGTGCCTGACACTGTGCCTTTTTTCTGTGTTGTTACTTACACTCTCTCCTCTGTCTCCCTGCTTGCCAAGGGGTCCGACAGGTCCAGGGGAACCAGGGGGACCAGGAGCTCCAGGGGCGCCAGCAGGTCCGGTGTTACCTCGCTCTCCCTACAGGAGGACACGAGGTGATGAGTCAGGGTAACAACAACTTCTGCAAACTCGCAGATTGTGGGGATTTCTGTGTGATTTGCTGGACTTTTATTTGAGGCTGAAGTCTCTCACCTTGACTCCAGTAGCTCCATCTCTTCCAGGAGGTCCATCTGATCCAGGGGTACCCTGAGATTCAGAAATATCTTCGTTAATGATATGGCATTTGATTTGATAGCTCAAGAGTATCCTGTAGATGTGGACAATTATAAAGCAGCAGCCTACAATAGAAATTGCTGACACTTTCCCCGGAGTTGTGCCTTGTATGATTTCATGTAACCAACAAATGATCGATTGATTGAATGTGTAAGTTTTGCCACTGTAATTATGATCCCTGTTTCTACAGCCATAGATTGGTGCACAACTGATGTCCTGACGCTGTGATTTATAACATTATGTTGCTGTCACTGACCTCTCTTCCAGGCTCTCCAGCAGGTCCACTAAGTCCAGGGGGTCCCACAGGTCCTGGAGGTCCACGGTCACCAGCAGAACCAGAAGCTCCCTGTTTACCAGGTTCTCCCTACACACAGAGGACATAATATTATTACATTTTAGTAGTCGACATAGAAGGCAGACAGAATAATCATCTGACTTTCATTGGGTCAGTATTTTGTTTCTGTTGGCTGAGTAAGAGATGATGTACAGTGAGCAGGTCAGGGTGATGCAGGACCCCATGTGAAGTGGAGGGGTCTTGAATCACCCTGAATAAATCAATATATATTAATAATGACCCAGTGCTGTAGATTATCTTGCTTATTACACTGCTACCTCTATTCAAGGATACTGTAAATAACGAGAACATCTAAGGCAAACCTAAGACAAACTACAGTAAGTTAAAGGCTTTTAATTTGAAACCGAAACAAGAACTGTTGAGTCAAAAATAAATATTTATATATTTTTTTACATGTCTGTGAGATATTTTACAGATATAGATATTGAAACTGTAGTGACATGTAATTCTGCTGGTATGATGTCAATATGACTGTCAAAAAACCCCCACTTTCACTGTCTAGTTTTGTTGAGATGGCACCACACAGGCAGGCTGTGTGGCCTATGTAATTGTGTGAATTTGTAAGAATGTTTGGGTTTGATCTGGCCTCTGTATAGATGAAAGCACTTACAGAAGGTCCAGGGAGACCAGGGAAACCTCTCTCTCCACGCTGACCAGGCAAACCAACAATACCACGAGATCCAGCCAGACCCTGAGGACCTGAAGGCCCATCAGCACCCTACAGAGTGAGGAAAGAGATGTCATGAAATGTTCTTGTTAAGGTGAAGTTCTCATTTAGTTTATTTGAGACTGGATGTTTTCTCAGGAACTCACAGGTGGTCCATCCTCTCCAGGCTCTCCCTTCTCTCCCTGTGCGCCAGCAGGTCCACGAAGCCCAGCGTCTCCCTGTCTTCCGGGGGGGCCGGCATCACCACGAGCACCTTTAGGTCCGTCTTTGCCAGCAGAACCAGCGGGACCAGCAGCGCCAGGGTTACCCTGTGATGGGACGAGGAGGAATTTCAGTGGGTAAGAGATGATGTACACGCCAAAATGTACACAGATCATTTTAAACTGACTCAGTAAATTAATTTACACTCCGAGAATTTGTTATTGATGAAACACTTACATTGGGGCCGGGAGGTCCAACTCTGCCAGCAGCACCAGGGAAACCAGTAGCACCCTGCCAAAGGGAAAACGAGTTCAGTAAGCCAAAACATACCCAACCTGTTGACCTGATATATTTAAAGATAAGTCTACTCTGATCATTAACTCTCTCATTGCATTTTGCTGAGCAAAAGTTGCCACAGACACAGGACACCATTACTCCAGTAGACTGCGAAATATTACAGACTGTATGTAATAAGGGATGTAGCTACCATGACATCACCTATTGATTTGGGGACTTCCAGTTTTTAGCCTCTAGTTCAGCATTTCAGTCGTCGCCATCTTTTATTTTTGGAGCCAAAAGTGACCATATTAGGATGAGAGGGGAGGAGCGAGGGGTGGATTTGACCCATAGACTGTAGTGACTCAAGCGGCCCGACCCTTAAATATGAGTAACATTAAGCCTTAATAAAATATGAACGGGTGAGTTACATAAAAATTTACCCTCCATAAAGTTGTCATGAACTGTGAAAAGTAGCTATGGGCAGTAAACATGTCTATTTCTGCTGTAAAGTCGGTCATTTTTATATGGGGATTGACTCGCTATCTGATCTGATCTCAAGTGGCCATTTGAGGAACTGCAGTTTTTGGCACTTCAGTATTGGCTTCATTTCTACGCCCCAGAAGCTGCCGCTTGCAAAATACAGAGAGCTTTTCCTGGCAGCAATAGAGTTAATAAATCCAAATGTCAGCACTCACAAATACCATATATATCACGCTGAGGAAAGCCAAGTGCTGAAACGCGTCCGTTTGTGATACTGCTGTGCCTTATTAAAAGACTGATATATATGATATTTGTGAGTGCTGACATTTGGATTTATTCAGTTTGTGAGTTTTGGGTCGGCACCCTGTGATTTTTCAGACGGTGAGTCGAGCACGTCAATTCTTTTGTTTAGCTATAGAGTTAATCAGCATTGCATGAACTTGTTCAGCAGAGAACTTGTAACAGAGATTCACTTGAATGCAAAAGGTCCGCATTCTGTAGGAAAAGCATAACTGTAATTAATAGTAATGAATGAGAGCTGAATTCCATTTAGCTGCTTTGGCTTCAGGCTCTTGGTATTGTGCATATGGGCTCACTATCACACTATCACATTTAACTGGGACACCTGAATGAAATGGAACAGTCACTAATGTTATTGCTGTAACAACTGTTTCTTCCTGCTATGAGTCAAAATGTCTGCTGCTGTCTGGAAATGGCCTGCTATGCTGCCAGTTTTGGGTACAGCTGGTTGTCTTATATTTATCTGACATCAACATCATTTTTTGCTTTTGGTGCTCAGGTTTCTCTTATCGTATCTGAGAGCTTAGGATGAGACAGAAACTGTTACTGCTGTGGGCCTGATATTAGCTCATGCAAATAAATGTCATCTGACTGAAATCAGAGGCACCTGCTCCTCACTATTGGAGCTCACATTGTTAGGGAGGCTAGCTCTGGTGATATTCTTAAAGGATCAAAATAGAAATATATTGTATGTAAATTAGTCTATGTCAGCATTACTGTCTTTGTTATATTCAACATAGCTACCCCTGACATTATATATGTTGTATTTTTTCTGTATATGTTTATAAATTCCTTTAGAGCTGCACCTGATGATTATTTCCATATCAGTTAAACTGCTGATCACTCTTACTGTTCATGATTGACTGCACGGTCAATAAAATGTCCGAAAATAGTATAAAATACTGGTTAGAATTTCCAGGTTCAAATGGATTGTTTGGTCCAACCAACAGTCTAGTACCCAAATATTACTGTTTAAGATTACATGAGACAAAAAAAGTAATTACAACTGAGAGGTTAGAACGAGAGAATTAGTGAATGTTTGATGTTTTTGCTTGAAAAATAAATCAAATGACTAACACATTATCAGAATATTTGGTGATTATTTTTTGTCAATTGTCTTATCACTACACTACACTACACCACTTATCTCTTAAATCAGTCAGTAAATTAATGAATGAATCAATGAGCGAATCAGTCAAGGTCTAGAACTTTGAAGTGCACTGTATATGTATTGTAATACATAATATCTGTAGCTGCATTCAGCAGAAGTATTGTGCGATTAAGTTCATGTAATTAAGTCACTAATAGCGTAGTGCCCATTTAAAACCTGCCTGTTCTAAACAGGCTGATTGCTCGGCCTCCATTATTGGCACTGTAGCTTTCTCAAGAATCGCTCATCCAAAAAACTTCACACTCAAAACTGTGCTTCCTGTTGTCCTGATCAATAAACCTGCCATGTCATACTGGTAGTTGCGTCCCCTAGCAATGCTTGAGTACACATGTCAAGATCCATCACTGATGCTTGAAAGTTTGAGTTTGCTTCATTGTAACATCTCCAGTCTCTTCATTCTTCTGTTGCTGATGTACTGTAGTGAGCAACAGAGAGCGAAACTGCTGTTCAAGGTGTAACAGTTAATATGGCTTCCCCTTAATATACTACACAGTGTGTACATAACACACTACTAATAGAGTACTGCTGGGATTACATTTTTTGTAGGCCAACCCTGAAGTTTTCATCTGCCTGGTTCCCTCAATAAAAAAAGCCAATGGGATTTTTCCATTAGATTTTGTATAACTGCAGAAATGAAGCTCAGTGGCAACAAAATTATATGATAGTCACATGTTTTGTTCAGCAAGATAATCTTAACAAATAGACACCACTTTAATACTTTTTGAGGTGTGCATGACTTCAGCATTGCCACAACAACAAGGTTATAAAGCCGTGTTCGGCATGATGACATTTAATGTTCCTGACAGCCTTTTTAGTGTCATTCAGCCACTTGTTAGCAACTGCCTTTTTAAGACACTTAAAAGCTTCAAAATTTACAAATGGGGTATTTGGTTTCGTATTTTATGTCATACAACAAAACATGAAAGTCTCTTAAGCTTGTGTTATTCTCACCCAAAACCCACTGCCTTCAAGACGAGAGAAACAGGAGAGCAAACCAGCTAAATCATTTCTGGGTTTTAGCACTCATCCCTGCAGCACTCTATAAATGTGTCCCATAGCTCTCAAGAGCTCACACCCAACACCGCACTACCTTGAGCCCTCAGCAATACATCCAGTAAGTCGGTCCGAGGAACGATTGTCATGAAAATTATAGGACAAACATACAGACAGAGACTTCTTCCATTTCAGTTAGATAGGCGTTACTTACAGAAGCTCCCTGAGCACCACGTGCTCCTTTAGGTCCAGTTACACCAGTAGGTCCCTGGAAGAGAAGAACAATAATTAATGTTGATATTAAACCAGAGTGATTTTAAAGCACTGTAACTATACAGAGATGTGACACCTTATGTGAATATATAAGTACCCACCACAGGTCCAGGAGCTCCAGATGGTCCCTGAGGTCCAGGAGAACCAGCTTCTCCCTTCTGTCCACTCTCACCAAGCTCTCCCTTAGCACCAGGCTGACCATCTGCACCCTGGAGATTGTAAACAGAACAGTAATGTTATTATATTAAAAACATTTCATGTTTCAGTTATGTCATTTCTGTGGTGACTTTACTTACAGGAGGTCCAGCAAATCCAGCAGGCCCAGGAGGTCCGCCCTCACCACGGTCACCCTGCAGGAGGACAGAAGAGACTGTTGGTAATGGCGAGCGTAGGATGAGATACTGATGCTGTTTTTATCATCAGTTATTTTAAAATGTCTTCTTTGACACTAGCTTTACTGTTTTTTGTTCATTTAGAAAAAGGAGAAAACATTTGAAAATATATGATAATATTAAAATGGAAATAGACTGTTTTTGCTTTAACTTATTATTATGGAGTAAATGTTGATTGCATAATGTAATGGCTATAGAATAGTGACACCATCGACGTTGGTGATTGGTTCACTATGATCCTAGTTTTCACTAAACGATTCTGTCTGCCACCGGGTACAGTCTCCCAGGAGGGGAGATTATTGTAATGTTAATTTAATTAATTTAAGGGCAGTAGCATCAAACTTTCTTATGTTGCTGTATTTCTACTCATTTGTTTTATTTTATCATATGCACAAATTAAGAACATACGTCACACACACACACACACCAGCTGATCAGTTTGTGGTGTATCCTGCATACTATGTGCACGTGACACCAAAAGAAGTACTTACAGGAGCACCACGAGCGCCAGGAGCACCAGAAACACCAGTGGGTCCAGTCTCTCCCTGGACAGGAGAGAACCAGTCAGTCAAACCAAACAAAATCATTCAGCTTAATTGATATAATTTCCTTTAATGATCCAAAGTGTAGCACTGTATTTCTTACCTTGGCGCCGTTGGGTCCAGCTGGGCCAGGAGGACCAATGGGACCAGTCAGACCCTGAGGAAAGAAAAGAGCATGGAAACACATTATAGAGACTTTGGGTTTCACTGTATGTTTTTTTGTTTGTTTCTTTGATGACCGTCAACAAAGAGATTTATTTTGTACTCACTCTGCTACCGTCCTTTCCAGGAGCTCCCTCAGGTCCTTTCTGTCCGTTATCACCCTGAAAAAGAACGTTTCTTGTTAATCACTGGTGAAACTACAAGGCTTTCGGTCATTACTTTTGCTCTGTTATACTGTATGTGCGATTCAACTCAAGAAATAATCCATAATATTACAACAGAAGTCCATTTTCACAGCTTTCAACAGAATCTTCTACTCACTCTGTCTCCCTTGGGTCCTGGGATGCCACCGGTTCCTCTCTCTCCAGGCATACCCTGCAGGCCAGGGGGTCCCTGGGATCCAGGAGCGCCAGCTGGTCCAATAGCTCCCTGAATAACAATCAGGAGATAACTCGTCAGTCAGATTATTTGATGTCTATTAGTTTCCTGTGAACTAACTGAACCTTAGTGTGGATTTAGTTTCCTGTGAACTAACTGAACCTTAGTGTGGATATCCACTTCCTCACTATGTCGCCTTTCAGGTTGTTGTCCAAATGACAAAAGGAAATGGAGGGGGCAGTGTAAAGAGGGTTGTCTGCATGTTTCAGCAGCAGCACCGAAGCAGAGTGTTTGCATTAACTGCATTGGGTTTGGAACAGGTTTGGAGATAGACAGAATTCCTACTGAGTTTGTCAAACCAAGTCCGAGTTCGTCTTGGACTTGTTTCAGGCTTTGACAGAAATATACTGCCCTTCAGTGTGGGCATGCTAGTCCTTTGATTATACATTATTCTATAAATATTGTGAAAAGCCTTAAATATATCCTGATAAAGTTTCACTGTTCATCTAACATATGTTGTAATTTCCCTGAAAATGAGAGCTTGACCAAAGCTGCAGGTTCATATTAAACATGTCTAGAGCAGAGACGTCTTCACAGCTTCACTGCATTTAATTTCAAACAATAGTTTGACATTTTGGGAAATGCGCTTTTTTGTTACGGTCTAAACCATTCTTATGTTTGTACGGTAAATATGAAACTACAATCAGCAGCTGGTTAGCTTATCTTAGCATAAAGACTGGAGACAGACACAGTTTGCCTAGCTCTGTCAAAAGGTAACAAACCTGCCTACCAGCAGGCAAAGCTCACTAATTAATGTCTTGTTTGTTTAATCCATACAAAAACTAAAGCGTTAAAACAACACTTTGTGTTTGACAGGGAGTTACGTGCCAGACTATTTCTTGGCTGGAAGCAGTAACTTCCTGGAGTCTTGCTGTCACGTCAGGTAGCCAGGCAACCAGCAGAGACGCCAGGAAGTCAGTTAGACAAGGATATCTTAGGACAATCCTGAGTGGCTAAAAGAATATCAATTGTTTGTTCTTTTTATCCTTGAATTAGCAACAGTAAGGTGCAATTGAAATTCAGCCTTTCAAGAACAATGAGGAAACTAGTCATTCCGCCAAGAAATTTGGGGTGGGGGAAAAATTTAACTCTGATGCATGGTGATTCTTGCTTGAAAGATTATGTCTCAACACAGAAAATCAATAATCTGACATTTGAAACCCAATTCTCGACATTATGATAACTTTTGTAAGACTGGGCTGTATGTTCCTTACAGCTGAACCGATTGGGTGATAAACGTAACAGATATGTAATAAAATTACAAACATAAATCCAGTCTCCTCAGATTCATGTACAAGTTCTTTCAAACTGCACATCAGACATGGTGAATTGTTGAAACAGCTGTAAGGGAGCTGCTCTTGTATAGCCTAATAAATATGATTCTCACTGACATCTAAGAAAGGCAGAAAAATTCTAATCTAAAAACCGCCTCAAAGTCATCCACTGACCTTAGGTCCATCACTTCCAGGTGTTCCAGGAAGTCCACGAGGTCCCTGCAGACCCTGAGCTCCAGCACCACCTCTCTCACCAGGGAAACCACGCTCACCCTGTTAGGAGGCAAGAAGACACTGAATCAACTCAGGTATGTGTTGTGAGGAGTGCTTGTTGAGTCATATGTAAAAATATGCAGAGCAGTAGATCAGTCATAATTGACTGTGTGTATTTACTGGAAATGAAAACATGAGGCTTTAACATGGAAACTTACTCTGGGTCCAACAGCACCAGGTGCTCCAGCCTCTCCAGAAACTCCCTGTACAGAGAGAAAAGCAAATTATTACAAACATCTAAACTTCTAAGCTTTCATTGTTAGTCCTAATATCAAAAGGCAAGACAATTAATCTAAATATAACCTTAACTCAGTGTTCCAATGTAATGAAAGTTATTTGTCTGGGCTCAGAAAACATTCTGCAGCTTTTACACAACTGTACTGCAGAACAGTACTCATGTTTAAGCATGGCAAACAGTTTGTATTGTGTTACAAAGATAAATATTTTATTAATCCAAAAGGTAAAATGTTGTTACAGGAGCCACTTCACATAAATCACAAAAACAAATGTGGCAGGTGCAAAAAAAATACAATTAAAGGTCAAATTATATACTATGACTAAAATACTTTAATAAAATATGAAATAGAATTAAAAAAAAAAAAAAAAGAATAGAGGCTAGGGACCATATGTTAACTAAGAACACTAGATGAAGATCTTATTCCTGTTCTATGTTTTGGAGTTGCGCCATGGATGTATGGGGACTGCATGATATGAGTAAAATTTGTAATGTGAATTTATGTGATAAAGTGCAAGTTCACTCAGTTCTGCTTTTCTGCTGCTTTCAGTATACTGCTAAAATACAAATAATTGCTTGTTGAAAAAAGAAAAGAAAAAATAATTCCAACATTTTTATTGAAGAAATTGAACTTTGTACTGAAAAAAGGCATACATTAAAAAAAAGAATGATGCTGACAGTGCAATTTTCTACTGATACCCTCTTTCAACTAAAATAAAAAAACTCAATAAAAATGATACACTGTACAGCCCTGGTATGTTTGCAGGATTGCTAAGTAATTTTAAGTTAAAATTTAATGTTTTAAAATGACTGATGAGTGTGTTTAACAGCCAGTTGGTGATTAACATTATTCATTAGCATCAGAATATTTAAGTGGCTTCTCTGCTACAGAAATAAATCAAGTTATTTTTACCGTCTTGAACCAGAGACTGTTTCAGCTCATCTTTCAGTTTTTCTCTCCCTTTATTTCTACATCTGCTGGTATTTTCAGGAGTGGTTTGGATACTTAGGTAGCTCTATACAAGCTCTTACAAGATACTTGTCATTTGTGTCCACAGGGTTGAAGAAGCCTGTCAACAACCACAGACACACACGTGCAACAAATCCAGAGTAACAGGTTCATTACTTATTTGCACTCACCTGGTCTCCAGGTTTTCCAGCCTCTCCTGGGGCACCAGATGGTCCAGGCAGACCCTGTCCAACAACAGCAGAGGGATTAATTATGTGATGTCACAGGGTTGACAAGGTTGGTTAGTAACAGGTTACATGTAATCAGGATTACATAACAAAAAACAAAACAAAAAATAAGTAACTATAATCAGCAAAGATTACATTTTAAAAATGTGTAATAAATTATAGTTACATTGTCAAGGATTACCTGATTACATTTTTGATTACATCTTTAAAGTATGGCAAATTTGAAATTACAATTGTTATTGATAGCCAATGCTCTGTGCAAAATGCATTTTATTTGCATTGAAATAGTTTTGAGATGTTTTAAGAGAAAAGAATTAGTGGAACTCAAATTTTTATGGCTGTGTGCAAGTATAAGGTGCAATATTTTCAATGTCTGATTTTGAAGTGATCAAAAAGTTTCTAGGTCAGATTATATATATATATTTTTTTTTACATTTTTACATTTACATTTATTTACAAAAATTGCAACGTAATTTGTTTTTAGTGACTGACTACATTTCAAGGTAATCTGACCCAACTCTGTTTCCTGAATAACTGTCTGTCCAACACACTGTAATGCTTTTACTTTTATTTATTTAATACATGCAAATAACACACATGGAAATATGATGATATGACAATATAACCTCACAACAAAATGGGCAAAGAGGAAAAAATAATAAATAAAAAATCATTTAAAAAAAGGTCAAATATAGCATCCCTTCGGTAATTCAAATAATTAGACTGACAGTATCAGTACATTTAGAAACTGAAATATACATATATATAAAAGGTAGAGTGTATTTGAAGATGTACAAGGTCCCAGTTTTCACTAGAAACATTTTTTTTTCTCCATTTCATGTTAAATTGTGCTACTTTTTGGTGGTCTGTAGCAAGTGTTTTTTTCCAAAACAATTTGCCTTCGCAATGTATTTTTTTTTAGGAAACCTAGATTCAGATTAGTTCTTGATTGAGCTAGATTGAGAGATTGAGTAGATTTTTTGGGGGATGCATGGGACATCTACCCCCTCAATATTTAGGATAAATATCATAAATCGTAAATTGACGCAGAAAAGGCACAATTTGGTGCATAAAAGTCAACCACAATGCAAGAAATTAAGTGTGAAATTAAGTGCTCAGAATTGTCTGATGGAGGACCACCAAATGCCCCTCCATTTCATATTTGTCCACACTAATATTAAAACAAAACTAATGCAGTTGCTAACAAAGTAATTCTATTTATTATTTGGGGTGTTGACAGGTGTAGGTTTATAATGAATGGATACTTGGATATTAGTCCACAAACTTGAAACATGGGGATAACAGGAAACAACTGCAACTAGTTTTCCTCCTCCTCGTTACAGAATCTGAATCATACCAATATATTATTGATTTTTCTCATTCCCAGGCTGGTGTATCTGATATTTGATGAGAAAATAAACTCACCTGGAAGCCAGAGGGTCCAGGCTGTCCTTGCTCTCCTCTCTCTCCAGCAGGTCCCTATGATGAACCCAAACACAGGTAATGATCAGTCAAGGACACAAAGAGCAGCTGAGTGTGTCAGCTGTATCTCTCAACATTTAATTACAGTGAAATACTCACAGCGGGGCCAGAAGGTCCAGCAGCACCAGTCTCACCATCTTTTCCAGGCAGACCCTGTTCAGAGAGGGGTATTTAAATTATGGAAACTGATCCAGAGACAGAAAAATAATGAATCCATTTGTGAGTGAAGTATTTATGGAGACAATATACTCACTCTCAGACCAGGACGACCCACAAGACCCTTCTCTCCTGTCTTTCCAGGTTCACCCTGTTGAGGAGAAATCACAGTGAATGATCCTTAGAAAGTCTCTTCAGCTTTGAATGCTACAAGGTGATCAACAGTGCTAGTACTAGTGGTGATATGTGGCTGCTGAAACACTGTATTACTGATCTGTCTGTACTCTACTTTTGTAAAAACTCACATTGGCTCCCTTTGGTCCAGGGAATCCCATCACTCCTGGCTGTCCGCGGGCTCCCTGAGGACCAGGTGGACCGGGGCGACCATCTTCACCAGGGGCACCCTGTCAAAGGCACAAAGTAGGAATTCAGCACCGAGATAACAGATATTAACTATGTAATATTGAGCTGGTCCTGTGACACGTTTACTAAAGTGTGGTCTCCATGTATTGAAGATGTAAAGGAACTGACTCTCTGATGTGCTGTGCCACCTGACTGATGTTTTTCCTGTGTTTGTGAGCACATGGGAAGTAGTGTTGTCACATCTTAAGTGATGATCTGTTTAAAACGCTGCTGGGAAGCCACTTTGAATGCGTCATCTGCTTTATTTTTTTTCCCATTTTGAAGTCTCTAACCTTGAAAGTAAATTTTACTTTTTGTGCACTTTGCTGCTATATGCTCCAGGATTTCGCAGCCTCTTTTTTGGGGACAGACTGTTGTGGTCTAGAGTGCCTGATTTCACAGCAGCTTCACTTGTAGAAAAGACTTCCACACACTGTCTAACTTGCAAAAATCATTGTTTTAATGCTTTAACGTTTCAGTGACTAGACCTTCATCAGGCAAACAGCAGCTTTACTAAAATATTGTGAGGCATGATGCAGTGTTTTGAGGTGTTTTCTTGCCATGACTTTGCAGGAGCAAGTGAAAGTTGCAAAAATAGTTTTTGTATAATTCATTAAAAACTGAAAGCAACTTGTTCCAATGAGAATAAACTCACACTGTTCTGAGTCTGTTATCTATACTAACACTAGCGTTACCACTAACCTGCATATTTACTCAAACTCTCCTGATGTTTTTCAATGCGTGCAGTAAATCTAGATGCAAAAGCCTCTGTCATAGTGATTTATCGTGTCTGTTGTCAACTCATTACAGCCTTTCTCTGGGTGTGTTTTGTGGTAGAATTTTTTTTTCAGTCGATGACTTTTGCTTGTGTTCCACCACAACTTTGCACGTGGTCCAAAACAGTTTACCCCTGCTTTTGTGCAGAAAAACTGGGGTTGGTACATGTGAGACATTCGTGACGCACATGTCCGCATCTTCACAACCAGAGACAAGGAAATTTGGTTGGTTTGGTGACATTACGCATGGGGGCTGTTATGATTGATGAAACTCGTGGGAAACTACAATGACTGGTCAAATTTGTGGAAAAGTTGCAGGGATTGGAAAAAAAATTGCAAAGTCACGTAGAATTCCTGGGCATTGGTGGAATTTGCATTAGTTGATTAGCTGATAAATTATGACAATGACAATCAAACTGCTACTAGTGAGGATGTGCTTCTTTATTTTTCTTAAGATGTTTTAAAATGCTTTGTATCATTTAAGAAGTGAAATGTTGCATCCTTTTCTAAGCATGACTTGAAGTGACATCTAAGGATTAATATTGTACTTACAGAGGGTCCAACTTTGCCTTGAGGACCAGCGTCTCCAGGACGACCAGTGAGACCCTGAAACAGACACACAAGATCATCAGCATCAGTCAAGAAGTGGGATGAATCTCAACAAAATGAAATAACATCTGCCACATCAAACCAACCACAATCTGGTTTGAGACGTGTGAGCAACTCTGTCTGACTGTTCTGACTCACTCTGGCTCCAGGAAGGCCTGACTCTCCTGTGCGTCCAGGGTCTCCAGAAGCACCTTTGGGCCCAGCAGCACCAGGAGAACCACGTTCACCAGGAACACCCTGAAGAGGATAAGATCAGCTAATTAAGTATCAATCTGGTGGAAATATGACGGCTAATTTTTGATCATTTTTCTTGTGCTGCAAATGAAGTTCATGTTGTCAGTGAGCTACAGTCAGCACCCACCTTAGCACCAGCAACACCATCCTGACCTGGGAAACCACGGTTACCAGGAGCTCCCTGAAAAGGGTCACAGAGATGAATTTAGTTAGACTGTGCATTAAAAGGAAAGTTTGTCATGTCACCTTTTACTGATGTTATTGCACACCCTGACAACTTACTCTCTCTCCTGGAGGTCCGAGTGGTCCAGCAGCTCCAGGCTCTCCTCTGGCACCTCTCTTTCCTTCCTCGCCGGCAGGGCCAGGGGCGCCTTGGGGACCAGCAGGGCCCTGAAAGAATTAAGATATGTAAGTAATTTTTCTCTTCAGTTTAATTCTACAAGATGCTTCACAGTTGTTATGCCATATATGGTCAAAAGGTGGAAACAACTCACAAGGTCTCCCTTGGGTCCAGCTTCACCTTTGAACCCAGGCAGACCAGGGTCTCCCTAGACAAGAGAGAAGTAAGACACAACAATAAACAATCATACCACAAACAAATACTGAGGTTTCACAGAGTTTTAGATTATTCCCAAGTGACTCACAGACTGTCCCTTTGGCCCCAGAGGTCCTGTAGCTCCCTGTGGTCCAGGTGGGCCACGGGGGCCGGGGAATCCAGGAGCACCAGCAATACCAGCAGCACCCTTCAAGGAAGAGAGAAATAACCAAATATCAGAATAAAGTAAAACAGTAATATTATGAATTATAAAGAAACATTAAGTGATGGAGGACGCAAAAACCATGTATAAACAAAGAGTGAACTTACAGCAGATCCTTTAGCTCCAGGGATACCATCAGTACCAGGGTTACCCTACACAGACAGAGAAGAAGAAGCAATGCATCATACTGTGGAGACAGTAAGTCCATAAATAACCAGCACAGTGTAAGAATTGTACTGCTGTATGTTGCAAGGGTATTAGACATGACTGTGAGTTATTGCCTTCAAATACCAAAACTTTTAATAACTATATTAAAACAAAAAAACTAAAACTGAAATGGAAACTAACTGAAACTAAACTGAATTGAGAACCAACATTAAAAAATGAAATTACAATGAAACCTAATTTAAAAGATACAAAACTATAATAACTCTGCAGTAAATCAAAATAAACAAACCGATGCTCCGGCAGGTCCAGGAGATCCTGGGGTACCAGCCTCACCACGGGGTCCCTGTGCTCCTTCAGCTCCACGGGCTCCAGTAGGACCAGCTTCTCCCTGACAGGACAGCACACATTTAATTTCTCAGCAGCAGGTAGAAAAACATTTCGTTTACCTGTGAATCCAACACTTGAACCTCTGTATAGCACAGCTGAAGATAATGGTGTGTTTTGCACCTGTTCTGTCCATCCATATAAGAGTCCCATGTATATTAAAGGAACATGACCTTTATTTTAATTAAGCCAACAGAATATGACTCTTGAAGCATCTTTTTCTTTCTTGAGAAGATTGTAGAGTAGTTTGTAGAATACACTACTGAAGCAAATCATTTGTGTATGAAAAAAACAGTTACCACAAGAACCAGGCAACCAAGAGGTGCAATTACCACAAATAGTTCAAGTGACATTCACAAGGCTGTTACTGCTTTATGTTTGGGTCTGCTACAAAAAAAATCTAGTTTATGATGGTATGATCTGTACAAACCTTGGCTCCTGGAGATCCTGGGAAACCCGGAGCTCCTGCAGGACCAACAGGCCCCTGTAGACAGAACACAAATCTACAGGTTAGGAACCTCCTACCCAGGAACAATACATAGAGACAGCAGAGGAAATCTACATAATAGAAAAACTGAAACGTTGTTTGAGATTGCAAGATGCACAGATTGGAAATAAAGTAGGAGAAACACACATCATTCCCTTCCCAAAACAGCAGGGCTGTAACTAATGATTATTTCCACTGTCGATTAATCTGTTAATTATATTTTTTGAATTATTGGTTAATTGGTTGGTCTATAAAATGTCAGAAAATGGAGAAAAATGTTGATTAGTGTTTCCAAAAGCCCAAGATGATGTCCTCAAATGTCTTGTTTTGTCCACAACCCAAAAATATTCAGTTTACTGTCATATAGGAGTAAAGAAACTGGAAAATATTCACATTTAAAAGCTGGAATTTTGGCTTTCATCAGATTAGTTAGTGATTAATTTAATAGTGGAAAACAAATCAAATAATTGTTGCAGCTCTACAATTCAGCGACGAAAACTACAGAAAGGAAACCGGATTTAGTTGATGAAACAGAGAATGGATGAACGTTTAAAAGGCAACTACTTAATGAAATCTTTTTGTTTGTTTTTTGGGAGTTTTATATGTTTTTACATGTTGAAATCATCAGTAAAAACTGAAGTTAAAAAATCTGCAGCTTAATTTCTCATCACTTTGGTGCTGTGTTATCAAAGGCAATAATACTATAAAACATTATGAGCAAAGAAAATTCAATGACCTGCTGTTCTGTAATATGTCATATAATTTAATTGACCTTTGAGGGTTTGCTGCTTTTATTATTTGTTATCATCACTACATTCTGTTTTTTGTCTTTATTGTGTAAATAATGTCACTGAATATGTCAAACAGTATTATACCGCTTATCAGAAATCACAATAAACAAAGTTAAATAAAAAACAAAAATTATTATAAACATTACCAAAGACGAACATCTATTGGATGCAAATTAATGATGATAATACTCACAGGTGGACCAGCAGGACCAGGCAAGCCATCATTTCCGCGGGCACCCTGAGGAGCAGAAAGACAGGACAGTCAGTTGTGTACACTGTGATGAAGAGTCCTTAAAGTTTTAACAAACATTATACAGAAAACTAGAAACATATTGACACTGTGGATTGAAGCAGACATGAGTTTGTTACTCACTGCGGCTCCAGCAGCTCCAGAACGTCCTCTCTCACCAGGCAGACCACGTGGGCCCTGCAGCAGAAGATACCAGTCAGTTTATCTTGATTATTATGAAACATACAGCTTGAATTTACAAACCTCTTATTTATATTCCCGAGCATCCCACTCTGTAACTATTTTATGGCAGACCAGATAAAGCACTGGAGACTCACCATGGGTCCAGGGGCTCCATTCTCTCCGGCAGCACCACCCTCACCCTGATGGGAACAGAGATCAGACAATTAGAAGATGTGAGCAGAAAAGGATAGAAACAACTGCTAAGCAATTAAAATCTGGTTATATTGTAACGACAAAATCCATGTGGTGGTCTTACCTTGGCTCCTGCGGCACCAGTTTCTCCCTTAGCTCCATCCAGACCAGGATGACCCTAAAGAGAAGCACAGACAGGACTCATCAAGACCTCACACATCAGTCAGTCCTCAGGTGTAATGCACAAGCATGAGTTGCAAGGTTCACTCACTCTGTGTCCTTTGATTCCAGGAAGTCCAGGAGTTCCAGGGAATCCACGAGCTCCCTAAGATACAAAAGCATAATATATTTACACACTAAAACTATTACTTATTTACGCTCTATTTTCTTCTCTTGACTGTGAAGTGGTGTAATCCTGGAGTTTTTCACCTGAGGCCCTGCAGGTCCACGGTCTCCAGGTTTGCCAGGTTTTCCAGATTCACCCTGGAAACAAACAGGAAGTAGAATGGTTATTTATGAAAGCAGTGGACAGTGCCTGCTTGATCAGCTGCACTGCACTTCACTGCAAAGATAAGCATGATGCAGCCTGTGTTTTGTGAAGTCATCATCAGTATTGTTAAGAGACATACAGTGCCCCCTGGTGGTACATATGAGTGTAGGGAGCTCCATAAAAAGTTGCTTATATGTTTGATTGGAACATCACTGTGAGATAATGGTATGACAAAAAAGTGAAATAGTTGCATTGTTATTTGGGACATATGACGATAAAACGTTTTTTTTACTGTGAAATATTTCATTCCGTTAATAAACATTATGGTTTGCTTTAGTTTTGTGCTTGTGTTTTACTGAGCTGTGGGTTATATATGAAGATAAAGTCTCGACTCTTACATCACTTCCAGGTTTTCCAGAGGGTCCGGGTGGTCCACGAGGTCCCATTGATCCCTATTGTAAAAACAAAGGTAATTCATTAGTGACAGTTGCTCCAAAGACAATAAGAAAGACTTTTGTGCTGCAAAATGCAAACATCGCCTTCATAACCGCCCATTTTGTTAAACTAAATTTGCAGCTACAGTTCAAATTTTGTGACAACATCAATAATTTTTACTGTGAGAGAGATGAACTTAAATACGCTCATGATACTGTTTGATAATGTTGGTGAACCCCTTTACATTACAGCATTTTAAAGTCAGTCTGTGAAGCGAAGGGGTGCATTCTCGGATATGTGTTAATACTTACAGCTGGACCAGGCTCTCCAGCCTCACCAGGGGCTCCTTGGAAACCCTGTGGCCCCTATAGGTGCAAATAACAAAGCAAAGTATGAGGGATTTATTAAGTCATAGCAAGAATTCCTCACTATACAGTATATTTCCACATTGGCTGTTTGATTATGATAAATAATCTCATAATGATGTTGTGCTGTAATGAATGTACTTACAGGAGCTCCACTAGGTCCAGGGGGACCACGAGGACCCATAGGACCCTGAAAGAGAAACACAGAGTAAGTTCACCTGATTTCATAAATACCACACAGTGTGACGAATTAATTAAATAAATAGCTTGATTTTTTTTTTACATATTGAGAGTGATGGAAAAAATGTAAACCTAACTCCATTTTGAGCTCAGAAGATTTTTGAAAACTTATCTCTTCAATTTGAAGTTGCGATCCCCATACAATATCCCTCCTACAAAACCTCTGCAAAACATATTTCTAAGGAATTTTAAGATATGCTATATATTTTAAAATGGCTTTTAAAGCAGATTTTAATGTGGATCATAGTCCTTTTAAAGAAGAGTAAAATTCTGCTCCAGTTCAGTGTTAACATCAGGGAGGAATCTGATTTAAAAAAAAAGTCAACTAAAATCTCTGTTAGAGTAAAACTGCTGGCCACATGGTGGCAGCATTGCAACCATCTCATGAACATTCACATTTTATTTTTTACCACTTATCCTCAGCAGTAACACTGAGACAAGCTAAGTGTCAGTCATGATGTTGTGTCATTGTAAGAGATAAACACATGAAGCACATAAACTCTTCCTGTACATTGTGCTACTCACCATTGGTCCCTGCATCACACCCATCTGAGCACCTCCAGCCTTCTCATCAAAACCTCCAGCCATCTGAGCAGCAAAGTTCTGTGAAAGCACAAAACAGACAGAGACTGAGATTCAGTTAATGTAGTTTATCCTGCCTGAGCTGCCCGAGCTAAGTGGGCCATTATACACAGCAGCAAGTGAACAACATTAAGCGAATTAATGAGTGTAATGGTGCTTCAGTTAGCATGAAAGAAAACAGGAGGAAAAGATTCGCCTGCTCCCTGCTAAAGATAAGCATCATTTTCACCCTTAATGTCTCTGTGAAAGCATGCTATACAAGAATGCTGCGGTCCATCCAGGACAGTGGGTCTCTAGTGTGTATTCATAGTCTCTCTTCTTTCTTTGAATGAAAAATTAATGTATGGATCAAGTCAAATGTAGCCAAAGCAAAGTCTCAAAGCACAAACAGTCATTCACTGGTTCAATTTATCCTGCACTTGGCAAATAGAGCAAACAATGGATGTAGTGATGGTAAAGACACTGATTATGTCTGTGATTTATGTGAACAATTTACCTCCAAGTCATCTTTAAGTGAGTATTTATACCTCTGTTTTAAATGCTTAGCCAAACAATTCTATCACAGTGTGCTATGATTAGGAGTAAAGTATAGATATAGGAGTGTGGGAGTAAGACCTGATGTACTCTACTTACTGTTTTACAAACTGTTTATGCCTCTGTGTATTCATTACTTCTCATTATGCATATATACGTTTACCACAGTCCTGTTTACATTCAGTTTATTCATTTGCAAATACTGTCTACACACATTTATATTCCTTTATCTATATTTTATTTCTGTTTACAGATCTCATTTTGCTTTTACTTGCGTGATTTTCTTTTGTAATACATATTTGATCCAAGATTTTCATTGTCATTATCCACACTGCCTCTGTAATTGTGCACATGATAATCAAGAACTTGAAACTTAAATCTGAGAAAAGAAGATGAGTTTATGTCCAACTGTTGTTTGTGCCATGTGTTACAGAGGTGCACTCAGACTCACCCCTCCAAGTCCAGGTGGGCCAGGTGGGCCGGGGGGTCCGGGGTTTCCAGGGGTGCCGGGCTCACCGTCTCTTCCACGAGGTCCTGGATTTCCCTAGGGAAAAAGAGACAGGGTGATTTTCTCCGAGATTTCAGGTCAGAAATAATAACTGCTCTTTTGTTCGCACCTACAAAACATTTGTATGGAAAAGCTCGTATCTGTTGCATGATGATTTGGATGTTTCAACCTTGAGCAGGTACACTGTAAAGTCAAACTACAACAGAAGTCTGTCAGTTCAGTTATTATAGTGATTAGAACTGCTGTTGTTTGACCCAGTATTTGGCAGCCTAATGCTGAACAGTTTCTTCTGAGTGCTGCACTGAGCAGATTGGTGGGGGGGGGGGGGGGGGTGGTTTTTGTGACACAATGTGCTGTTGCTCACCTTATCACCCTTGGCGCCAGCTTCTCCGCGTGATCCCTGTTCACCTGGGGGGCCCTGCAAAAACAAAGATATTTGTCTCAGTAAGATTCCCGAGATGGATAAAACTCCTGTTCAAAGTAAATACTATTATTGTCTATTAATAAACATCCTCACTGCACAAGTGCAGACTGAATGTAATTAAGATAATTTTAAAAATCTCACTAAAATTAGTAAAAATGAAAAATATTTACCATAGGGCCTGGTGGTCCTTGTGGTCCTACAACCTGCACAAAGGTAAAAAGAAAGCTTGTGTCAATGCCTCTTTATTACAAGGTCAATCTTTCTCGTTTTGTCCAGTTGTCTTACTTCCTGAACATTCCTGCTTTGTAGGAGGTGGAAATCAGGCTAAAAACACAATCTGATGAGGATTTCGTTTGACAGGGACAAGTTTTGTTAAAAACATAACCTCCTCTTAACCTCTGGTTTGGCTGACTTTGTTCACCTGACATGTGCACTTGCAGCAAAGTTGCTGAGAGGATCTAAGAGGATTTGATTGGGTTCATTATGTCCAAGGAATGTGGGGTTTTTCCTCGTGTGATAGAGAGTTCATTGAGGGATTGTTGGACATTGTAGTTAGCCTCTTATGAGCGAGAAATTGCTCCTGTAATGATCCAAAATCTTTAAATCTTGGGAAAAAGATTATGGAAGAATAAAAAATGATGGATACTTTCTCAGTGTAAGAAGATAATGTCATATCCACAGAGAAATGTCAAAATCATCAAAGCAAGATCTTGAGAAATATGTGTATTGTGTAGGTGAATAACACTAGCATGAATGGGCACATTGTTGGACACTGAACGGTCCCAAAACTGTGTAATTGTTCAGTATAAATAAAATTAACAGAGGAAGAAAGGGTCTGTTTGATAGTTTGTTCTCTGAGATGAATTAACACACAGGCTAATAATACGTATGTGTATAAAACAGGTCAGAGTGGAAGTCTCTTGTACAGTGAGAAATTACTTCAGTATGACCAACTCTAAAGGATTCATACTTACATCTGCAATATCTCCTGGTTCACCTTTCTGGCCCTGATCGATAAAAGACAAAAATGATGTCAGTGGCCTGAAACACTTTATCAAAAAACAAACTACTTGATGCCACAGATATTTCCATACTGTTACTCATTGAGTGAATGGATATCAGTATTTTCCCATAACCCACTGCCTCACCTTTGCACCAATAGTCTCTGATGTTGCAGACAGACGTGTGAAGGAGGAGGAAAAAGAGAACAAAACATTAAAAGTGTACAAGTAAGTAAAAACATTTTCACTGATTTGAATCCTAGTTTGTGATTCGTAGGAAAGGAGACCTGCAAGGAAATCTAATGATGCTAAAGTGATCAAACACCATTCACCAAACCCAAGGGAAAGAACCCATCCAGATTATATTAATGGTGAAATGTAATTTCGAGAGGGATGAAGCAGAAGCAAGCAAGGACTAGGAGATGAGAGTAGATTTCGATCCAGTCATTAACGCTAAATATGAAAGTAAGTAAGAGTTAAGCAAGCTGTAGCAGCCTAGCTTAGCTTATTGGATAAAGCCTGGCAAAATTTAAGGGAATGAATTTATGTTGACTGTAACCTTAAACTTATTCTATATCTGATGGCCTGGGTGATCCAAATTTGAGCAGGAAGTCAGATGTCAGCAAAAGTTGTGATTTGCAATATTACTCTTACTTTAAATATAAAAACACCTGTATGTATTGTCTCCTTAATGTTATATATAATCAGTCAAATAATTCTCATATACCAGGAGGTCTCTTAGGACATCACAGGGATACAGTGGCTCTTTACAAGGCCTTGGACCTCTGACATGTTTATCTATCTAGTCTTAACATGAGGCCTTATACATAAAAAGTCAGGAAAACTTTAAGGAAAACACATTAATTTTGTAGAAGACCTTCAAATGGGTCAGATAAATCATTGAGTTGAGGCTTAGTATGAACAAAGGCTTCGTCTTGAGTTAAAATGAGCAGAAGCATCTCTACTGGTTTAGGTGAGAACCAGACAACACATCTCAGGATCCATCCAACTCCACATGGAGCAGACCTTCACTGGGACTGAGAGGATCCTGATAATGTTGTTTATCTGGTCTCCATCCAAACCACCATGTAGAGGGCCACTTTGGAATGGGGAACATCATTATTGACTGATTCTAAATCATAAAACTGAAATGTTTCAGAGCAGCCAAAACTATTAAAATCAAATCAGTGACTGCTGCAGCCCTGATCAGGCAGGATATTTGGGTCCTGAGGCAGTTCCCCATTCAAAAGTGTTAGCCAGGGTGAGATGAACGCAAGCTAAAAGAGTAATTTATTTATGGGTATGTGAATAAATAAATTACAACCAATGGGGGCACTGGCATCAGCAGGGCAGATGGGACAGCACTCTCCAGATGGGATGAGAGGGTTGGCGCATTCTTTGATCTCCTCGCAGATTATCTCATCACACAGAACCGCTCCGCTGTCGCACACACAGATGCGACACGGCTCGGGCTTCCACACATCCTTATCATTATACTGCTGGCCGTCCTGGATGCAGCCACCTGCCTCCTCTGTGGTGGCCAGCAGGGGGCGCGTGGCAGGTGGACAGAGGAGGAAGACAGGGAGGATGGTTGAGGAGAGAATTAAATAGGAGACGGTTTTGGGGGATTATGCAGTGTTGTGGGTAAAGCAGATGATAAAAAAAGATGGTTTAAGAGAGGGAAGAGGATGAAAGGGGGTCAAGGGGCACAGCAAGGAAGTAGGAGGAGTAATAGCAGTATGGGGGTAAGATGGAGGAGGAGTGGTTAGTGAATGAAGGGGGATGGAGAAAGATAAAAGTTATCCTGTGTCAAAAAAACCTTCATAAAGTAGTGCAAAGTAAACAAAAAATGGCATTCAAAAACACAAAACCGTTTGAGTGTGACTGCATGTTAATGAATAGGGAGGAAGTGGCCTTGTTGCTTTGATGCTGATGAACAGGTGGTGGTTTGACCCAAAAATACACTACTACTAGTTTTAAAAATATCTCATCAAGAAGGCAAGACAATGCTCTACGTTATAGTAAAGAGAATTTTTACAGCAGGATAAAATGTAATGTCAACAAGAGCCACAGTTAACAGTTGTGTCTGAAGCCCTGGTTGAGGTATTTCACGTCGCTGGCTGAGTATATTTAACCCCGCAGGCCTGCTCTCCTCCTTGAATGAATGAACCTCTCTTACAGGGATACTGTGCCCAATTGACAAGCTGCTGCCTTAAGTAAACACGGGCTCCTTCTAAATTTCTCCATCTGGATCCCATAGCTGTGTCAAGCGCCAGTGCAAACACTTTGGGGAATTAAGAGAGGGTGATTTGTTTAATGTATACAGCTCAGGGCCGGGCCTACTAACTGCTGTTTGTTTTTGAGGCATATTTGTGAAAGTGATTCTTAGCACTTGCATGTTACAAAGACGTGTAGTTAGGAATGAGGCTCCTTGCAGCTTTGCTTTCTACTCCACCACTTCTTTCTTATTACAAGTCAAGGGTTAATTTAATGCTAAAAGCTGATTAATGCTATGAGAGAGGGAATTGGAAGCAGTAAAGTTCATCTATAAATACAGCTATATGTCCATCATCTGTTGACTCCCTGCTGTGACCCTTGTCCTCTCCTTCCTGCTACCCTTTGAGCCTGCTAGCCTGGGGTCAAGCACTGTCTGACCCTGTCACTTCACATCATGAAAAGTCCTGAATCTGCTCAGCCAAACCCTGTGGGTGATGGTTACATTTTGTCTACAGGACTTTGCTGAGATTAATTTTCAAGAAATCCTCATTTGTTACACAATCTACCATAGGCATAGATCTTTTTTGGGAGGGACACAGGGGACACATTCCTCTCAATATTTAGAATATATGCATCTGGCCCCCTCAATAAAAACAGAAAAGTAGCAGAGGACTTTCACTTTGACAAAATTAAAGATGTTTACTCTGTAAATGCGCAAATTGATCCCCAGAATGGAGGTGTTTGACACTCAAAATTTTCTAAACCCCAAACCCCCTGTTTCATATGTGTCCCCTCCAATGCTGTAACAAATCCTACACCCTTGCAATCTACAATCTCTAGTGTTTCTGCCACTTAACGGTACAAAAAAAGTAATCCAAAGGCATTTAAGGTCACAATAGGCTTATGTGCAGATCTGCAGCTGAAAACGAGAACTACAGTAGGAGCATACACAGTAGGAGAGGCTGAGCAGCAGGACCCAGGTGAGGACAAGTGGACACTTGTTCACCTGGTCCTCCATCCCTCACAGATGTGCCTTGTCAGCCTCACCTCTCCTCTCCTCAGAAAGAAATACACTGGATTACTTGAAAAGACGTTAGGTAGCCTGCTTAACATTATGCACTCACTTTCTAAGAAACAGTTACAACTATATAACTGTGAATAGCATGTAATGTTACTGGTCATGGCAGCAAACCACCAACCACCGGGTTTTGATTTACTTTCCACCTTCCTTCCAAAACATCAGGTAGAGATGATTTTGAAGGCAAGAAGAAGTCGGTAATGTCATCAGAATAACAGTCCACATTTCTTTTTGCAAGTAAAAAGTAAAAAATCAAGGAAAACAGTGCAACTTACGGTCATCCTCTTCCTGACATCTGACCACGGATAGTAAAACAACTTGGGATGCTACAAGTAGCAGAACAGTCCTTGAGTCCACAAAGCTGAACATGTCTAAATATTAGACATGCAGTAGCTTGGGTGAGAAGTGAAGAGATGGTCTGACCAGACTTTCAGTCAGTGGTGTGTTAGGTGTTTGGTCCCAGAGCCTTATAGCACCATGCAGTCAAACCCTCCAAAAATCTAAGTGGAATCCAACGCGGGGCCCCAGCTGGCACTCTGCACCCACCGCGTCAGGGCAAGCACCGCGGTTTTATGTCCACTGTGCCTTGTATGGATCTTCGTATATTCCAAAATACCAGTCCTTCCCCCAGACCCCCTGTAAGGCTGAAACCCGAACCTCATCTCCCTCCCCTCAATTCAGCAGCATCTACTCTCCCAGGGTTTTTCTTTTTTTTAACTCAACCCCTCCTTCCTCTCTTGACCTGCTTGGCCTGGCCTGGCCATGAGATGCACCTTCACTCACATTAGAAAAGGAGCTACAAGCAGCAGAGCACAGGTCAAGCTCTGACTCCACCAGAAGAACTTAAGATGAATTTCAGGGCAAATTCTTGGTGTTGCAATGACCAACAGGATTGGAAATTAGCACCAACCACCAGAAAATGCCGGTAAAATATGCAAGTGGCTTTGTTTTACTCACCAGTGGGGTAAAAAGCAATGGTAATCTGTTGAGTGGCTGATAGATTTTGGAATCCACAAGCCACAGTGGCAGGTGGCTAAAAAAGTTAATTTCCAATTGACCAATTTGTAAGTTGATAAAAATAATAGCTTTTTAAAAAAATAAAAACAGACACGATACAGTTATGTTAGATTGTAAACATCCGCAAACTGATCACAGACCAATTATAGTACTGTCTTCATCAACTGAGCTTAACTATGTTAAGATTAGTTAAACTAGCAATCCCACACCGGGGAGATTCCCATGTTACAGCAGCTCAAATAGCGCAGATAGAAAAAGCAAATTGTATGGCAATAGAATAATTATAGAATAAAGATTAAAAAAAAAGATATATGTCAGAATTAGAAAAATATAAAATATAAAGTAGTAAATCTAGACACAAATTGTAGGTCACAAAACTTGTAGCACCCAATAATATAATAATTTCCTGAAAATGTAATAAAATTTGTACTTAACTTGATTGAAAATGTAATAAAACCCATTAATGTAATAACTTGACCAATAATTTAATAAAATGACCTGATTGTTACTGTAATAATATTGTTACCAATAATTTAATACCTCATTACATTATTGGGAATTTAATACACAATGCACAGTGATGCCGACTTTGCCTTTATCAGGACATAAATCATCAGGGGTGCAAAACACACTCTGAAAAAAAAGTGTTGAAAAGAGTTAAAGCAGTGGCCCTCAAACTCTTATGGTCAGGCTCCCCTTTATAACGAGAAAATCTGTGATTGGACCACCCATGGTAGTTCATGGTGGAGCAGATTGGTAACAGTCAAAACGCTTCTACTTTTAAAGATACAAATGTATTACGGAAAACTTTTTTCTTAATTCTAAGTTCGACTTGAAAAACGTTTTGAAGGCAGAAAAGTCATAAGATCAGGTGAGGCAAAGGCGACACTTCATTCAATGAGTATCACCTTTGACTCAGATGAAAAAGAACATTTTGTGGAGATTGAACCGACAGTTTTGCCTTCATCGCTTGCTCATCTTTTGCAGCTTTTGTCATCTTCTGATTGTGTCTAATCTAAGATCCATTCTGGTCTAATGGATGATCCTTACACAACAACCAATCCACATGGGTATGGCTGGGTTCATTTCCCTCTGATAGGGATTTTAGTTTGGTGCATCGTTGCCTGATGACAAAGTACCACTTGCTATTTGTTGTAATAGCAAATTCTACACAAAGCCTTACATTTCTGAAACATGAAATCAGAGTCAAATGTCAGTGTTTTTCAGTAGGTTTACGTGACGCTAACAGTGTTAGAATTTTGTACCTGCACATTTTACATTTATAAAAAAAAAGACCCACTTGAAAGGTATTACAATGTTCAATCATATTTAGTGCAAGTGTTTTTAAATTTAGGAAATTATCACATTATTAGGTGCTACATACTTAAAAATCCACTTTTTTTCCAAGACTGACCTGAATCTGGTGCTTTTTAAAAAAAAAAATAGCTAGAAGTCTATAAACCAAAGTAACTATAAGAAAAAAATTCTAACTTTCACAGACAAAGGGAAAAACTTGATGAATCTGTTTTTTTCTACCCATAAAATATTGGTAAAATTATAATAGACACAAAATCATTGTGTGATTAAAACTAGTTTTCCTCTAATTGGAAACTGCTAGAAACAGTTAGATTATATATATATATATGTATATGAAGTCTCAAGTACTGGGACAAGGACAAAAAAAAGTGCCATCTAGAATAATGAGGTGCCATGTGCAGTTAAAGTCACGATTATGGGAACTCAGCACCGGGTCAGCGGGGTTGTTTGTTTCAGTCTAGTCCCTTGGATTAAGGATTAATCCGCAGACTTTAGACAACCTTTAAGTGTTGAGCTGACCAATCAACAGTGCAGTTATGTCATGATCACATGGCTGTCAAACTTTTCTGAGGGCCTCGTCTGTTTGGACAAAGACCATTGACAAGAGGTTGTGAGATCCAGTTAAAAGAACAATCCAACTGTGGCCCACATAAAAGGACGTTTCCCCTGAGATAGAGGTGCACATTTCCTGCATTCAGCAACGATATATTACATTTATGTCTGTATTAGAGCTGGGTGATATGGAGAAAATAAAATATTACGGTGTATCTTGTTATCAATATTGTCACAATACTGTAGGGTTGACTATTGGTGCTTTCACAAAATATATACACAATGACATTTTTGATAAATAATCATCAGTAATGTGGATATATTGACTAAATGGATAAAGGCAAATTACATCACTTTACTGTAATGGAGCCTTACAACCAGGGAAACAACACCTAGGGTATTACAATATCCAAAATCTAAGACAATATCTAGTCTGAGACAGTCCATTCTCACTCCCTGGGTGTCAAGTCTTGTTGCTTTGTCATGCGTGATATCGACGCAAAAGGATGTGATATGTGATTCTGATGCTAAATGCACCCTTTAGTGTCTCTCAGACGCAAACTAACACTAATTTAAACCCATGTATGGCACTATGAGAGCAACTGATGTGTATAAAGAGTGTTAAAGACCACGCAGGTGGATGGATCAAACATAACTGGACTGTCAACCAGGAGACGACAGTCTGTGTCCTGTGTGAAACCAAACCTCACCACTGTTTCATAGTGACATCGCCCAATTTATGTACGGTTGTAATTTACATACTCATTCATCTTCTAACCGCTTCATCCTCTTGAGGGTCGCGGGGGGGCTGGAGCCTATCCCAGCTGACATCGGGCGAGAGGCAGGGTACACCCTGGACAGGTCGCCAGACTATCGCAGGGCTGACACATAGAGACAAACAACCATTCACGCTCACATTCACACCTACGGACAATTTAGAGTTATCAATTAACCTAGTCCCCAATCTGCATGTCTTTGGACTGTGGGAGGAAGCCGGAGTGCCCGGAGAGAACCCACGCTGACACGGGGAGAACATGCAAACTCCGCACAGAAGGGCTCCCACGCCCGGGATCGAACCGGCAACCCTCTTGCTGTGAGGCAACAGTGCTAACCACCACACCACCGTGCCGCCCCTAATTTACATACTGACATTACTAAAGTTACGTAACAAACATGCTTCTTTTAACCTGTAAATATTATCTTTTTTCTAAGTCTAACCAGGCGGCACGGTGGTGTAGTGGTTATTAATGTCACCTCACAGCAAGAGTGTTACTAGTTTGAACCCAGCCCTTCTGTGTGGAGTTAACATGTTCTCCCTGTGTCAGCGTGGGTTTTCTCCAGGTGCTCCAGCTTCCTCCCACAATCCAAAGACATGCAGGTTAATTGGTGACTCTAAATTGCCCATAGATGTGAATGTGAGCGTAAATGGTTGTCTGTCTCTAAGTAGTTTTGTTGCCCAAATTTAATCACGGAGCAAATGTCACAATGTGTTTTGTATATGTCACATATGCTAAAGTGTGCCCTGTGCATTGTGATGAGACACCAAAGAGTGTGACAAAGCGTCAGTATTTGACAACCTGGGAATAAGTATAGGTTGCCTCATATCACGTCAGCAATATAACATTAAAATATTGTCCAGCCCTAGTCTGTTTATCACTTGCTCATGTGCAGTTTAATTGCCCAGTAGCTCTGTCACAGGATTTATTTACCTTCATAGAAACATTCCTGATAAAATAGCACATACATGCCAGAATTATCCATTGTGAAGCTGAGCCAGACGCGTGATGAAACGTCTGTGTGATCTTTATCATGTACCTCTCTCTAGATAGCCCAGGTGAGTGGGCTTGAAAGAAGGTCTTTGTAATAAGGAGAGGCACAGTAATCCCAGGGTCACGACCTTCTAGTGAGCCCCCCTCATTCCACATACTGGAAGGAAAGATTGGAAGCCACCATCTTAGCTCTTATATAGCTGTTTGGTATATTGGAAATATGTTTAAGACAAAAGTTGGTGGAAAACTGCAGCATGCTTTGATTTCACTTTCTTGCTGTCCTGTTCCTCTGTGACCATAAGGAGTGATCATCATAGCTGCTCAGTACAGTGTCCCAGTATCGTAGGATCTTCTGGTCTTAGTAATCTCAACTTTACCAGGACATTGCAAGCAGTGATAATGCTAATGAGACTGGCAACGAAGACATTTCAGGAATTTAAACAGCCAGTTACCCAGCTGAATAAATATTCTGTGGCCTTTAGACAATAGAGGGAGTATACAGTACACAAACACTGTGTCCAGTTTGCTGTGTCAGGTCAGGTCTTTGTTGCTGTGTCACGTTAAGAGAGATGACGTTGCAGTTTTGCTAGAAGGGGCTTTAACTTGGGGAATGACTGAGAGCCTGTTTCATCGCAGATGTTAACATTGGTAAGCTAAAACAGCTCTTCTTGGAAAGGAAACCGAAATAGTAAAAATAGCTAGAGGAACCAAACCACCCTGAAATTATAGATACGTACATGCAAGAAAGTAAATGGAGACTACAAGGATCAGTTGATTATGCTTCATCAGAAGAACACTGAGGGAAAACATAAATCAACATGAATCTAGGGATAATAACGAAATGAGTGCCACCATTTATAGCATCCTACAAGTGCAGAGGATGTGTAATCTCAAAACAAGAGCACAGCTGAGAGATGTGGAGCACTCATTCAACATTCATCTGCCACCGCTCTCTTTAAAACCATGTCGCAGTAATGTCACTGAATACCAGGGCAACTGCAGATCTGTATCAATGTACAGGAGGAATACTGAGCTCAGTTCAATGCCACACATCCTTTTTCTCTGGTGCTCTGACTGTATACTGCCTTCTGCCGTCTCCCAGCACACACAATAGGCCTCTGTGTGCACGGGCCGCGGAATGCTGCGAGATGGCAGGGCAGTGGGATAGCTGCATGGTGAGGATGGGGGTTGGTGGGTGAGGAAGGGTGTGGAAGCTAGGAGGATGAAGGAGGAGGGGTGGGGTGAGGTGGGGAGGTCGGTTTGAGTGTAGGGAAAGGGGAAGAGATGGCAGTGACGGAAGGAGGGTGGTGATGAGGTGGGGGCTGACCTTTCACAACTGTACGGGTGCACAGAGGCTCCAGGGGTCTAGAGGGTGTCTAGGTTTCGGCACAGTGACCGCAGCAGAGGGGTGGCTGTGGTCCTCTGTGTACACACAAAGTGGTGACGGGAGTGTAGTCAGCCCCCACCTGGGAGAGAAGAGAGGACAGACAGGCCCTGAGGGCTCACAGAGTTTCACAATGTATCCTATCCCTCATGCAAAACTGACGAAATGTTCAGGTTGTAATTAACCCACAGGGAATCATCAGAGGACAGATAAGACACCAGTGGTGGCAGCACGCTCAAGGACTGTTGTTACTGTTTTAACATCAACTTTGTTCTGACAAAAGGATGGAAATAAGAAATGAAACCAAAGTTAAATGAACAACTGGACAAAACAGAAATGTAGAGAACAAAAATGAATGTACAGAATATTTAAATACTTTGGTTTAATTACTACACAGCACCACCAGCACCCCCATGAGGCTGTGATGCTCACTATACACCTGAATCTGAAATCGCTTGATAGATGAAAAAGCAGAAACAATTTTGCTTCTCTTGTCTTGCTGCTGGGGCAGAAAATGTGAAGTTTGGCCTTGGGGCAGTGCCAGAGGAAGGGCTGTGATATTACCTCAATCAGAAGAGTTTATCCTTACTACAGTGGCCATTTTAGGACGTCTGAGACTGAATTTGTCAGCTTTAGCTTTACTTTGTCAGACTTGAGCTCAGCTCCTGAAGTAAATATCTGTGTCTTTAGCTGCTAAATGCTTCACTATGCTCAGCAGCTAGTCTGTTTGCCATTCACTCAGCAGGTACAGTACAGAGGAGTTTTTAGAGCTTTCTCGCTGAAAACAGCTGCCTGCTGCTGTGAGAGTGGTGAGAGTGAACCAAAACAGTAGTTTTGCTGTGTGGCCTAGTTTGCAGGCTGAACAGCTAAATATTGAGATGAAACCCACTGTACAGCTCCGGAATCACCCAAATCTGCAGCCACCCTTCGAGCTTAAGATAATTCACCCTGCCACATTACATTGTTTTGATGAAAATATAGATTATAGCTGCTTTTGCCAATGTTGCAATTTGGTCATTAGCTGTAAAGGTAGGATCCGTCCTCTGAGGACCATAATTGTTCCCAGACAGTGAAATCTGCCAAAGTGCAGAGGCAACACTTTAGACTAAAATAACTAATTTCAAAAGATCCCTGTAGTGTTAAAGTAAATTTGACATAACTGAATCATAGCTGGATTGATCGACAGAACACGCATACATTTGCAAGAGTAAATTATGTGACAACTTTACATCATTATTAAGTTAAATAATACTGTTCACTCAACCACTCAGGCAAAAAGACGTCAGCAGTTTTGAGCTGTGCTTCTGTGTGGACTGGAGATAAATACTGACGAACTGAACAAAGAACAAAAGTTGAAGGTGAACTATGCCCATTTTCAAAATTCATACATGTTATTCCTATGGTCTGAGGCAGTCCAAAAATATGAGTAAGAATGAACAACTCTCCCAAATCCAAATACCAGAGTGCCAAAACTCATAATTGTGATTTGTCTGAAACTGGATTGGGAAAAATGTTCAAGATGAAACCGAGAGCACCCAGGAAAATGTACTGAATATATGGGTACATTTTCTGTCTCAGAACTGAGAACACTACAGTAGAATAAAACTCATTTTGGTTAAAAAGAAAACAAACATTAGTTGGTTTCACAAAATCAGGCTCCCATTCTTTGTCTGTGGAGCAGCTACAGACTTTATACCCTTTGACATCACCAGTTTGAGACTCACCTCTCTGGTTTTGAGAAAGAGCAGCTCATGTTCACTAGAATTCTTGATTTCGGTGGTGTTCCCGTTTAAGTGTACTAATTGGTTAATTGTTCTGATTAAGTCTTATTCAAAGGTAGAGCTGTCAGGTCATCAGTCGTCATAGTTGCATGTTTTTTAATGTGTTTATTTGTATGCTTACTGTTAATTTGTTTAAAAACATAATGTAATAATGTAGTTAATGAAAATGTTGCCTCATTTGTCTCAGGTGGTAAAACATTATTAAAAATGCACAACTTAGAAATTGAAATAAACACATTTTGCAACACCCTCGGCACCCCAACATCCACTTTGGGAACCACTATCTATTGGATAAAAGGAAAGATAGGTGGATGGATAGATCCTTTATACTCTCACTCTCCCTTTTGTATGTGTGTGTGTGGGTACGTGTGTGTGTGTGTGTGTGTGTGTGTGTGTGTGTGTGTGTGTGTGTTTCACTATGTGGGTGAGGTTCACTTCGGAGAAGAGATTGGAATTCCTTTCTCCCTGGGTGGCACAGGGATAATGGCCCTTATCCTTTAATTTGAGAGATGCATTAAACGATGCATTAAATCTCTACAAGCATTTAACAGTTTCCAATAAGGAGCTTTGCCTCACCATGTACTGTTCTTATTTCATGGCTCTACTTAATATCAAATTATTAATATGCAGCTCTACAGTAGGACAGTGGAAAAGTAAAAGGCTTTAGGCTTAACTGAGACTGGAAATGGATTCAATTAAGGTGTTTTAGGCACGTTGTCTCTGTGGTAATAAAACATTCAGTCCAACATGAGTGGTGTGTGTGGTAGCCTGAGGAGGGTTTCGAGGCCCAGAGGGGCTTTGGGTGATTTGGAAAAATAAGCATGAATAAATCCTATGAAAATGGCAGGGTAATTCGTGTAATGTGTCCGGGTGCTTTCAGTTGGTTTAGAACTAATAAATATCTCTTACCATGTTTATTACCACACATTTTCAAGCATAAACTAGCTGTTCTAACTTAACTTTGAATAACGACTCAACATCTTTAGCCAACTCTTTTTAACTTCTTAGAGGCTGTTAGTCTGTATCGTCAATTTGTTTTATTAACCCAAATTTTTATCTGATTAATCCAAATGCTGTTCCAATCACATTTCAGCAGCTACTACACCTTTTTCTTCCAAACTGGCTGCCCAAAGTGGACTCTAAGCCAGGGCTTTATCCAGACCTCCAGATTACTGAGCCTGAATCAAAGCACCAGACCCGGTATGTTTCTTTTCCTGTGTGAGGTGGAGGGGGGAAGAGGTTAAGTTTGTGCAGGCTTGGCGAGTGCAGCGAGGGGGGCTTTCTCACACAAGATGGAGGATGAAGGGACAAAGGTGGCATTCATTGGCCCAGGAATGGAAAACATTTTCGTCTGAAAACAGAGAAGCTACAACCGGCAGAGGTAGTGCGGGGAGGCCATCGGTTAGCATGTACCCCTTTGGAGAAGTCACACGCCTAGAAATGCAGAGGGTACCACCAGAACCTAGTGGGGCCTTGTTTAATTGGTAATGGAGATAATAACATGTCACCCTCTAGAGTCTGCTTGGAAATTAATACTGCACAGTCTGCAAGCATTAGAAAGGTAGAAGGTGAATGATTAGCATGTGTGCTGTGAAACTGGAGGTAGGTGTGGTGGAGGATCACCAGGATCCTTGATCTCCTGATTGATTTAAGTTGCCTTCACAAGGATTGCCTTGGAGGAAAATGAAAAATAGTTCAAAAAGTAGGATAACTGGCAAAAAAAGAAACAAATTTCCAACTGTTTTTCGAGTATGCTTTAAAAAGCTCCATCACAGTAAGCCTCTGTCATGCTGAGGAGCATCTCACAAAGCAGCTGTCATCAAAGACAGGAAGCCAGGGCTCAACCTCAAGAGATCACAAATTATACAATAAATTGTGTTTGAAGCACCAGGAAGCCTGCCAAAACCAGTATGTGGGGAGGAAGGGTATCAGACACACGACTGTGATGTGTCCTCGAAACAAAACAGCAGAGTCAGAGAACAGAGACTAGCCTGAATATGGGGTCCTGGAGTGAGTGTGCCACCTAGAGGACAAGACAGTGAGATTTCAGTGAGTCAGTGTGGGAAACTCACCATGGGGTGTCGCCACTTAACAGCAGTAGAAATAATTCTCTTGACACCTTGACTTATTACCTATTTACATCATTTACTTGACTGAATAACAACACACATTTACACCAGTCCATATTTAGATTCAATGAATACTGTAAGATTATTATTATTATTTTTTTAAAAGATATATTTTGGGGCATTTTGGCCTTTGATCGACAGGACAGACAAGTGTGAAAGGGGGAGAGAGAGGGGGAGTGACAGGCAGGAAATGGCCACAGGCTGGAGTCAAACCCGGGCTCCTGCGGCAACAGCCTTGTACATGGGGCGCCTGCTCTATCCACTAAGGCCCTGTTTAGACGACAAAGACACCCCATATAAGATTAAATTTAACTGACAGATACAGCTGAAACACTTAATCATAGATTCCTGTTGTGATACTGATAAGGGATTCACCAAGTGAATGTCACATTGGAGCACAGATGTTTGAGATGCAGATCATTAAATATGTATTCTTCCACAGAGCTAATAGTAGATAATTAATGACTGTTATTATTTTTACTAACATCAGCATTTTTTGCCATCATCATCATGACCATCCTTGTAATTATTGATAATAATAGTAAGATGTCTTTCTAGTAGTAGTTCTTCTACAGCAAATCTTTGGAAAGCAACATAATTAACGAAACATAAAGTTGCAGAAAAAAGAAAATATATTATAAATGAAATATCAGTATATGAATGTATACAAGGAAAAGTAAATAATTCCAGGCTTTAAATGGTCAAATTTCTGTAATAAGAGTTAAAGCTTCAGAGTGTATGATTTAGGGAGATACATTTTTAGAAACTGAATATAAGTATATTTTATTGAGTGTATAATCACCTGAAAATACGAATCATGTTGCATTGCTATGTTTCTACAGTAGAAGAGAACAAAAAAACACTGGCTCTAGATAGGACCATCCAGGTTTTTGTGTTAGCCACTGTAGTTAGCAGCCTCTCTGTGACGACAGAGAAGCTGCTAACTACACTTGGTTCACACTTGGCACAGGGGAGAAGTTTCAGCTTCTTGCAATCTGCAATCCACACCACTAGATGCCGCTAAATCCTACAAACCGCTCCTTTAAATACACTTGTTTGCTGACATATGTCCACTTGTCCAAGGCCAGTTGATGCTAAATGCTGCAATGTTTGGAGAGTAAAATTTGTTTAGTGATATTTGAGCTCTTCCTAGCAATTTCAACCACAATTCTATGTTCAAATTTGGACCACGATTATCACTACAGTATTTTATGTTTACACTGTCCACAGTGACATTATTCATCTATTAATAATAATAATACATTTTATTTATAGAGCACTTTTCATAGCACTCAAAGACACTTTACATTAGTTATAAACGATCATAAAATTGAAATTCACAAAAATACATCCAACATTATTAACACATTAAAAGCTCTTTTGAAACGTTTTGACGAGTGATTTGAACCGGAAAGGTTGATGCAATCACTCCGCAAACACCTGTTTGGGGAGATAGTCCCAGAGGGAGGGGGCGGCTATGGAGAAAGCTCTGTCACCCCAGGTCTGTTGCTTTTTTCTTTTAATTTGAAACGTAATACACTGCAAGTTATTTAGGATGAAAAAGCTGAATACCCAATGATCAGTGAGTAGACTTTAAGTGCTAAAAGTAATATAACCTAAGTATGAACGTGATTTTTCCACCTTAATAATCAGCTGCAGTTGAAAGTTATACCTACACCAAACACTGGAGTGGTTTCAGTAGTTGCTAGTTACAGTATTGACCCCACCGTCTGAACCAACATGCTGTCTGTGTCACAGCCCCGCCCCCCGAGCCTTCACTTGACCCAGTCTGCAAGACAGCAGCTGCTTTTAAAGCTCTGAGGACCAAGGGGCATTGGTCACAAATATCTCTCTAGATCAGCTACTGGGGGGGAAAAAATAAACTCTTCTGAATTATTAAAGATTAAGCCCTACTTATCACAATGCACTGCCTGAAGAGTCTGAGGACAGCTAACCCGGGAATCTTGCAGCTATTTAAAAATGCAGGGATCTCCGCCAGAGTTGGAGCTGAAAACATTGTTTGGTCGAGGACGCAGCAACCTGTTCATCTCCCCTGCTGGGCTGCAGCATCACAGCACACCCACAGAGCCTTTCACGAACAAAAGCCCCCTGATGTGGACCAAGAGCACCCCAAGTAGGTCACAGTAGGGTGTCTATGAACGAATAAATCACCATTAATTAGCCAAAATATTTTTCATAAATTTACAACAATGAAATTCCTGAGAGATGTCAGATGTAATTAACTGTGTGGTTGTAACATTTCATGCTACTATAACTAGCAACTCATACCATATCATAAAACTTAACACCTACTTAACGTTAACAATAACAAGAATAATGGTGGTCAGTAACCACAGTAAAATCTGTTTTAAGCATAGAAACAGATGGAAACGGCCGCTCTGACTATCCTATTATGTTGACTGTCTGTTCAACTTTATGTTTTAAGCCTAAAACATCTCTTAAGTTCAGCATTCACCATAATTTTTAACTTTTTGTGTTAAATATTTGATGGCAACAGCTCTTACCAGTAACGTTATTCACTTTCTTGCGAGGCGTTTTAAGAGCAATCCCACCGTCATATTTGTCCGTTAACGTTAGCCAAACATAAAGCTAGCAGATGACGTTAGCTAACCACGGAGACGGAAACAGCTAGCCCGTTCTGTTCAAAAGTAATAAATAAATAAATGAAATGAAAAACAACGCCCAGTACATGTTTTTTTTAATTAATAAACAAACTAAAGTGTAAAACAAGTTGCGGTTTTAAAGCATATATGTATTAGTTTTAAAGAGTTAGCGTATCGGTTGGCATATGCGGTTTAATATCATTCCGCTGGTTGCCTAGCAACCACAGACTAATGACATGGCGCCAGGAAGTTACTGCGTTCTGCCAGTCCGGTCCGAGAAGTGCTCCCAGGTAAATCCACAAAATGTCTTTTTTTTTTACACACCTTTTTGTAAAGGTTAAACAAACGAGATATACTTTAATGTTTTAATCGGTGAGCAGTAGAGGTGCTGGTAGGTGGGGTTTTTTTCATCCTTGGGCAGAGGAAGGCTTACTTTTCCCCCTACTTCCTGCCTTTATGCTAAGCTAACTATATTTTGTCTCTAGCTAATATTACATAACATTATCTAGTTACTTATGTTAAAGGGATATTTCTGATTTTTCAAGTGGGGTTGTATGAGGTACTTATCCATAGTTGGTTGATTACCTACAGTAGATGGTGGTCGGTATGCCCCCAGTTTGAAGAAACAGGCAGAAATTCCACAATGGAAGCTAAGCAATTCACCACTGTGGATTGGATCAATGATAAAATGTATTTTAGCCACCAAAAACAATCAATATCACTTTTAGTGTACGCTACATTAGGAGTATTTTCACTGCTTTACCTTTGCATCAGACAGAAATTTCTGACTGAAAACTGAAGCCAATATATCACTCTCTTCAAAGCCAGACTCCATTGAGAAAAACAGTGATTTAACACAGGAGCTGCTGGTCTACCACTGCCTCAATAGTTATTTTGTTTGTGTAATTGTGTGATTTTGGCATTTAAATGGGCTATTTCTGATTAACCAAAGTGACACAATAACACTAACTAACTAACTGAGTGAGGCAGCGGTGGACCAGCAGCTCCTGTTTTCAATGAGTCAAAATTGTTGCTTTTGTCAATGGAGTCTGGTGGCTTTGAAGAGTGTAGACTTATGGAACTGAAGCCATTAATGACTTCCCTGTTGGAACGAGCTGTCTGACAGAAAGGTAATGCGGTTAAAATACTCTCAATATAACGTACACTTGAACTGTTATTGATTGTTTTAGGTGGGATTTTTTTAGGTGTCTAAAATATGTTTTGTTGCTGACCCCTCCAAAGCAGTAAAGTGCGCAGCTTCCTTGCTGGACTCCAGTCTTTCTTTTCCAAATTAGGGGCGTGCCGACTGACCTCTACTATAAATAATACACTAACTAAAGATAAGTATCTCATACAACCCCACTTAAAAAAAACTGAATTATCGCTTTAACTCACTGATAAGAGAGTGGTATCAATTTTGTCCTTTAGTTACTCTTGGTAAGAATGCAAATAAGCATTGTCTCCCACAAAACGACATTTTTTAAATTGAATTATTCATAGATTTTATGATTGGCATGGAGTATATGAGTTACAAGTACACAATTAGGGTTTGGGCAAAAAAAAAAATGTGTTTATCATTTTTTAAATTGGCAAGGTGAATAATATTTCAAAGTACATGTGTATTTTAGGTATGCTAGACCCAAAGGCGCCTGAGAAAACATATAAACATATAACATTGTCTGAAGAACTAGGTCAATAGCTGGATGTTTGCCAGTATTTTCACTACAGGCCATGTTGTCAACACAAGCATTGGCACACCGGTCATGGTTTTCACTTGATACATTGGAGCCAGTCCAAAATCAAAGATTACAACATACATGTTATGTGTGCTGTTTGTTTTGGCAGAAGTAGGTTGATGTCCAGCATGGAGGACCTACTTTTCTACACCATCACTGAAGGCAAGGAGATGATCCCCCTGTCTCAGTTCATCTCTGTGAGTCAACAACACAGTCACACTCTCTGTCACGCCATGGACTCTTTTGACTTTCCATGACGTGTATGGATGTACATACAAACACACTCTGCCCTACAGCAGTATTGTATTTCCATAAAACACCTATGGCTTATGTTAAAGCAACCTTGGGGAGTATATAGAAGCCCGCGACAGGATTCCAGAGTGTCTCCAGCTGAACACGGGGTCAAGTTTAAAAGGTGTTTAAAGACTGTCTTATGTAATAGGACTAAATATAGTAGGTGTGACTCTGAGGGAATCGGCACCAGAGGAACATGCATTTTTAACATTGAAGTTTAATTACTTTGGGGCTTTAATTACAATATCTTAATTTTGAGATTGTACCACCAGATGTGATGGCAACCAGATTAAAGGCATTTAATTTTAACTACAGAACCTAAGAGTTTACAGAGTGACTATGGTAGACTGTAAGGCACAGACCTCCTTATACATTGGCACCCCACACACACATATTACTGAAAAGATGTTGAGCTTTTATGAATCTGTGCCACAGTTCATCTTTTTAAAGTCTTGCAAGGGGCACGTTCTGTACCCTACATACTCAGAAGGTGACCAGGACATATACTGTGTGGTGTTTTTGTCTTGAAATTAATCTCACTCTCATTTAGCTTCACGTGGTGCAACCTTTTACACAGTCACGTTAAAAGATAGGCAGACATGGACATCTGGTGAACTCAGTGTCTATGGCAACTCAGTAATTTTAAAAACAAGCACACATTCAGGAGAAGAGACATGTGTCAACACAGGAGGCTTGTTGTCGTGCCACGGATGATTGGCTGTGTTTGTAGAGGTGACCGGGTTAGAGCATAGATGGTGAAGGTGTTAGTGTCCTTCTGTGTCGATAACTGCAAAACATTCTTCCTAACAAGTCATAGTCAGCCTTCAAGAATATTTCTTGTTAAGAAAGAAATAATTGTTTTTAAAGCCAGAGTTAGTTAGTTAAATCCAGTTTCTGTTGTAGAAATGGCAGCGTAAGATGGGAAATCACTGTAATAGTATCAAGGAAATGACACTGAATTTTATAAAGATGTGGAAAGTAGCTGATTTACATTTAAATAGCTGAAACTGTTGTCGACTGATTAAGATGCCTGGTTAAGATGGAGATACCTGGCAGTGATCTGTTTGGCAAATCCATCAAAAACATTCAAATTTTATGGATTTGGACTCATTGATGAATGGATTAGATATTGGTGGTCAAAGGTCAAGGTCACTGTGACTTTACATCTGTCTCATTCTCATGAACATGTCTTGAGGGAATTTCTTCAAATTTGACACAAACGTCCACTTGGACTCAGCGATGAACTGATTAGAATTTGGTGGTTGAAAGGTCAAATGTCAAGGTCACTGTGACCTTACAAAACCTTGTCACTAATCTTCGTGTCCACCTTGAAACTGTGTTGATTGTTTAGATCTTCTTGGCTGCCAGGTTGAAAATGTGTTTGAAGCATCCACGTTTTCACAAACATTAACAAAACTATAACTGCAGCTTGACTGGTGCGTGGAGGCATACATTGATATATTATATATCTATAGTGCCCTTGACAATGTAACTGATTGTTCAGTACTGTTTATTAATCAATGAATTGTTTGATCTATAAGACACCAGAACATAGTAAAGAAAAAAGTCCATCACACCCTCCAGAAGCCCAGGTTTGATTATTTAAATTACTTGTTCAATCTGACCAACGGTCCAAAATACCTGGTTTACTATCATAGAAGACTAAGAAAACCAGCAAATATTTGCATTTGCCGCTCAGCTAGATACAATGTATTTATATCATGTTTATTTTTATAATGACTTGAATCAAATAATCAACATTGTGTCAACTCTACACGACCATGTGTATTTAATAACAGTTTTATTCATTATATACAGATTCAGGCATACATGGTACATCAGTATTTCATTAGTTAAGATATCATGTAATAAACACTATGTCAGTGTGGTTAAACTAATTTTAGTTTATGAGTGAATTTGATATCAAGTGGGTTGGACCAGTAAAACCACTGCATAATAACCCGTAAGTAACAACACCTCCAAATGTTTCTCTTTCTTTCAGTGTAAAGAAGTAGAAATACGCGAAGAAAATGTTCATTCATTTACTAAATGGATGATGAACAGCATGACGTGTCCTAAGAAGAATACGTACAATTCCAACAATATATCTCAGTTTTCCACATTCAGTCATTCTGCTACTCACTGTCATTACATGTGCATTTTTACATACATTTCCACCCCTGTGTATTAATTCTACCATCACCACACCAAATTAAAGTGGAAGCTATTGAGGAAGCAGGTTAAGTTGTCTGCTGCGTTCCAAACCATTTACAAATCTAAAGAATCTAAAAAAATCTTTTTGGCAGTGTCTGATACAGATTCTTTTGTACTTAGGTGGCAGATTGACAATGTTTTGCACAATGTTTAATGACCACGATAAGTTGTTGTTGTAGTTTTTTCAGATAACTGTATTGTGTTCAGGGTGGAAAAGTCTCTAAAGTAGCTCTTTGCATAAAGTAGGCACCTCAGTGTTAATGTGCTCCTGAAACCTGGCACCACTTGGCCTTTGCAAGTGCATTAATACTAGGCGTGCAAAGTCATTCAGTGAGCCAGGTTGGACCCTTTTGCGGCCTGCTTCTGGCCCATAGACATACACCCCTGCACTATATCTTGTTAGTTGAGCTATTTTTCACAAGGCCTATCTGTGTCTGTTGTGTGTTGTTATTCAAAAACTCCACAGACTTGAACACAAAACCCTCTCATACATTCAGTCAAAGGATAAAACTCGACGAGGGAAGCCCCATCTTTAGCATTTCCTGCCCTGAAGCAAAGAATCACTCACAGACATTCAACAACAGCAACAGCGGGCTTGTAGCCATGTGCTTTTTGGTCCGTTTGCTTACAGTTACCAGATGAGATGACTCTGGGGCCTCGTAGGTCGGATCAGTCATGCACATGGTGTCCCCAAAATAGACGCACATGCTTCACACAGTGACTGTTAGCTTGACGTGTGATTTACTAGAAGGATTCCAGTGAGCCAGTCTACGCCTGTATTTCCTCCCAAATCCCATGTGGGCACCCCTGAGCCTTTTAAGTCCCCTAATTATATCCATCTACTTGTTTGATACCCTGCTAACTGAAAATACATAAACACTACTGTGCACGATGATCCAAAATGTTTATGAATAATGTCTGTCATCTATGACTTGCACTTTTTCCGTCTTAAAAACCTGCTTTATCTACCTCCTCTCCAGGCTTTGAGAAAAACTGGTTTGTTAACATCTGACCCTCGGCTGCGTGACTGTGTCCGTCAGATGCGACAATCCTCACTTGACTCTATAGGGCCTGTCATGATGGACAAGAAGCTCTTCAGAAGGTGAGAAAAGCTTTGTGTATTTATGGAGACATAGTTATGCACAGAGGGGGAGTATTCAACTTTCACCTGCGAGAGAAAAGTAGAAAGAACACCCTCTGTAATTACATATATATGTATATGAACACTTGATTTCTATCACTGCTGCACAACCACTTTTACCTCCGCCGAGGAGGTTATGTTTTTGCAAGCATTGGTTTGTTTGTCTGCAAAATAACTCAAAAAGTTCTGAACGGATTTTGATGAAATTTTCAGGAAAGGTTGATAATGGGACAAGGAACAGATGATAAATGGTGATCGGTTGAAGCGAAGTGGATAAAATCCAAGCTGCTTGGCGGAGGTCTGCGCTCTCCGAGTGCTTTTCTAATTTGGTTTTTATTCTAATGTTTTTCATACATTTCTTCTCAGTTGGAAATTGCATATTCAAATTAGTTTGTGAAACCAGCAGATCTGCAAAAAAAGCAAAGGAAAAAGGATGATCCAAGTTGTAAGGTTAGGTGAGGTTAGGGGTTATTCACACTTTTTTGTGGACATGCAAAGGAGTAACAGGAGGAGTAAACTGTGGTCAGCGCTATTTGAGTCCAAGAGACTGACAGAGACAGGCGTTTTACGGCCGACAGCTGCTGCTAACCAAATTCACATGCACACATGGCAGTCAAAGCAGTGGACGGTGCAGAAAGACATAGGGGTCTCAGGGGCTGTTAAAAAAAGGGCATCATTCTGGTTGAGTTCCAGTCCACACTGTGGCAATTACATGAGTGCACTCTACAGATCTCAGCAGTATCATTTGTAAGTGTAATTCACTCAATCTCCTCCTTTGGTCTGGAACAGCAGAGTGTTACACAGTCTGGTAGTCTTCGTCAAATTTAATTGGCCGTGTCCGTCTTTTTTGCTTGCTTTCTTTGATTTGCGAGGCTATCCTTTCCTGAAGAACACTTGAGAGCTTACTATAAATATGCTACTAGAAATAGAGAGCACTATCTCCTATTTTTTTTTTTTTTTAGGAAATGACTCATATGAATAATGCAGGCGCTCTCCACTCTCTTCTCCTGGTGTCTCAAAACCTCACGCTAGCATCGCCTTGGATTAGTGAGGGCTGCAGGCCAGATATTTTAGTTCAGACCAGCTGTGACAGAATGCACAGACCTTTCCTTGAGAGCATACAACACTGCTGACCAATCATAGTAGTGAAAATCTATAATAACTATCAGGATCTGCTGATATGGGCAGGCGTGTTTGTTAGTTGGGTATTTATTGGCCTGAAGACTGTTGCTTTGACTCCAGTGTGATGAAAACAAAATGATGAAAGCCCAGTGAGGAGCTGAGCATGTCAATTATATTGATTGGATCTTCAGTTATACAAACACATTTTAGGCAGAACTGCTCTCAGTGATTGAGGCTGTGGTGTTTGAGAGAAGCAAAACTTTGTCTGGTGTTCTTGCTAATTGTAAAAAATGCTATCCAACCATATAACTGTAACTCATAATAACTGTTACCTTACTTTCAGAGGTCAACTTGACATTTCGCTAAGCCCTGCCCCTTTGTGATTGTCCAAGCTAAATAAGCAGGAGCCCACACTGTAACTAACTGCACTCCCTGAAGAAATATTATCATATTTTTGGAAAAATGAAAGAGTGATTCCAGAGAGAAGCAGACAGAGGGGTCTACAATCTGTGTTTGAATGATATATCCAGGATGTCAAACTGACTCAGCAGCAACAACAGGTTAAAAAGACAAAGATAGTTAGAAGCTAAAGCCGAACTATAGGCTACAGATCACAGTGTCAAAGTGAACCACCACATCACTGCTGATCGCCACAGAACACAATGAATATAAAGGGAAACTTTGCTGATATTGAACCAGCTGTGTGGCATCACAGTGCGTGCAGATGAACAGTGTTCCCTTCACTGGTTCCTGTGCAGCAGGGTCGGTCCTTGTTTCACTGTTATAATCATTACAAAGCAAAAGCAGCATGTGTATACATTCAGTAGGCTATATCTTCAGTAGCTAGCTAGCTAACCCTACACTTTTCAGGGTTTGATTTTGGTTTTGGAACAGGGAAGAAACATATATCTTTTTCCAACCTCTCCAAGTAACGAGTATCATCAATACACGACGTGCCCCAGGCACAACATTTAGCTCCAAATCCACAAAACCAGCCTGAAAATGAAGGAAATCTGAAACGATTGCATCAGAGTCAATGACCCTGGTCTGATCCAGCCTGAAGCTACGTTATGATTGGCCAGTCTGCGTCCAGGGGCAGGACTTAACGAAGGGTCAATCAGCCATACTAGCCTGTAGTCATCTAGTTAATATGCACAGCACTCTGAATGCTATGGTCATTTCATTAATTAATAAATGCAGAAGTCATTACCATTTATGTGAGTAAATTATTATAGGATTATGTCCTTCTCTGGTTTCTTGTTCTTAAAGGCATACTATGCAGGATTTTCCTTAAAATGTCCACAAGACACACAAAGTAACCAGGGACAAAGACACTGAGAGGCACTTTGTAAATGAACTGAGCACCAAAAACAAAATTGAATTCACTTCAACTTATCGTTATGTGTATGTGTTTCGGTCTGGGGTGTTTTTGTAATTACAGGGTCTGTATTTGAAATTCTTTGTAATTCTCCTCATGACGTCTGTTCAATAATGTGTCCTCTTACAGATGTGTGGGCAACAACATCATGCTGCTGACTAAGGCTTTCAGAAAAAAGTTCATCATCCCGAACTTTGAAGAGTTCACCATGCACGTTGACAGGATGTATGAGGCTGCACAACAGCAGGAGGCAGGACAAGTGAGTACTGTGATAAACTAGAGCTGCAAAGAGTAAGCGATTACTCCATTAAGTGGCAGCTATAAAATTAATCGGCACACATTTTGACTATCAGTTTATTGGTTTAAGTATTTTTTCATAAAAGACGTCTCTGATTTAAGCTTCTTAAATGTGACTTTTTTTCTGGGTTCTTTACTCCTCTATGATATTAAACAGAATATTTTGGGTTGTGGACAAAAGAAGAAATTTCAGGACGTCATCTTGGGCTTTGGGAAACACTGATTGACATTTTTCACCACTTCCTGACATTTTATAGACCAACAACTAATTGGTTATTTGAGAAAATAATTGACAGATTAATCGACAGCGAGGATAAGTGTTACTTGCAGCCCTGTAATAAACTAATCCACATACTAATCCATTGTGTGCTCATTCGTTACAGTAACTGTCATGTGTGTCTTCATGCAGGTAGCTGATTACATTCCTCAGCTGGCTAAGTTCAGTCCTGATCTCTGGGGTGTATCTCTGTGCACAATCGACGGACAGAGGTACGGTGACATCATCACTTCATCATGTTACCATTCTGAAAACCTCCACCGTGTGTACTCCCTCACTAACACTCCTCCATTTTTGTTTTGTCTCCATGCTTCTCCATCACATCCTCATGCCATGCAGACACTCTGTTGGTGACACCAAGGTTCCCTTTTGTCTGCAGTCGTGTGTGAAACCTCTGGAGTATGCCATCGCTGTGCACGAGTTCGGCGGTGACAATGTTCACCACTTTGTGGGCAAAGAGCCCAGTGGATTCAAGTTCAACAAGCTGTCACTCAATGAGGATGGTAAGTGGTGAGCGTTATTGAAACTTTCACTCCAGTTATCCTTTTTACATGAGAACAAACAGTAACAGTAATACTGAGTGTACATGTGATTAATCCTGGATTTGTAAAAAGTGAAACTCCACAAAGCACACCTTCTCCCCCAGAATGTGATTGCGAAATTTTGGAAACAGAAATTTCAACAGTCTCTAGTTGTTGACAGAACAAAGATATTGCAAGAATTTACTGGAAAATAAGTTGTCCAGAAGGACTTTATTATTTAAACACCTAACTTTGAAGCAATTTTCTATTACATTCCCTCTGAAGCAAACAGAACTGTACTTTATGTGCTCAGTTTATTAGCACATCAGTTACTCTGATGAAATATCCTCTCTGATCTCAGCACTTTATTGCTCTTGTGTTTAGGAGTAAATGAGTAATACATTCTCTCGTTTCTCATGCAGATAAACCACACAACCCGATGGTGAATGCCGGAGCTATCGTCATCAGTTCTTTAATTAAGGTAAAATCTGAAGGCTTGTCAGTAATGAACACACTGATATGACAGTAGATACAGAGGTTTTCATTTTAGACTACACACACAAAATATACTTACTAACAGTCATTTGTCATTAATTAGGATGTCAGGGTGAAAAACAAAGAGTGGAATCTCAGGAAGTATCTGTTTATGCCAAAAACAATGTTTTGAAATTGAGACCTTGTTAAATGTTAAATGTTAAATGTAGCTTTCTGCTGCAGCTTCTCACTACACAGATCAAATGTAGGCCAGTGGTTCCCGACAATCTTCCTTAAGGGACCACTTTTCTATCATTGAGTAAACTGACAACCCCAAATTAAGAGGCATATTTAATGGATATTTCGTATTATATGAAATGCATAACTGTAACAGTACAGAACAAATTCATCATAGCGTTAGTTCAGGCAGGACACAATGTCAAGCTCAGCTCACATCCCAGCTACATCAGCTGATCTCTGCCTACTGTTGCTGCTTCCTCTCCAAGCTGCTTTGCAACCCGCCTCCACCCCAGCTCCTCCTTTTGATGCTGTGTCTGACTTATCAATGTCATTTCTGTTTGTCATTGATGCTGCTCTGTTCCAGTCCTGGGGGTCTTTGCTGCTGCTCTCCCTGCCTTAGGCTTTCCATGTAGGCACATGGAAGGGCAGGGGGGTTTGCCTCTCTCCCTCAGGCTTTCGTCATTTGCACGTGGAAGGGCAGGCAGGTGTGCTTTCTCTGCCTTATGGTTTTCCATGCAGGCCAGAGGAAAGGCAGAGGGGCCCCAGAACAGAGCCATACCACCAAATATAATACTGCAAATGGAAATAAAGTTTTCTTTGACTAAAGTGTTCCTGACTGAACTGAAAAACTGTACAGTTGACCCAAATTCAATCAGGAGATACTCTTCTGAGATAAAAGAAAATTTATTTACATGTGTACATAGGTATGGGAAATGTGAAAAGTCTTTGGCACCATCGTGATGTCATCTATTGCAGGAGGGTGGTAAAGACAGTAGATTAGGGAGCCCCCCCTGTGGAGTCTAGATGCTGGTGGTGGTAATGCTGGTGATGAGATGAAGAGGGAGCGGAGGATCTGGTTGTGAAGAGGAGTGTGAGAGGAATTTTGATGAGCTCGTCCTGGGCTCAGGATCAGGTGACTGGAGGTTAACGGGGTGGAGGAGGGCGAGACGATTCCGCCTAAAATGACAGCCAACAGGAGCAGAGAGGAGGACAGATTTCAAGTTTGGCAGCAGCAACATAAATGGCTGAAGGACACTGTGGCAAAGTTTGATTGGCTAGCTGGGAGAGGGAACACCCATCGTCAGCTGATTGGTGGAAGTGATGGGAGTGGGATAGAGAGGCAATTGTGAGTGGATATAGCATGAAGACAGTCTTCCTGATTGATCTTACACTGAGCTTCATTAGTGAATGTGGCATCTGCAGAATGTTTTCGTAAAACGAGCGATTTGAATGAATTTTGATTAGATTATTTTCTGTGAATACTTCATTGGAGATGATTTGTTGAGACTTTTTATACAAATCTCTCTCTGTATTGTGTTTTTTTGTTTGTTTATTTGTTTTTTTTAACAATCATACATATTTAGCAAGCTTTAAAAAAAAAAAATCTGTTTTCTTCCTGACACTCTTCTATTAGCTCATTGGTTGTTTTAACTGCGTAAGCTCTGTGAATATTGCTTGTGTTCAGGTCTTCATCTTGCCCGTATCCTGTGAGATTTTATGAGAAGTTTATATCTTGGATAATAATCTAAACATTTAAAACAACAAGTTTGATTTTTCTTCAAAGATGTTAATAAAATGCTGAGATATAGGCTTACTATAAATAAATAGAATCAGCGATGTAGTCCTTCAAAAGTATTAGAAAAAGAAACTAAATAGGATAATCAGATATGTTTCTGTGTTACACTAATAAAAGGACCACAACTGATGCTCTATATCTGTTTTTTAGCTGCAACCTCAGTAGAAGCAAAAAGTACAGCGACCCATTTCATCAAATTTGCAAAATGAAAGCTGCAATCTGCAACATGAAACCACATTTCACTCATCAAAACAAAAGCTGCACTTGCGATTCATGCATGGTCATGTGGGTGCCCTCCAGGACTCACAAATGTATTTGAAAAATGCTTTCAGAAATCATTGTGAAACATGGCACTGCCACTATTCGCACTCTGTGTGAAAGAAGTGATTGCAAACTGCTTTTGTGCTGTGAAACATAAGTTTTCTGGTTCTGAAAATTAGATTATATATTAGATTATATATTATTTATACATTTATTATGGTCTTAAAGGCCTGAACGATTGAATCATTGGACTGAGTTCAGGCTCACAGAGTGAAACCTTTCTAAGCTGAAGCTATCAGTGATGTCGTACTGTCTAATCACTCATCTATTAGCTGGTCACTTGGCGCCCAGCAGCTGGACTCTGGTCATTAACATCCGACTGACCATCCGTCAGAGTTATCTGGGAGCTTTGTCCTTACTGTGAGAGTTGTGGGGGTGGAGTTTATCCATATATGGCTGTTTATTTTTCCTTCATGGAGTTTTCATAATGTTTCCAGCTGACTGAAGAGATACTCTGGACTTTTATCATATGTGGGTCAGGTTCAGCAGCGAGGGAGGAACTGCGTGTGTGTGTGGGCCTAGCATCAGGGGCGTGTGTGTGCTCCTGGCCAATAACAGCCCCCGAAACAGAAGGTGTGTTAGCCACCCTCGCTTGTGTTTGTGTTTGTGTGTGTGTGTATGTGTATGTGTGTGTGTGTGTGTGTGTGTGTGTGTGTGTGTGTGTGGAGGGGAACAATATTGCTGGAGAATATTATATTTGCATATAATTTATACGCATACTGAGGAGGTTCAATACGAAGAAGGTTGATAATTTTCTACACAGAATGGGAAAACTACAAAGCTGATAAAAGCTGTTTTTGATTTTCTGAAATATTCATGCCCCGGTGGGAACAGCTGTACCTGCAAAAGTTTAAATGTCACAAATTTATATGTTTTGTTCAAAAACTAGTTGTCAGAGCACCTGGAGAGTAACCACCTGCAAAGAAATAAAATCAACTCCTGTATTGGCAATGAGGTTTAGCCCCAGGTCACCCTTCAACTCTCTAATATTTGATACCATCTTTAACCTTTAAAGGTAGAGCCATTAAATATGAATGTGACTACGGTCCCTATTTGGTAACTTTACAACTTGGTAATAATCCCTTACTGGTCTGTGAAATCCAAGCACAGCCATAAACAGCCCACGGGCCACCATGTGCACATTGCCATGCACTGACAGGCACAAAGACATCATGTACACTTTGGTGTCAAAGTATTCAAACACTGCCATCTATAGAGACTCACTGACTGTTGGCATACTTAAAATTGGCACCAGCACGTGACTTTTGCCCCTCTCTGTTGACAGCCACATTCAAATAAGGCCGAAAGGTTCGACTATGTAAGTAGAAGTTTTTAATTTCCAGACTTTTTCTTGATGCCACATACTTGTTTGGTCTCCCTGCTGAACCATGGCGTTATTTCAGGTGATGGAGTTCCTGAAAAGTTTGGCTGGTACAGAGTTTGTGGGCTTTAGCAACGCAACGTGAGTACTGCACTTCAAGGAATGCAACCTTATTGTCCTGCGTCACACGAAATGCAACTCTCTGAATACCTGTTATGTTCTTGCAGTTTCCAGTCCGAGAGGGAGACCGGTGATAGGAATTATGCAATCGGTTATTACCTCAAAGAGAAAAAAGTGAGTTATGGTGTATCTTATGTTTAAATACAATGACTTCAAGTGCTTGTTCCATGCTCAGGTTTTCAGAAAAAATAAATGTCCTGATTATATGCTGACTCTGATCTTAATCCCTGCAGTGCTTTCCCGAGAATGCAGATATGACAGCAGCTCTTGACTTCTACTTTCAGGTAAGACCCTTTGGCAGGGCTTCACCTACCAGGATTAATTTAATCTGTAATTAGTTGTAATCAGAGTTTAAAAAATGTCAATCTAGATTAAAGCTCTAATGCACAACTAAAATCGAATTTATGTTTAGTAAACCAGAGGTTTTTTAAAAATGTAAACCCAAATTAAATAGAGTTAAATCAATATGGTGATACTCGCTTACCTAAATTAAATGAATAAGTAAATTAATTTGCATTGCATTAGGCTACTAACTCATGATGGCTCAGCAGGTTATCCTCCTTTGAGAAAAAAACTTATCGAAGATAAATAAAATAATAAAAGAAGATGAAAGATAAGATAAAAAAAATGGACAACAGCACAGTAAAGAAAAAAAGAGACTGCCCGACAGCAGCTGGCAGACAGTTTCATATTTTCTTTCTTTCCCTGCCATGTTTGACAGCAGGTCCAATCTTCCTGTTCAGTTCCATAATGGTTTCCTTGCTGAACCGATATCTTGAGAGAAATTTATCACAATCATAAAACTTCAGTATAGTCTGTCCTTTAACTGTCTTTGAGGAACTTGGTGAGTTTACTCAGTCCATCTCAAAAAGGCAGTGATTTCAACTTATCTTAAATTAAGATAGTTTTAAAGTTTGGTGCAACATGATTTAAATTTAAACTATGATCATGTTTTCAAATTAATCCTTGCTGATGTAACCCACCTTTTGTCTTTCGCATTGTAGTATTCTGTGGATGAAACTGTCATGAAATAGTTCCATATTTTGGGACATAAGTAAAAAAAAAAAATTCTAATCGAGAATTAGATCAGAAGATGGGTACTGCTCTTTGTATGGTCTGTGGGATAAATATGAAGCTGCAAGTGGGAGCTGGTTAGTTTAGTTTAGTGTAGCTTAAAGCATCTGCTGGTTGCCTGGCAACCTCACAGTTACAACAGGACTCCATAAAGTCCATGCACCACCCTTTTTGATTTTACAGTTTGTTTTTTATACAGATATAGTGTTTATTCTCCAGGCTAGCTATTTCTCGTCTTTTTACTAAGAAGAAGAAGATATCTTTTATTAATGCCTGGGGGGGGGATTCAATTTTTCCCTTGGTTGTCATGTACACACAGGCCCAATATACACACACATGCACAAACAGGACCTATACATGCATTAAATGGAGGGAGGTCAGAGCAAGGGGGCTGCCCATGGACAGGTGCCCTAGCAGTTGGGGGTTCAGTGTTCAGCACCTTGGCAGGAGACTTACTGGAACCTCTCTAGCTACCAGCCCACACTCCATATTTGGCCCAAATGGGGACTTGAGCTGGTGACCCTCCGCTTCCCAAGACAAGTCCCCATGGACTCAGCTACTGCCGCCCCCTAAGCCAAGCTAACCAGCTATAGATGTACGCATCTAACTCTGGGCAATGAAGCAAAACTATTCTAAACCGTTCTGTGTGCCTCTCCAGTTTACAAAGTTTTGATTTTTGTATTTCTCCATTCCAGCTGTGCTCCATTGAGGTGACCTGTGAGTCAGGAAGTGTCATGGCTGCCACACTGGCCAACGGGGGCATTTGTCCAATCACAGGCGAGCGTGTGCTGAGTGCTGAAGCCGTTCGTAACACCCTGAGCCTCATGCATTCTTGTGGCATGTATGACTTCTCTGGACAGTTTGCCTTCCATGTAAGCCGCCTGGAATTCAAGGATCTTTTTAATAGCATTGTGAGTCTTGTAGCTCTGAGTGGTAGCATGTCGTGAGATTAACTGCGACCTTTTGTTTGCTCCTTTTTGTTCAGGTGGGCTTGCCTGCTAAATCTGGCGTTTCAGGTGCTGTTCTGCTGGTTGTACCCAACGTCATGGGCATGATGTGTTGGTCCCCACCTTTGGATCGGCTTGGAAACAGTGTTCGTGGCATTCACTTCTGTCAGGTATGCTGTAACCATCACAATTTCATAATTATGTCTTTATCCAATTTGTCAGTATATGCATGGTTTAAATATTTCATCTTAATCTTCTTCTGATCCACTAGGAGCTGGTGTCTCACTTCAACTTCCACAATTATGACAATCTGAGACACTTTACCAAGAAACATGACCCCAGGAGAAGATCAGATGAAGATCCAGTAAGTTCAGCCCCACAACTGTCGAGGTTGTTATTTTCATTCAGGCTACATAGATGCTTCTTGGAGTGAATGATTAAAATAAAGCAGAGAAAATGTATGTAAAATGTTTACGAAACAGTCCACACTCATATGATTTTTGCCCGTTGATTCATTAGAACAAGTCCGTGGTAAACCTGATGTTTGCAGCCTTCAGCGGTGACGTCTCCGCTCTGAGGAGGTAAGTAAAAACAGAAATGTCGCCTTTCATATTTCATCACAAAGCGCAGACACCAGATGAATACACATCAGCTGGATGATGCAATCCTAAAGGAACAGTTTGACATTGATGCACAAATTCACTCACTTGCAGAGAGTTAGATGAGACGATCAATAACACTGTCTGTTATGTATGAGGCTGGAACCAGGAGCAGGTTAGCTTAGCCTAGAAGACTGAACACAGGGGAAACAGCTTTGTCTAAACGTAACAACTAAATCTATTATAATTTGTTTCTTTTTCCGAACAAGTTAGATTTTTTAAGGCCTTTTCTCAGGGGTCTGAAAAGTGAAGCCAATGTAGAAGTGTCTTAAACCAGCATTCTCTCTAACAGCTCTAACAGCCGACAGGGGATGACTTCACTGGTTGCAAAAAGAAGTCTGATTGAATAGAAGTCTATAAGAAAATGAAATGTATTCTCATTTGATTTATGACCTCAGTAAACATTTCTCTAATGAATGTATGGTCCCAGTCGCTAGTTTCAGGTCTTATTCAATCCAGCGTGATTTTCATTTTTTTAATTATTGTCCCATTTAGAGAAGAATGGACCAGTGGTTCTTAACCAGGGGTCCGGGGACCCACAGTGGTCCTTGAGGGAGATCCAGGGGGTGGCCTGAAAATTGGGGAATAGTTTATTTTCAATATTTTTTTTTACTATAAAAGTGAGCCTAATTGAGTAAGAGTCATAAGAGTGAAGATTCTGATCCCAGGTTTTATGTCCTCCACAATTTATAGTAGTTACAGAGTTATTCCTGCACATAACCCGGCCCCATTGAATCACAACTAGACTTTATACACTTGATTATATAAACAAGACATAACATGTTAATTATTAAGCTTTATAGGTATTGGTAGGCAATTTTTGTTACCTCTGGACAGGGCCAGGCTAGTTGTTCTTTATGCTACGCATACCGTCCCAGCTATAGCTTTATATTTACCATATGGACTTGAGAGATGGGAACTCTTGGCAAGAAAGCAATGAAGCTTATTCCCCACAATGTTTAAGTATTCTTTCATGAGTTCATTCACTGCCTTTTAAAACACGTCAGCTTTCATATTAACGAGCTCTTTACTCATGTCACTGTCGGGCGACTCAGCAGGGTTTCTGATAATTTGCCATCACTGGAGTCAACCTTTCCATGTGCGCTCCCTCTGTTCCTCTGTTATCCCTCCAGGTTTGCTCTTTCAGCTGTGAACATGGAGCAGAGAGACTACGACTCTCGCACGGCACTCCACATTGCTGCTGCAGAAGGTGACACTTCATTACCAGTTCATTCATTCTTCAACAGTCTCTTCTTTGAAATCGAGAATAAATTAAATATTGCATGGGGGTTGCTCCCTTTTGTCTTTCAGGTCATGTGGAAGCTATTGTCTTCCTAACTGAAGTATGTAAAGTGAATCCCTACATGAAAGACAGGTAGGGGGTTTAAACATAAATTCATCTGATATTAGATTAGAAATAGTATAAACACATGTCCATCTCCATATTACCAACCCGAACAATCATCTCCATATTACATTGCTATCTATCAGATGGGGGAACACACCTCTAGATGACGCCATGCAGTTTGGCCATGATGTCGTTGTCTCAGTCCTGCAAGAGTACCAGCGTGTCTACACTGAGAGCGAGGCACCATGTGACACAGAGGAGCAGAAGACCCCACTAGACACGTTAAAGAGCATCATCTAAACCATAAGGGATCAGAGGGTTTGTAATGGAAATATATCTGTTTTATTATGAGAGGACTGAAAGGACACAGTCTGATGGAGAGACCTGATGAATAAATGTCTTTAATATGATAATAGAGGTTATATATTTAGACTGTTGAAAAACTTTGAAGTCCAGGATTAAAGGGACAGTTCACCCAAGGAAGTGTGCATCTACTTATGGATGTGACAACATGAGATGTAAACATCAATGGCGTCCTCCTCGGGTGAGCTGTAACGTTACCTAGCTCCGTGGTGCTAGGTGAGCTAGCAGTAGATGCACGCTTCCTTCTGCGTGGTGATACAGTTTCTGGGTGTAGTTCAGAAGAAAGAAAATAGTTCCTACATGAAAACTCTATACAACGAGGTTGTGATTTCTGGACAAAGACATTGCTGTTGAGTTTTTTAAATGTATTTTTTGGCGCTTTGAGCACCACAAGCCAAGTGCCATCTAGTTTCATTGTATCTGAGAGGCAGACATCTCTACAGCCGATATCTCCAACACTCTGAAATTCACACCCAAATTATCTATATCAGGGATCAGCAACTTTTACAATCAAAAGAGCCATTTAAAAAAAATTTAAAAATCTGTCTGGAGCCACAAAACATGTTTGTGCCTTGATAATGATGGCAACGCAGCCTGTTTAATCTAAATTAGCCTTTAAACATTCCTAATATGTTTTACAACAAAATAGCTACTCTGCAGTGGGTTAATTATAATTATTTGGTACTTTAACTTGACAGCGTTTGTAGTGAAAACAAACGAATCTGTCCACTCACTATGAAATTTTCTATTTTCCTTTGGGACGTTTTCTTTTTTGGATTTGGAAACAATAGCTAGCCTCACTAAGGAGACTCAAGCTCAGTCATCACTATTGAGATTGAGCAAATTCTAGGAAAAAGCTCCAGGCATAATTGATGAGATGTTAAAACATTTTTTATACAGTGTATAGGCCACTCATTAATACATTTGGAAAATGTAAGAATCACTTTACGGCTACAGTAATCATGAATGAAAATTAAAATGTTAAGAAATAACTGTTATTCATTTCCATATATTCCATATTCCATATAAATCCTGAGCCGCAGGTTGCCTACCCCTGATCTAGACTGATAAATAGCACTACAGGTAAGAGGAAAAGTATGTATATTTGATTTAGGGGTGAACTGTCCCTTTAGGTCCTTTATTTTGCAGGCTGGAGGAATCATTTAACAATGTAAAGTATCAACAAAGCCCGGTATAATCAGGGAAAAAAATGACATTAATGTAAGCCATGATTTAGCTCGTTTTGCAATATTAATGAACTGTTTTTGTGCTCTGCTTCTGATAGAAAATGCCACTGTGATGTAAATATCTAATATACTGTGCTTATTTATTGTTAATATATTGAAATATATTTTGCCTTATCAGTATGCTGTTTAATCAGGGTTTTTTATGCTCCCCTTGTAATAACTGTATAAATATTCCCAAAGCTGCTTCATTAATTATTCTCAGTCAATGGGAGGTGATTCAGTTGCATTTGTGCCTGTAACTGTGGAAGGGCTGTTTGATTGTACTTTATATCAGTTCATTAAGGCTCATAGGCCAGTTTATTCACTGCTGATATCTTGTGTTAACATCGTGATTGTTTTATTATTGGAGGAATGTGAACTCTTTTCATTGGTCACTTGTAGAGATGGGAATTGATAAGTATTTATTGATACCAATGCTATTATTGATTCTTATCGGTCTGACTCTTTTTCAATTCCTTTATTGGCTCCTGCTCAGTTTTCTGTGTGGTAAAAAGAAGGCCTACACAGGTTTAATTGTCAGTGCAGCCATTTAATTATCTCAGAGAATGAACGCAGTGTAGATGAAAAGAGCATATTTGTACAGCGTTTGTTAAAAAAAACCTGCTAAGCCTGCCTGCGCTGCACTGATGTTACTATAAGAGGATATTTACTCCAGTAGCTGCAGTGCTGCTCAGTCGGGAGGCTGTGGCACTTATGCGTAGTGTCAAATAAATGGCATCCCTGAAATTCACTTTGGACCATTTCTGCATCTCTGTGATGGCTCCTTTTTCCTTGTTTCCAGCAGCGTAGACACAGGAGTTTGATGTCATTGTTTTGCAATGCGCAACTGTTAAATAAACATGCCGGCGCTGATAACAGGAATTCATAAGAGCAGAGGTATACAATTCTGATGGATCAGACAATTTGGAAACAGTTCTCAATTTCAATTCCTATCCCTAGTCACTTGTGTATCACATTAGTATCTGCATGTCTCAGGCCCTGGGAACACTGCCTATCTGGGTTACTCTAATGAAAAATGTATAATTCAAGTTATGCAAATGACATAATTAAATCAAAGCTTTTGCTTGTTAGTATGAAGTGTACTGAGAGAGTCAGACACAGCTAAGTTAACCTCCTCGACTAAGTCATGTGATAAAAATGTATTATTTTGCAAGTCATCTCAAATGACTGCATTTTATTCATTGTGTTTTATTTCATTTAACTCAGTGAAGTGATTCCTTGACACGACTTAAGATTAAGTCGTCACTGTAAATATGTATCATCCTGCTGTAAATAAACGAGAAATGTCAAAGTAGTTTAATTGAAGTTATTTTATTAAACAATATACAGTATGAACATGAGACTGAAAAAGGTTTTGTGTTGATTTCAGCTTTGTAACTGTGAGTAATACGAGAACACCGCGTAAAAAAAAAAACTTGGCAGTTAATGTTCTTCTCAGAAACATTTGTTTCACATCAGTTAGTCTGAGAGGTAATACATGAGGTACACACAATGCTGTGTCTGTGATACAATTGCCTGAGGATAAATGACATACACAAAGTATGAACTTGCATTGTTATGAGTCATTATTATGCACCAGCTGGACCATGGAAAATAAACCATCACCTGTAATTAAGCTGTAAATGACTTCTGCAGAGATATTGCTTTCCTTGATGTACTGTTGTGATAAATGTTGCCTGATACTAAACACAACCTCAACACCTAACACCCCCCTAAACCCTAACACCACCATCACCACTCATCCTGCTTCACTTCAGGCCTTCAGGCTCCTCCAGACCTGAGTGTGTGAGCAGCTCCCCATCCCAAAGTCCAAAAGCGGGGCAGAGGGGTGTTTTGAACCGGGCCCTTACGGTGTGAATGATTTTGGGTTTTTTGATGTCCACCAGCCCCAGGATGCCTGCTTCATAGTCGAGCAGAATGCCTATGCGGTCTGGTTTGCCCACCAGTGTCACGGGAACTATTTTATTATTGGTCATGGCGAACCACTTGCGCTGAGCGTATCCAAACACCCAGGAGGAGCTGTTGGTGCCAACACAGTCCTCTCTGGACATCCCGGCCTCAGCCACACCCAGACGAAACTCCTGAGACTTTTTGACTGTCACCTCCCAGTAGTGTCGGCCGCTGCTGATCTTCTCGTCGCCAAACACCACGGCCCAGTCTCGGAAACGTTCTGGGTTGTCCTGCACGTGGCTGGGGTCCAGGCCCAGCATGCGGTAGATGACGCCAGTATTTTTCTTGAAGAGGTCAAGACTGCTGTGAGCTGTTCGCTCATCAAGCCTGAACTGAAGATCTGCAGAGAATAACAAGAAGACAAAATGCTTTAGAAGTCTCATTGGTATCTTTGTTACCACCAAAGTCTGGACAGAAATGTAAGGGAACACATCGGTCAAAACCTTTGAAGTAACTGTCAGTTTGTCAAGTTTTACTTGCCTTTTTCATTTGCACAAAACATACAGAGAGACATTGTTTAAAAGAAACACAGTCCATATTCTTGAATCTTATTTCGAGAAAACTGGACTCCTTATGTTACTAATGACCCAACACAGTCTGTGACCTGATTTGGAATTTCACTTCAATTGCCACTGCACATATCACATTTTAGGTCACGCTGACAGCTGTAATAAGTGTGTATTTTTCAACACAGTATTTTGGGTAATTTACCTGTTTGTATTTTTTGTAATCTTGTTAGCACACTGATAATTATTATTTCAGATGAATACCGTATTATATAGAGAGGGACAAACTGTCACAAATACAGTCTGTGCACAGCATCATAGGAAAGTCAGGAATCAGGACACATCCCTTTTCAAAAAAGCTGTTAATTAAAATGTATTTTCAGATGAAAATCTAAACAACCAAACACTCATTGAGCCACCAGTGTGCATAAACATCATGAATTAGCTAGAGGCCACCAGAGGTAGGATTATGGCATTGTTTGCAAGTCACAAGTACGTCTCAAGTCCCAAGTCCTAAACTTTGAGTTTTGAGAGTAATAATATATTAAATTAAATATAAATTTACAAAGATTCACGTTGCAGGGTTTTCTGGTTTTGTCAAAATCTAAAGTCATCAAATTTCATCAAGTGGCCTCTGGTTATTTTGGGTAAAGCCCCACCTGCTGGCGGCACAAAAGAGTTTGGTTTTAGTGGCGCTGAGTGACTTAGAAATTAATATAATTCTGGAATAATGCATGCTATAAAAAAATCCTCAATTGCTGCCGTTATTTTCCAGTGTTCTACAATTTTAAGGGCTGAACATTAGCTATAAAATGACGTTGTTATTATACTTGGCCGCTAGCTTGTGATGCCAAGTGCAGCGAGTGCGGGAAAACAGCAATGCGCATGCTCCAAACTGCCCATCTGCAAGTTCATTGGCTATTTGCCTGTTGACGTCATTTGCCGGTAGTTGACAGACGTTGGTAGCTGAACGATGAACGACGTAGATTAGCTTCTTCAGCACTCAGTTTAAAGTATTTTTTTAAGAGAAATTTGAGATTTCATATCTCGTTGTCCATCAGCTGCGGGATATTATAATAAATCAAACCGCTGGTTAAAAAAAAATCGTATTTAACGTGGAGTAGTTGTCCGTGAAAAATGGCTAACAGCTAGCTTGTCGGAGAAGACGCTTTTTTCCTGCCGTCGTGTTATCCGAAGGGGATGCTATCTGATGAAGAACAGACTTTAAGTACTTCATATCTGTCTGAAAGAATTACTAAACATGAAAGCAGCATGGCAGCGTGGTAAAATTGGACTTGCTAAACTGAGCAAAATGACAGCGCATACCAGCAGTAACTGGAACAGCAGACTGAGAACAGGCATGTGCCCAGCCGGACTAACGTCATCATCTGTATTAAACTGTGTGGACACATCTTAGCGCATTATGTAAAACGGTAATATTGCGCAATTCTCTAGTGCTGTATCTGTCTGAATACGTTTATTTGCCCCACCCTGTCTTCCTGCCTAAAACCGCCACTATATCCACTCAGTTTTAGGGACAACACACACACACACTTCAGACTACAATGCCAGCTGAGGAGCTGCTCAAAGAAATCTGACAAATGTATCCACCCGTGCAAACTTGCTTAATGTTTCCTCAACTTCCGTAGCTTTCATTTGCTTATTTATTTTGCCAACAAGACGTGCTAACTGTTGCTTTGTTACTACGGCTGCAGCCCAGTCACTGAGTTTGTTGTTGCAGCAGCAGCAGCAGCAGCAGGGCAGGTTGTAACAGGAGAAGTCTAGAACAATAACACACATAAATCATAAGCTGTCAGATGGGACTCTGACCTCTGATGAGCAGCTCAGAAGCTAACAACTCTGTGTTTTTAACGTTTACAAAACATCACTCACTGTTCCCCGCTGGTGTGGCAGTATAGCATCTCCTGGCTTGCAGGCTGACAGCTCGCCTGTGTGTGGTGACCGACAGGGAGGTGATACTCCGTCCTGCCAGGCGACAGAGACGGGCTGCATTAGCGGCCATCGCCATGTTTTTCTCTGCTGCCACTCACATGCTGTTTTTTTTTTCAGGGTATGGAAATGTAGCAGCAGCGCACTCTGCCACCCCCTGCAGGCCCGGAGGGGAACACTCAGACCCTCATGACCAATGAGACACATCAGCACCAAGGACAGCAGACAGCCTGTCAAAACTGTGATGTCTCAACATTTGCAGAGTTGCACTTCTCAGTAAGTACTCCTCTTAAACCCCCCTGACCCACAGCTAAACACTGTTCAACCCACACAACTGTATTTAAATTCCTAGTAGAGATGCCAAAGCTCCCAAAGATACTAAATAAATCTGACTGAATTTTGAGCACAGCAGTCTTAAAACAAATAGTAAATAAAAACTAAACATGGGGTCTTAAAAAAAGCATGGAGTTTAACTCAATGTAAACTTCAGGGCTGCAACAAAGGGTTATTAATCTGCTAATTGTTTTATTGACAATGGATTAATGCTTAGATTTATTAAACATCACAAAATGATGTAATTTGCTTGCCTATTTTGTCCTGCCAACAATTCAATACCCATAAATATTCCATTTATAATCACATAAAATAAAAGTAAAGCAGCAAATTCTCACAACTGAGCAGCTGAAGCCAGTTATTGTTTGCCATTTCTGCTCACAAAATGACCTAAAACTACCGGCAGCATGGCATACAGTGGTTAACACTGTCACCTCACAGCAAGAGGGTTCTGGGTTCGAATCCATGTGGAGTTTGCATGTTCTCCAGCATGAGACTTTTTTGGGTTCTTTGGCTTCCTCACAGTTTAAAGAAATGCATGTTAGGTTAATCAGTGACTCTAAATTTCCTGTAGATGTGATTGTGAGCGTGTCTCTAAGCTTCAGCCCAGTGATAGTCTAATGACCTGTCCAGGGTGTACCCTGGCTTGCACCCAATGTCAGCTTGGATAGGCTCCAGCCCCTGCAGCACTGTACGTAAGTGGTTACAGATAATGGATGAATGAATGAATGAATGACGTAAAGCTGAAATAGAATGTACAGTGTAATACCATAGTATGATACAAACAATAAGATGATTTCAACAACCTTAAAGCTAAAGGGAAATAAAGAGGGAACACTTGGATGTTAAGGGGTTATATTGATCAGTTCTCTGGAATTCAAAAACTGCTTCTAAACTAGATCCATCTATTTTCAACCATTAATCTGAAGCCGGTTTGCGGGGGCACCAGGCTGAGTGAAGTATTCCAGACGTCCCTCTCCACGGCAACGCTTTCCAGCTCCTCCTGAGGGACTCCGAGGCATTCCCAGGCCAGATGAGATATGTTATACCGACAACATGTTCTGGGTCTGCCCCAGGGCCTCCTACCAGTTCGACGTGCCGGGAAAACCTCTAACAGGTAGTGGCCAGGAGGCATCTGATCAGATGCCTGAACCACCTCAACTGACCCCTTTCAACATGAAAGAGCAACGGCTTTACTCTTTACTCTGTCTCTAAGGCTGAGCCCCGCTACCCCACAGAGGAAACTCAATTTGGCCGCTTGTATCCACGACCTCATTCTTTCCATCATTACCCGGAGCTCATGACCATAGCTGAGGGTTGGGACGTAGATGGACCAGTAAAAGCGAAAGCTTTGCCTTCCTGCTAAGCTCCCTCTTCACCACGATAGTCCAGCACAGCACCTGCATCATTGTAGACACAGTGGCAAACCGCCAATCCATCTCATGCTCCATTCTACTCTCACTCGTGAACAAGACCCTCAGATACTTGAACCCCCTTGCTTGGGGCAGTAACTCACTCCCAAACTGGAGGGGGGAGTCCAACATTTTCCAGCATAGAACCATGGCCTCAGACTTTAAGGTGCTGACACTCATCCTGGCTGCTTTACACTCGGCTGCAAACCGCCCCAGTGCATGCTGGAGGTCACGGTGTGATGAGTTCTAAAACTCAACTAATTAAACACTTAAATAGAATAACAGTCTCACAGGTAACATTGTTATAATTTCCCCAGCATTTTGTACCTTCTGCCTTCATTATGGCGAAGGTAAACAGCTATGCAGCGAGCTAAACAGTAGTCAGGTATTAAAAACTAGTAAACATATACATTAAGTCCATAAGAGTAAAAATAGAATACAGAGCAGTTATCCCAACAGTAGTTCAGCAGTCACTTATAATGTTGTACTGGCATCACATTAGCTTCAGACAGCTAGGTAAGTGTGGTAACTAGCTTAGTTAGTGATAAACTGATGAAGCAAAACAAAATTTGACTAAATCTCAAATCAACAACTGCATAACAGCTGTAATACAAATCAGTAACACTCTCATGAGAGCATTTGGGAAGTAGATAAAAATGCCCGTCAGTATTTGCTTGGACACTGATCTGATAAAATTGCCTGGGTTCAGACCTTAGGCAACTGACAACATATTTAATGTAATAATGTCAGTTCAACTGCTATTGCACCCTGTGAGTAGTGGTTGCTACTAGCAACAGAACGTTCAACTGAAATCAACCTGTGGCAGCAGAATAACCAGACTACATCCAAACCTTATTGGATATTTTTAGTAAATTATACTGACCTGTGAAATAAAGTTTAACATTTTATTTCCCAAAATACCGAAAGGATCTAAATGCTGTTTCAAAGCTATTCAAAAGTTAAGTTTTGGTTCTTCATTTGTTCATTTAATGGAGCTAAAAGTAGTCAAAGTCAGAGATATTGAATCTAAAAAGTCTTCAATACTCTTGCCTGTTACATATCTGCGTGGAGTGGACAGATTCAAAGGTCTAGACCCAGGCAAGGAATGGTCACCATGTGGCAATATTTAACTGCAGAGTGTAATTTCCCCCCAGGTTGTTGAAAACTCCCACATTCACAGCAAAAAAATAATGACCTCAGAGTCCCGCTGGCAGCTGCAAACTGAAAATCGCATAGAGGTAATGTTCGGCATTTGGCTGTAAACAAAAAGCAGTGGGGATCCATACTAAGTGCCAGCTTCAAATGAGAGGATTGTGGGTTAGGACAGCTGTTGTATACTTAAAACTCATGTTTGGATTTGATAACAAAAAGTATGGTTCTGTCTCTGCTTTATCATTACAGCTGTTTGTTACTCTACAGCAGCAGTGGAGGACAGATAAAGATAATTTAGTTAAGTAAAATACAGAGCTTGATTAAATGACTTGGTTACAGTCGCATATCTAAAACCAGACAGCTCTGGGAAAAGTTTGCTGGGGCTTTATAAATATATCAAATTTAATACACATCCCTGCATTACTTATAGCTGTTTATGCTGGATCTGAGATAAGACTTGCTCCTGGGCACAGTGGTAACTGTAGGAGGACTTTTAATGTCACAGATAAGAATCTTTTTTTCATGCTGATGCATTTAAGATGGGTGATGCATCTTTCATGACACGCAATAAATATTTCGTTATATTAACAAAGCTTGATTCAGCCTTGTTGCACAGCCGGCTCCATTTTTCACGCCAGTATCCAGCTGGGGACTAAATGTCATTGTTTATTCATGGTCCAATCTAAACATAGCACATATCATTATTTTGCTTTGCAGTGCCTGATGATGACTTTGTTTTGGAGCTTAGCTGTTAATACACCCTCACCTCTCTGCACTTCTGATAGATGTGTGTGGCTCGCAATCAAAGTCTGTGTGGTGAAGTCACATGCAAATCTCCTTTTCTGTTTCATCAATACAATTCTGATTAAATAAGAACGTAAAGAAAGAAAGACAAGTCATGACTGTCATATAGACTAAAAAACAAATGAAACTATACTATACTGTACAACTTTGCTGCATGGTATACTATAAGGAAAGAAAAATATTAAATAATTTTTCTATTTTTTAAGCAAAGCCAAAAATTCTCTGCTTCCACCTTCTCAGATTTAAATATATCCTGATTTCATTTTTTAGTCCAAAACAGTAAAGTGATTATTTCACTTCATGGACCAAATTTTCTAGATTTTATTTAGATGTTTTATAGACCAAACAATTAATGATGAATAGAGAATATAATCAGACTAACTGATGATGCAAATAATTATCAGTGGCAGTCGCAGTATACATTACAAAATGAGATATAGTTTAATAACAAAATGGTAATTAGGGGTGTACAATTTATCAAAATTGCGAAAAGGCCAAATGTAATATCCAGATCGCAGGAGCTGCTATTTTTTTAATTAAGGTAAAATGTGTCACAATAGACCGTTACAAATGAAGCATTGTGATACTGCAGAGATGCCCCGGCCTACGAATCATATTCCAGATATGAGGGTATGTGCTTGTGAGGTACAGACCCAAGCAAAAATCACATCATCATTAATTTTTTTTTTTTTTTTTTTCAGTGAAAATTAAATGCAAAAAATACCATTCCTGCTAAAACTGTGATTCATATCGTAATTGCAGTATCAAAACCATAGAAGAAAACAGATAAAATCAAAATAACATTGAGTAGATAGACTTTGAAGGAACTCAGTATAGTTTAATCATGTGTTGTTTTTCCTTCAGGCTGTGACATGCTCCGACTTAAATCTACTGCAATGTTATTTTTTTGCCCCATAGTAAATATAGAATTATGTTTTGGTCTGACAGTGTGTTGAATTCTTGGTATCTGAGTTATATTTAATGTCTCTACAGTCTGCAGGAAGTGTTGCTCTGTCTCCGCCTCTTATAGTTGGCATATGTTGACACAGTCTGTTTACTATGAGATGCCAGATTTGTCTTGGTCCACCAGTCTCAGTGGCCAGGGCAGTGGGCACTCGGTCTGTGTTTGGTTAAAGGGGCACGCCACCAGTTTTACACATGAAGTTCAGTTTTCTCGTCATGAGTGAGCATCAACATCTGTGGCTGGAAAATTAAGCCAATGCAGTAGGGCCGCCCCTTGAAAGTTGGGGATTCGAATTATCAGTCAGAGACCCCTCAGTGCTCTGCTGTGTACAGACAGCTGCAGATGTGATGCACCGTCACAGAGGAGGAGAAACTTTCCACTGTAAGGCTCCGAGATAATACTATCTTTTATCTTCTGTTTGGAAGCGGTGAATTGCTGAAAACCGCAGTTCCTCTAATGGCCACTTGAGGCTGGCTTCAGAAACCAGTCAATTCCCATAGACCCCCATGTTAAAATGCCCAATTTACATCAGAAATAAACATGTTCACAGCCTGGTACAAAAAAACTGTTTTGGTCTGTAGCTAATCTCAACATTCATGACAACTCCATGGGGGATGAATTTTTATATAATTCACCTTTGTGCATTTTATTAAGGCTTGAAGTTATGCATAAGTACGGGTGGGGCCACTTGAGCGACAGGCTGTCTGCAAGGCGTCGCTACAGTCTGTAAGTCAAATTCACCCCTCGCTCCGCCACTGCTCAAACCTTTTACCCAAAATAAAATAAACATTTTCATTCCTGTCTCCAAAAAAACAAGATAGCAATGGCCAAAATGCTGAACTCGATGCTTCAACAGGGTGTCTACAGGTCCTTAAAAAGTCTTACATTCAGATTCGATGGGTGTTAAATATTTTACGTCACATTATCACGAAAATTTCTCCAGCCTGACAGACTCAATGACTGTTCACAACCATTGGACAGACCGAAGAATTGCAACAATAAATAGCATTTATGACTGCCATGAGATTTTGTTTTATTTTTACATTAAACACATTAAACTTAAACTCATCCAATTGTTGTCATTTTTCCTTACTGTTCATTTTGAACTGACATCAGTGTGTTTACTTGGAAAGAGTACTTACACGTAACTGTCACACACACACAAACACACTTTTATAATGTGTATTTCCATTGCAGGTTTGGTCTTAAATTTGAAATTAGGTGGTATTAAAAAGTCTTAAATTTAATTTGCCTGTATCTGTAGACACCCTGTTCAAAACAGCAGTCAAAAAACAAAACAATGGGTGACGTCACAGATTTCAGATTTTCAGATTAAAGAAATGCTGAATGAGAGATTGCATTGATTTACAGACAGGCTGCATCATCATGATTTAAGTTAAAACACTATTGAGTTGCATGATGGGAAGGGCAGGACTCTTATTAACAGGAATAAAGAATAAAGTCAGGATATCTCTGCCTCTGCTGCCTCTATTTTGACTTTTCTATCTTAAATCCATCTCTTGTGAGGACCCCAACTTTATGGAAATGCAAAACTAAATTGTTGTTGGACCCCTTATTGCTGTTTTCTTCCTCTTGGTATCATCTGTTTAAATCTAAATATAGCATTTGAGTTTATGCCTGGTGGTGTTTTTTCCTTTTCCTTGGCTACATTTGGGTTGTTTCTTTCTCCATCTTTCTCCCTCTTATGAGAACATGTTGCAGAAGGATGCTGTCCAAACTGTCACCACAATAGATAATGGGAGTAAATCCAGCCACATGCTCTAAGCCCCTTCAAGAAACTCCCTCTCTCTCTCTGTTTTTACTCGGGCTGCGGTTTTATGTAGTGAAGATGTGAAACTAACTCACAGGTGAACGGCAGCGCTTCAGTCCAGTCCACCCTCCTCTCCTCTTCCTCTCTCCTCTCCTCTCCCGTCTACTGCCGCTGCTGCCAGGCAGACACACACTCACGAGCTGAGGAAAAGCTCACGACTCACCACCGACCAGAATAACCAAGCGTCTGACTCCTAAACACGTTTTGTGATTCCTGAGTAGAGAAGATCTCCAGACTTGACCTGGTAATCTGCGGATTGAGAGGGACGTGCGTAAAGCGCCGCCACAGAGGAACTCTTAATAAATGAGCTGAAGTGTCAAAAGGATTTCTCTCTGTGTTTTCGGTCTCCGGGTTTCCTCTGGCTGGCGTGCAGGAATGATGCGTGCTTCACTGGACTCGAGCAGCCGATTCGCAGGCTGATGAAACACTTTGTCAATCCTTGTTCTTTGCGTTACTGCAACCCAGCGAGAAACCTGCACAACATCACCACATAGTGCAGCGGTGATGGACCTTCGTTTTGACATCTTGGTGATGCACGCTTGTCAGTCACCCTGCTTTTGTGAAATGCATCACTTCTGCACACAATTCCTGCTCGTGTGACTTTTTCAAAGAGCGGCGGATGCTCAAAATGTTTCTCCATCTGTCTGCATGAGGGATGGCGACCAAACCGCGCCAAGTCCAAGAGTGTTTATCTGCACGTTTGCACCTGTCCGGGTGGATAATGACAGTTTATGCCACAGGTGAATGAATATCGGCTCAGTTTCTCTTAACAGCGAGGGGGGTGTTTGAGGCTGTTCTCTGACTCTGGCATTCAGATCGAGCTTGTTGCACAGTGACAATGGATCTCAAAGTGGAAACCGAAGAAATGGACACAAATCAACCGCCGCCCATAGAAGTTTTTGCGCACAGCTCGACTCTGCACGGAATCTCGCACATTTTCACGTACGAGCGGGTCTGCATCAAACGCTGCCTGTGGGTCGTGTTTTTCTTGGGCTCTCTGACCTTCTTGCTGTACGTGTGCGTGGACAGGATCCACTTCTACCTCGAGTACCCGCACGTCACCAAACTGGATGAGGTCGCGACCCCGATCATGACGTTCCCCGCGGTCACCTTCTGCAACCTGAACGCGTTCCGCTTCAGCCGGGTGACGCGCAATGACCTGTACCACGCAGGGGAGCTGCTGGCCCTGCTCAACCAGAGGTAACCAGTTTAACCAGTTTAAAAAAGTGCAAAATGAAGCCCATAATTCAGTGCTGCTTTTGCATGTGGTTATTTATTTATTTATTGTTTATCATCAATACTTTATATTCCCTTTTAATATGGAAGAGTATCCTCTTAGAAACTTGCCACCCATTCCCCTGTCATTATAAATACATAAACTACTATTTTCATATTGCAAATGTCAGTGGTGGAATGTTACTAACTATATTTACTCAAGTGCTGCACCCAAGTATAAACTTGAGGTACTGCATGTACAGTACTTGAGTATTTCCATTTTATACCACTTTATACTTTTACTCCACCACAATTCAGAGGCAGATATTGACCCACTATCAGATTGATTTGACAGCTATAGTTACTAGATACTGTGCATATTAAGATCCAGACACAAAACCTGCAGTATTTATGTAAAATAATGTTACAAAATTGTTAAAGTAGCTCCATTTCAGCCATCACAGGGGCCATTTATTGCATTTTAAACATTTAATTTGACTGATAATAACACATATTTTAACAATATCCTTAATGCAGGACATTTAATCGTAATGCTGCATTTCTACTTTTACTTAAGTTAATGATCAGAGTACTTCATCCACTACTGGTAATTGTGTCCCACTCATCCAGCAAGCTCTAATAGTTTCTACCTTGTTGAGTCATTCAGTGCTTGGAGAGCAGGCTTGTCAAGCTTGAATTAAGTGAGGCATCATAATCAGAGAACGGCAGCCGTCTTGTTGGTGCAGCTGAGAGCTCTGGATACTGGAGCTGGCAACAGCGTGTAGTGTATGCACAGGAGGAAAAGATGCAGAAAGACTGCTTCCTTTGATTACAAGTGAAATGGCAGATGCTTTGGGTGTCTTTGTCGGTTATGCGTTTAAATCCTCATGTAACTGTCGCTTCAGCAGGGCTGCTGAAAAACTCCACTGCTGCACATTTAATCCACTTTGCTTCTGAGCTGTTACAGATTTTACTTCTCTGGACTGGTAGTTGATTTAGATGATGCACAGGGCTGCCAGAGAGGCCGAGGTGAATGAGGAAGGACCTCCCAGAGAGAAACTGACTATTCCTGGTTTGAAAGTTGTTTCATAAACATGTTGCTCTACCTGTGGTGTAGTAATATTGTTCCAAATGTCAGCAGAGGCAGCGTTAATGAAACAAATCAGCAAAATGTTGTCATTTGCCACTAAGCATGGGACGCTGTGAAAATTTCATGTCACGATTATCCTAGCCAGAATAGTTATAATTCAAAATATTATCCTGATAGTCATCAACCACCATACTTTAAACTCTTAAAATGGCACCAAAACACCAAAATCACTGTACCTCATGTTTTAGCAAAAGAAAATAAATCTTGCATGACAGACTTTTTTTTAGTATTTATTTAGTATATAACTATTTGAAATGGCATCATATTTTTCAATATGAAAAATGTCAATTCTTGATTAAGATCTTTTGCGTTTTTCAAGGTTGGTGCATATGCAGCTTGTTATTGCAGAGCAGTGATACCCAGCTTATGGCCATATTTGGCCCCTGATAGAGTGGTGGGTGGCCCCCATAACCATTTTCTAAATCACAGTGAGAAGAAATTGTTGTAATTATTATTTTTGACAGATATTGCGATATGAGTCACGATTTTATTGGGAGTGGTTATTTTTGCATTACATCTTCACTAAAAAATATAAAAATGATGATGATGGGATTTTTGCTGGGGTCTGAATCAAACAAGCATGCTTCCTTATGTCTGGAATGTGATTTGTAGGCCTGGGCAGCTCTGTAGCACCACAATGCTTCATTTATATGGTCTGTTGTGACACATTGTACCTTTATCAAAAAAACTGCAGCTACTGCGAGTTTGATATTGCACTTTGCCGTAGCCTGCCGTAATTGTGTATCCCTACTACTAACGCCATTAAAAAGTATCAAAATAGAGCTTGTTTCTTAAAAAAGTGCGAGAGGAGGATCCCCTGAACTCTCCAACAGAGGTCTGGGCTAAGCCCCAAATGTTCTCAAATCCTAGAAATGCCCCTGCATACAAATGCAGGCTGCTACTGCTCCCGGCCTCCTGTCATTTTGCAAAAGTGACCCTCAGGCATTGCAAGCTGAGGATCCCTGTTGCAGAGTCTCTTTTTGTTGGTTGCCCAGCAGTCTCTTCAGATGCTACTTGACACAATATTCACTATTGTCTCAACAATGGAACTTAATCACAATGAACGTGTTGAGAGCAGGGGGTCTGCAGGTCCATAAAAAGTCTTAAAATGTCTATTTAACTTTCCAGATAATAAACCTTAGAAGTCACTAAATATTCTTAAAATTGAATGTCTGAGACGATATTTGCTACAAACATTTTATCTAATTTCCTTCCTCCATATTTTAATTTCTCTTTGTCAGAATGAATGAAGCACTTCTGTGTGAAAGTCCACATTATTGGTGTTACAAGTATTTAAATCTACCACTGAACCTAACACTGTCTTTTTTTTAACACCTGTTGGCAAAGTGTAGATTAACTTAACTCACTCTAATAACTATATTCCTGCATAAAACCTACATCTGTGCAGGACCACATATATACTACTTACCTATATACTTAACCTTCAGTGCTTGAATAACAAAAAGGTGATTTGTCCAAAAGTAAGGCGAACATTTTGTCAAAGACTTGTCTTGAAAAGGTCATAGAAAGCATTACATTTAAGTGTCTGATACCTAGACACCTTGTGAGTGTTTTTTCTTTTTAAATCGAGAGCCGCGATGAAATCATATATCGTCCCATCCCTATTTACCACATTTGATGACCAGCGCCTATCATCTGAGTGATCAAAAACTTGCCTCAGATGATGTGGACATCTGACAGGCTGTCAGTTACAGAGATCAAGGACAGGGCTCAGCAGCATACAGTGCTGAAGGCCCCTGGTGGCTTTGCTTTTATGAGGATATACAGCCAACTTCTATACTAAATCTTTAATGAAGATCCCAGAATGAACACTAAAATTAGCTTTTTTTTTTCTGTGACGCTGGTGTGACTGATGATCAACACTTGCCATCTGGATTTTTTTTTTCTTTCTTTCTTTTTTTTTTAGGAATACATCTCCTAATCTCACATTTCCAGGCAGTGGTTCACAAGGAAGACTTTTCAAAGTTGGAGACCAAAGCTTAAATGGGGCTGAGTTTCCTTCTCCATGTACTCATCTCAACTCTTACACTCTGAAGTAGGTTTAGTGCTCATTATCCTGCCTCCCTTGGCAAGGTAGAGAGGCGATGCAACGGCACACTTAGCTGTTATATCCCCGGCCAGAAATGAAAGTGCTTGTGGCATGAATCCATTTAAAAACCGTTCTCCGCCCACTTCCCATGTTTGGAGTCACTGGTCTGGGAAATGTCTTGTGGCATGATATTTAAGCTGCACACATCCTGAAGTGTCAGCCCTCGCTGATTCTGTCGGCTCGTTCTTTGGGGATTTTATCTCATAAGTGCCTTCTTGGCAGGTTTGTCCACTACACAAACAGTAGGGAGCGACTGCCTCTCTTCAATTAAGTTCTCTTTCAATCAAACAAAAACACTCCCCGCCTCTGCTATAATGGAGCTCAGTCTGATCTTAATGTCACAAAAATAATCTATGAACTAATTTCTGAACCTGAATGAGGCTTGTTATTATTGATTTAATGTTTGAAAGGTTTCACTTACAGTGTTAAATGTCCCTTTGCCCTCATGAAAAACAAAAGGATTACTGCATTTACTTACAGATTTTACAGGAAATGTAGTAGCGATGCTGTAATTATGCATCATACATTAAAAGCCCTTGTATAAGTAAAAGTGAAAGTCATTTTTATTCATGTGGTGCATGAAAACACATGGGGTGCAGTAATAGTATGTCACACAAAAGATCAATAAAGGACTATATTCATACAGGAGTGGCTACATTCATGTGAGAAAATTTCATTTGAAGCAGTGCTCTGAAAAAAAGAACCTTCACACAGTCTGCTCTTTGGTGAGTCCATTAAAATGGTGACATTTTTAATAATAGCACAGCGGGAGATCACAGCGAGGGTAGAGGCTGGGTGCATTTACAGCTATTCTGCTCTCTTTTGATACGAGGCAGCGTGGTCAGATTTCTGCGAGCACCATTAAATGAAAGGAAATTTCCCAGTGCCACCGATAATGCCGGGTGTGATGTGGGTTGTCTGGCTCGCCACTCAGTTACTCGCCTTTTATTCTTAATGTAGTTTTTTTTTTTTTTTTTTTAAAGGCTTCAGCTGGTGATGCAGACAAAATGAAATATTACAGAAGTGTAACAGAATACCAAGCTATCAATAATGTGGTGATGTCGAGGGCTTGGCTGTTACCACACAAGAAAACCGTTGAGAATGTATCAGTAGTGATAGATATATGATGAAACATGAGGACACGCCCGTTGCTGCTTTCACTGAACAATCTAATACACTGAAAACATTATATCATTTCACAATAATACAGTCTTTACTGTAAGACAAGGGAAAGGCCACCTTAACATCTCAATATTATATCATATTTACATATATATTAAATATGCACAACAGATATAAAAAACAAACCTTCCAGTTGCTTGTAAAGACTCTCTAATAGACAAACACAACATACACCCATGCTAGCTCTGCTAACATGCTGATGTTTAGCAGGTGTAATCAGAAATCAGAAAGGATACCGCTTACTTTCATGGATAAATGAAGGGAACTGGGGCCCGTTTATCCGATGAAAGATGCTCAGTACCATATGAAGCCAAAAAAGCTCAGCCCCTGCAGTATGAAATTACCCAGATCCTCCACACCATGGGGCCTGTAGAGCAAACACATTAGAGACTGACGGTGGATGAGTGGCTAACTTCTGGTTTAGCTCGGCGCTAACTTGAATCGGGATAAAATGATTTAATGGTGCGGCTCTTCTAGACTTTCATAATGTTAGCAGACCTAAAGGATCATATCCCAATCTTAAAATGAGTCATTTTGCAGGGCTTGTGATGCTCAAAAATAAAGTATCTGCTGATTTACTCCTACACAATGTAAGTCAACGGGAAAAAGTTATTTTGGGCCCCGTGGCATCACATAATGGACCTAGAGGTTGGTTGTTCTTGCGGGCTTGGTGTAATCAGAGACCAGTCAGAAAGGAGACAGCTCACTTTAGAGGCATTTCCTGTAACTTTGTCATGTGGGTTTCGCCCCTGCCCTGCACCTTTAGCAGGTTTGCGGCATGTCCTGAGTCTACCTCAGTCACATATCTTTTGAACATTCTGATACTGGAATGGCATTTTCCAGACAAATCAGTAGAAAGTTAACTTTGTTTGTGACCTGTCTCTGTCTCAGCAACACACTCTTGTGAGATCTGGCAACAACTGATAAGATCTTGTACTCTACTGATATCAGATGTTAAGCTTGCAGATGAAAACGAGTGGCAAATGAGGAGCAAACATTCAATTTGTACTGTATATAGTGTTGTATTGAATACGCTTTCATCCATCCACACGACCTTCACAATGCTTCATGATGAGGTGGGGGGATGTGGGAGAGAGACGACTGCACTCACTTAGCAGCTTGTAATGCTTCATCTTTTGTCATAGAGTATCTTTGGTTTGATAAAGATAAAATCAATCAATCAATCAATTTTATTTATAAAGCCCAATATCACAAATCACAATTTGCCTCAGCAGGCTTTACAGCATACATCATCCCTCTGTCCTTATGACCCTCGCAGCAGATAAGGAAAAACTCCCCCAAAAAAACCCTTTAACGGGGGAAAAAAAACGGTAGAAACCTTAGGAAGAGCAACTGAGGAGGGATCCCTCTTCCAGGACGGACAGACGTGCAATAGATGTCGTACAGAACACATCAGCATAATAAATTAACAGTAATCCGTATGACACAATGAGACAGAGAGAGAGAGAGAGAGAGAGAAAGAAAGATGCAGGTAATGACAGTAGCTTACAACAACATTATTGAAAGTAATAATATTACAGTTCCAGTTCTGGCTACTGTGGTACAATATGTTGAAAGTATATATTAATATCTGGCAGTATACATGTGTGACAATAATCATATGTGTATAATGACAGTAGAAGTATGACT
>NC_065521.1:33695321-33779589 GCF_006386435.1 Epinephelus moara | reverse complement strand
GTTTTTAAGGACTTACTAGAGCTACCTGATAATAGAGAGTTACAGTAATCCAGTCTAGAGGTAACAAAATTATGGACCAATTTTTTTGCATCTTTTTGGGTCAGGATAGGCCTAATTTTCGCAATATTACGCAGATGAAAAAATGCAGTCCGTGAGGTTTGTTTTAAATGAGAATTAAAAGACAAATCTTTTAAAACACAACAATGACTGGTCAGCTCACTCAGTGTTAAAATCCATGGTACAGGCAGGCAGTACACAAATCTGAGGCACTCTGACTGAAGTTAAAAATCCTTTATTGCATGTTTTTTCCCCTCATCTTTAGTGTAATGTTTACCACCAATCTCAATTTAGGGTGCTAGCATGCTAACACTTGCTAATCAACTTAAAGCAGCTGTAGTCTATTTTTTTTTTTTTTTTTATCATAGCAATGTATCAAATGACAACTTGAAAATAATGTGACAATGTGAAGCGGGTCGCTGGAAGAAATTAACCTACAGATAATTATCACCTCAATCAGCAGCTCCCCTCAGCTTTACGGAGCTTTATAGTGAGTTTCAGCACATTGTTGAGCTGTTTTGCTGCATCTTCACTGTTTTCATTCCTGTTAGTGCCCGCATTTCCACCAGTTATGAGTAAAACCATTGTAATCAAGGATGTATAACCAATGGAGGGCGTTGCACAATGCACAACGGATATAAACAGTAGAAGCAAAATTACAGTGACTACCTGCAAACTTTGTTCCGTTATTACAGATGAAAAACAAGCATGGACGAACTATTGAGACCACTGCACGCCCTTTTTTCTGACTATTTCGTACTCACTCTCTCCATCTTCTCTTTCCAACCTGTAGAATATGACATGCCCACTTATGTCATCACAGTTGGCACTTCAGGTCAAGACAAACCTGCTGTGTAGTTTGGTTCCACCTGAGAACCCAATTTTCAGGTTCTGAACCAATTTATTTTTGGTTGAAATTCTCTAAAAGGTTTAAAATTAGGTGCGGGAGCTGAAACAGAACCAGTTCTCTGTTGGTGGAAAAGGGTTTATAGCGTTATTTTCAGAAGAAAACAAAATCAAAACCTGCTGCACACTACCTTCTCAACACCAAACAGCAGACAGACACAGTTAGTGACTAGCTGGTGAACATAATTGAGCATTAAGCAGCTAAAGAGCCAGATATTTCCCTCAGGATATTTCCCTCAGGAAATATATGAGACCAGAAACAGAGCTACGAGAGAGTGCATACTGGACTTGTATTCACTAGGTGGCCAGAAACACGACTCCAAATGAATGTTAATGTTGCTCTGTAACCGGTGGATGTGTAATTAAGTACTCGTTTGCTAACAAATTTACCATGTCAACTTAAAAAGTGATGATTTATTATTATTGCAGATTCAAGCACAAAGTACAGCAGAGACTAATGACTACGTCATTAGTTTGTCAGGTATTTGGTCATTAAATAAAGTATTGGACCGTCAAGAGGATGAAAGGAAGGAATTCTGGGGATCACCAAAATAATTACAATTTATTTTGAAGGGGACATAGGTGTCTTTACCAAATTTCAAGACAAATCTTCCAATAAATATCAAGACAATTAAGACCATAAATGTCAACCTCATGGTGGGGCTAGAGGAAAAGTCTAAGCATCATGAGAGTAATTAGAGACATAATCAAGGAAACAAATGATGTTGAGTTATTTCTCAGAATAAGTGAAAACTTTAACCTGTTGGTGTCATTAGATGAGAAGCCAAGAAATCACCAAAGTTTCTAGGATTTGACATCTGGGTACCATTAATGTCTTTACCAAATTTCATGTCAATCTGTCACATAGTTGTTGAGATATGTCTGTCTGGAACAAAGTGGTAGACTGATACACCAACATTGAAGTCCTTAGACCCATGGTAAAAAATCTATAATGATACACAAAAAACAAACAAACATGATCCTGCGTCGACGTAGAGCACATGTGCACCTCCCCAGAAATGTAACTATACGTTGCAGCGATATAGACATCATGTCTATTTTTGTAAGCCAAAACCATTTCCTGTAGTGGAAACGAAGCTTTAATTTGCTTTAATTTCACAGATAAGAAACAATACATTGTGAAGACAGTAAAGCCTCCACAAAAATAACATTATAGGTCCTCTGTGTGATTTATCCTTTGGGGATTTGTACTTTATACTCGTCACCAGGCTAATTTATACAATGTAAAATGCCATAGGCTTGTGCTAATAACATTAGCATGTTGTATTTGTGGGGAAAATTTGTCCAGATAAAGACAAGCGCTTTGTCTGTGAATGCTGCGAGTTATAGTGAAGCTGATTTGTGTACCTGTGTTATAAACTATCTCTATTAAACCATTTTTAATCAACTAAACTTCACAGCACTTCACAGAAACCCTGACACCGAAAAGTGTTTTGGAAGTGTAACTGCAGAGTGACACAGACACACCACTGCCCAAGTATAAATACATGCATACATGTTCTTATTTAGTTTTATGTGGGACTTTCATCAAAGTATAACATACACCATATACCTTGATTCATGGAAATGTATCATGTATTAAAGAAATTGACAAAAATAATGAGCAGAGATTCTTGTAATGAGTGAATTCACTCCAAGTCCAAAGAAACACGATTCCCTTAAAAAAGACTGTGTCTTCTTGCCATACCTTTAATATTTTAGTCAGATTGGCCTCTAAGTTACAATACTCACATGAAAGTTAAATGTCATGGCCAAAACAATCCAATCAACATAAACACAAACATATTTTTCTCAACGTCTGAATCCAGATGAGTGAGACTGGAGTTGAAGTGTAGCCTGAAGCTGCTGCATTGACAGTAAATGGACGACTAGCTTTATGGGCCTGTACAGGTCTTGTCTCTGAACTTTATTATGTACTGTACAATAAAGCGTTACACTCTGGTAGTGCCATCAGTTCAGAGCTGGAAAATGCCACCTAAAACCCATCTCGTACATTTTTACTGTCTGTTTTCTGTCTCTTGTGATTCATTCTGGACTGTATTATTTTTAGCTATGGTTGAGAGGAGCGAGGGTTCACAGATAAAGACTCATAAACCTTCCTGAAGTGTGCAAAAAAATGTTCCAAGGCTGAGATTCACTTTATATGAAGTCTACTTTATCATAAGGCAGCGATTATTCACTGTGAAGACGTCCTGCTCAAGGAAATTCATCCATCCATACCAGCCTACGGGACATAAAATTTGAACTTGAAAAGTATGAAATATTTCTTTGACCTCTCTGTCTGTCTGTCTGTCTGTCTGTCTGTCTGTCTGTCTGTTTGCCCAGGTATGAGATCAGGGACATACATCTTGTGGAGGAGAGCGTCCTGGAGAGCCTGAAGGTTAAAGCTGATTTCCATAACTTCAAGCCGCGACCCTTCAACATGCGGGAATTCTACGACCGCACCGGACACGACATAAACGACATGCTGCTCGCCTGCCACTTTCATGGAACCGAGTGCAGAGCAGAGGACTTCAAAGTGGTGAGTTGTCTCCTGTGAAAATTTCATCCGATCACGATTAAAGGATAAGTCTGGTGATTGTCAACAAATCCTGTTTAAGACCAAAACCAACAGTGACTTAATCTGTGTAGTCAAAGTCTGATATAGAATATTCCTCTTATTCCCATTAAAGTCAAACTTCAGACTTTATGTGAAAGGAAATATAAACTCAAATGACACTGCAGCTCCGGCTGGGCAATATATCAACATCGTATCAATGTCATAATATGAGATTATATATCCTCTTATTTTTTGGGTGACGTAATACGGTGAATGTTTTCTATTTCTGGTTTTAAAAGCTGCATTACAGTAAAGTGATGTAATTTCCTGAACTCACCAGCAGGACCACGGCAGCAGCACAACCACGTCACACGTTCCAGGCGTAGCTGTGATACGAGAGAACCTGCAAGTCTTTGGAGCACAAAGACTCCGGAGAAGAAGCCGAGTTAGTGACATGCAGTAAAGCCGAGTTAGCGATGTGCAGTAACAGGACATGAATGTTAGCAGATGAAGAAGAACCAACTTTTCAGAAACTAAGGAGAGAGAGAAGGAGGGAAGGAGAGAAGGGGAGGGGCTTGGTGTATCATAGCAGACTAGGCCCAACAGTCCAAAAAAAAGCGATTTAGTTTAGTATCATGTATAACAAAGAAAAGCTTCAAATTCTGACAAATGTAGAAGCATGAAACCAGCAAATGTTTGGCTTTTTGCATTAAAAAAAAACTAAAACGATTATTTGTTCATCAAAATAATTGCCTTGATTGATTAACTGATTGATTGACTAATCGTTGCAGCTCTGATGTTAGCACTGATTCCCACCAGATGTTCTCTACATAACCCCATGATGTAAATCACAACACCAAGCAATGAATTGACTCATGAGGTAAAGTTGGGAGTGTTAAAATGACAGACAGGACTAAGAAAAGGTTAATGATAGTGGTCCAAATCTAATGACGAAAATAGTCCTCATCAAAAGCACAATTTAATCCTGTTTGAGTAATGTTTTCTAAAAATAACACTGCCCAGATATTTTAGGATTTTTCTGAAAACATATTTTTATGACCTGTTTTTAAAGATTTATATCTTCAGTAGGACAAATCAGTTTGGGGTTTGAACACTACAGAAGAGGAAGGTGGAAAGTGTTATGTGGAGGATTAACACATTGTTGTTTTGGTCTTTTCATGAGATTTTCTTAAAGAAGATCAGCAGCCTTATCTTTTAAAATCTAGGCCATTTTTAAAACATATAGTGCATTTTATTCCGTGTTTGAATGGAAGAGTGCAGACGACACATACTGTATAAATCATAGGGTTATCTATTTATAGTGGGTTGAAGAATGACAACCCCCCCCACAGCAAAGAAAGAGCAAACCTCTGAGTGAACTGAACGGAAAGACATGTAGTTTTCTAACCTGGGGATACCTGCTGTGTTTTTGTCTGTGGACACCGCTGGTTTCAATCGAAACCCTCTCTGGTGTAAATATGTCACAGTACGTGTTGTTGTGTGAACATGTATGTCTTTTATTCCCCACGCATTTACGAAACAAAATCAGTAGTGCACTTCTGTGATTCAGTTAGTTTAGTTTATGATAATAATGTTGGGGTGTGTTGATGGCGGTCTGCATATAAAATGTGTTTTTTGAATCTGTGTTAACAAGTCCTTGTTAAAATTTATGATCAAACATTGTTTTGAGCTCTTTATTTATTTATTTAACTAATCCCCACAGCTCTGAGTAAATGTTTACATCTCCCTTTTCATCTTTTAATTATAATTTTGTACTTTAAAACAAGGGAAAGGCGGCATTGTGCAGCTATGTCCTTTTGAAATTAAACCCTTGTGTAAAAAAGATGCAAAATAATGTAGTGGAGCTGGTCAAAGGAATGTGTTTGAACGGTCCACTGATGGTATATATACGTGTGTGAGTGACTGATGCCCATGTAAGTTTTCCCTGCAGCAGAAAGTAGGGGCTGTAATGTCTCTGCCATAAACGCCTGCTGTTGCTGCTGGCGCACCCAGAGACTGTTGCCAACGGTCACTGGCATCAGACGTGGTTTTTAATTTGGAGCTGAACATTGATCATTCCACACAGCAGCCGCGCTGAATAGATTAGATTAAGTTTAATGGTAGTTTTTCTTTCCCCAGGAAGATTCCTGTTTATCTTCAGTAGACATCTGCGGCTGTAGATCCTCTTATACATATTATAGCACAAAATGGTCCTTACCTTGATTTAACCAGCAGAGTTGACTAAGAACAGGCTGGCCTCAGAGATTTATTTTTTGGGGGGGAACATTAATACACGCATTCATCCACAATGACACCAAAGAGGGGCTCTACATGCTGCCACTTACTGGAGCAGCTGCACTGAAGTAGCTTTGAAGTGATATTTTTGCTCATGGGCAATTTTACTATTTTTCTCACTAACCCAGTGAAAAGAAAACCACTGGAAGCCTTTTTTATGTCTCTGTATGCAGTTTGAAGTAGTGATATTAGTCTGGATCACCTCAATTATTAGATGTTTCTGCTAGTAAGTACCAACTCTGATGTGTTTTGATTTCTTTGCAACGGCTCCTCTTTAAATTTAGAATTCAATTCGGGGCTCTTTCTAGTCTTTTTTTTTATTTTTTATTAGAGCTCTACACGGACAGACAAGACCCAATCGCTAGAATAAATGTTTGCACTGTACATCCCTGCAAACCATGGATATGTACATTTGCATGCGTCTAATGTAGCGGTTATGTTAAAACTTAACATTTCTTTATGTTTCAATTTTCATTTTTTTGTTTTGACAATGCTATGTTTAATGTATGGTTAAAAGGTACCCGCTTTTGTCACTCTTTAACATTGGTTTGCTGCTCTCTGAAGCTTGGCGGCAATCTTGCCAAAGTGTCATGACATCCACCATCCCTTCCTCCTCCTTATGGGACACTCAGCTCATATACATGTAATCTGAACTATGTCACTGTAGACATGTTGATGTGATTTATATGACACATACAAATGTGACACATCCGTGGTTTTCAGAAACATACAATGCCGATATTTTATTCTGCCTACTGGACTGTCAGAGGTGGCCCCACTGTTGCAGCCCAGGCGAAAAATTTATGTAAATGCATTTTAAAATAAAGAACAAAACACTAGACAAAGTCACACACCAGAGGGGACATGCTTTCTGTGGAGCTCTACCCACCCATCAAGCTCCTTTTTGCTTGATTTAACACAAGCTACCCCTCATCTGCTCTGCCTGGTAAAGGCTGATTAATGTTTGTAGCCTACGCAAGTGGCCTACGCAGTTGTGAGCATTTGTACTATGATTGATCTGTGCAGTGGTGTGTTTAGGTCGCCAAATTACACAGCCAAAACCCTAGTTAGAGGTGGAGCTTCTCTGCCACTGTGTTGAGTTTCTGTGAAGGACAATAAAGTATGATTCATTCAACAAACACCTAAAATACAAAATGGAAATGTATCATGTATGTATCACAAAATTAGGGATAACTTGAAACAAAATACAAACCTCAGCTGCATTATAACTTGCAAGGTTTAGAGACAAAATGCTTGTCTTTTGCTTAAGATGTTTTCTCCACAAATACAACATGCTAAAGGTATTAGCATAAGCCTACAACATTTCCCATTGCATAAATTAGCCTAGCAGCTAACAGACTTTTCTTTTAATCATAAAAAGCCAGGATAAATCACACACAAGACTTCAAATGCTATTTTGTGGGATCTTTATTATCTTCGCAATTTATTGTTTCTTATCTGTGATAAGACACAAAAAAGCGCACTCAGAGCACACTCTGGCACAATCTGGACCGTTCATAAATTCGGAGTGTTGTCGGTGCTCTCACTCTCACAGCAGCAGAGCTTCGAGTGGAGTGAATGTGTGACTAACTTAACCGTTCGTTAATTCACATAGAAATATAACACCAGTTTCTTTGACCAACAAGGCTCTCATTTTAGTGTCGAACATCAGACTGAATTTATGAACGCATCATGTCAGGTCCCTAACTCTCCGGTACCACAAGTGTTACTTGGAAACGTTCACACCGACCAGCAAGACCAGACTGGCCGACCCGTGTGCTCTCACTCAGTTGATTGACAGGATTGCTGAAGGTGGGATGGCCGGCTTTGTGGTTGATTACTATGCCAATCTTACAAAGGAGGACGACACTTGAGTGGTTTCCTTAGTTTTGTTTTGCTATCGAAGCTAACATAAGCTAATGCGCTAAAAAGTTAGTGTTACAGAGAAATCCAATATTCCTCTTAATACCTTCTCTATTTCTGATTAGGTGATAACCTTTAATACACATAACGTTATTCATCCCTACAACAGTAAATACTCCTTCCCTAACCTGATATGAAGTGTGCACAGCTCATGCAACTATTTTCAATAATCACCTCCGTCCAGTCCTTTCATCTTATCGCATTTAACCAGTTTCGAGCCATGACTCCTTCTTCTCCCAAAAACACATCATTTTATGACTCCTATGTAGCCTACAACCCTGTGGTGGAGAGTCAGGTTTTGCCTCCAGGGTCTATAGGCTACAGATAACATGCGAGCGAACTGAAGTTACATTGTTAACTGCCATAGATCGTTGGTGTAGTTTGTCCACTTAGGATGGAGACATGTATTTCTCCAACGAAGTGACAGGACACAGTGAGTTCCCTGGCTGCTCAAACATAAAATCCTTGGAGGCTGTTTTTGTTTCTTTAGCAGCATCTTTATGGTTTTTTATACCTTCATTGAATGACATTGTTGCATAACGCTGACTGTTCTCGTCCTGGCAGATAATAAATGATTCGCGCTTCAGTTGGCGGTTGCCCTCTTTTGCTCTGCGTCCCATATGACAATAGGTGACTAACTGGCACAGTAATGCTGAAATTGCAATGCAGTCACAGCTGTGTGTTTATAGAGTATTTTATGACAGCTTCAAACAGCCAATCGTAATCAAGGAGTGAAACCGTTTACAAAATAAAATTAATGACGGCTGAACTCCATTTAGCTGCCTCAGTTTTCAGAGTCCTGGTATTGTGCACGCTGGCTCACTGACTGGGAGCGCAGCCATGGTTAATGAGTTGTTCCCACTAAAGCAAGTCAAAATATCTGCTGTCTAATAACACTACGTTGGCCAAGACCACCTTCAAACCCACCCACCAGAAACGCAACAAGGCCTTTAATGAGTTTGCGATCCTCAGAATAAGAAGAGAAAACACAACAGTCCCTTGCACTGAGAGGTGAAGATTGTGGCTCTGTGACACTTTAATGATGCAGTAGTTGTTGGCTGAGCAGAGTGCCCTTCTCCGAAACCCAAACATTGCATCATGACTTTTCCCCGATAGGATTCAACACAGCCTTCTGGTTTTGAGCACATGCTCCCAAACATTTGGTTACTGCTGCCTCAATAATTCATCTCCTCAGTGGAATATGAAATGCACACATATTAAGCATGTAAATGGTTGTTTATCGTGTGTGTGTGTGTGGGAGTGTGTGTGTGTGTGTGTGTGGTGTCCCAACACCCACTCAAGCGTCTTACTGACCTTTCCGTGTTTTTGTCTACTTTGAGGGGGATGGATAATTTATGTAGTAGTTAATTTATGTAGCTCTCAAGTCCAAGACTGTTTCTTAAACTGCCCCCCACCCCACACACCACCCCCTCCTCTCAGCTCTCTACTGTGATGGAGCAATTTCTCTTCTCTTTGAAGAGCAGTGCGGCATTCAGGAAATTGCATCTGGCCAGAACATAGTGGCAGCAGAGAGGTGTTTCCCCTGGAGAGGTTTAAGGCCTTCATTTCTCTCCTCTCAACTTCCCTTTGTTATCTACATCACCGCACAGCTCCAGAAAACTGGAAAATGCACTTCCTTTGAAGACCGTCTTTGATGCATTGCATTGTTAATCTTTTCTCATTGTTTCATTGCAAAGTGCTTGATGAATAAGGAAAGAGGTATATCCCAACTGACTGTTCTTTGTGAAAAGATCAAAAGAAGGAAAGATAAGAAACTATTTCAGGCCGTATCTGATAAGAATACAGATTCAGCGCTCAACTGAATTGACAGGATCACTTCTTTTTTTTAAACAATAATTTCATACCATATTATGTGGAAAACAAAGGAGCGATTCTTCACCTGTAAGATGCCTCAGGGAGAAACTTTTCCAATTGATGGCAACCACAGAAAGTTGACGATACCTTGTCATCTCCTGTCACAGAATTACAAATGTACCAGTTCATATTTCTGTGTCTTCACAGCTCCTCTGCTGAGGTAGTTTTTAATGATATACCAGTGTGATGAGAGTTGGCCCCCAAAAAGGGAATTATTAGCAGCATTTGTTTGAACATCTGCTGTTCACAAAAAAAACTTAAAACCTGATTGTGTCCAATTAAAATCCAGATTCGCTTTGACAGGATTCTTCTGAGATTTTATATTTCAGTTTAATTAAAAACTGGGGCTTTGTCATAAAGAATTCTTGTTCTTTCTGCCAAAATGTTTTAACCAGATGAGAGCAGTGTTAGTGAAACAATTTAGTAAAGCTGAGGTCCTGACAGCTAAAACATGAGCTGAAAGTCAAAGTAAAGCTCCATAAAGCTAAAAGGAGCTGCAGATTTTGATGATAAGTATTCACCGCTACGAGTGACACACATCATCATTCATTTTGTGGAATATACATAACAAGGCATGACGGGGACACGAAAATGTGTTAAAATTACATGCTAGTGACAAGAAAACAATGCCATTGCAAAGTCTGTTACGAGTGGTCGCAGTTTGGTCAGGTATAGAGAAAGAAAAACACTTTAGAGAACAACAAAGACTTTGTTAAGTTTAGGAAAAGTTTGTGGTTTTGGTCAAAATAAATTTGAACGGGACGCAAGTGACGTAAACTTACAAACTTTGTCGTTACATTAAAGGATAACTTTTACATTTCTCAACCTGGACCCTATTATGTTCACATAAATATGGGCAGCGGTCAAATTCAAAAGCCTCGGTCACATTGTTGAAATCAGATAAATAATCATCCATGACACTGAATATATTTTAGATAACACTAAACTACATTTACTGTAAAATGCTCTCTGCAGAACTCACACAAGCTTCCACTGTTGTTTTCCTGCAACAAGTAACATCTTGTGATATCTCGTGATATTTACGAACGAGACCTCTGCTAAACGAGGCAATAACAAACAGACGGGATCAAGTGAAAGGTAAAGAGACACTTCAGACACTTACAATAACAATCTGAGCTGCTCTGTGGGAAAAATAACCATGTGCCTCCATCACAGCTCATTCTGCCGCTGCCGCCCACTGCCAACTGCCCCGATACTGGAACAATTGCTGTTCACATCAGTCTCTTTGATCAATTTACACGGGGAAATAGGGTCCAGGTTGAAAAATGGTGAAATTATCCATTAAGTTCAGAAAGTCAGGTAACCATGGTGACTTTTGGTTTCACACAGGACACAAACAGCAGTCTCCCAGTTGAGAGTCCATGTTTGTTTGACTCATCAAGCACCCTTCTTGTCCGCCCTACATGGACTTTCTCACTCTATGTACTTAATTTGACAACAAAAGTTCCTCATTGACTTTTCATTTGCATTGTTTTAGTGTTGCCAGCAATTAATTTTAACACATTTCGCGCTCACCGTCCATTTTGTGTATTTCTATGAGCCCAGGCTGAAAGTACATAATTATAGCAGAATAGTTGGACATTTTGGGAAATAAACTTACTGTATTTGCTTTCTGTCAGAGAGTTAGATGAAAAGATTAATACCACTATGTATGGTTCATATGAAGCAACAGCCAGAAGCTGGTTAGATTAGCTCAGCTTTAAGACTGGACACAGGGGAAACAGGTAGCCTGGCACTGCCCAGAGATAACAAAATCAGCGTACCAGCACCTCTAAAACTTGCTAATTAACACATTATGGCTCTCTCTTTAACTTGGACAAAAACCAAAGTGCAAAATATGGCATTTCATGTTGGCTGTAGCTTCATATATGCTATGCAGAGTAAGATGAGGGTTGTGTCACTACCCTCATCTTACTCTCCACCAGAGAGTAAAATCCCCCAAATGTTTAACACCTCATTACAGCTTCAAAGCAAGAGAGGCAGAACTGTTCTCATTGTTGTTGTTGTGTTTTTCCATCATTCTTACATAATATTCCTCTGTTGATTGATTTAATTTTATAAGAGAGTGAAAAGGAAAGCCAATCAGACTCGTGTGAAAAGTTATTGCGATCCTTTACTCAGAGAAGCACTTTGAGAAATGGATAAATGGCTCCGGCAGTTATTACGGAGTTATTGAAAGCACCCAGCGCTCCCCTTCTGCTCCTCAACAGTTGCAGAGAATCATCACTGCTAATTGGACTCGGAGGTATTTCTGAAGTAGACGGCAAACTGTGCTTATTTAAAAACCCACTCAGCAGTGAACTCCAGTAAAGTAGAACAGAGCGAGAGTCCCACTCGTGACGAGCGCTTGCCTTGGTCTGATGCTTGGCCCTTTTTTGTTTGTCAAACCCCGGCTTTGACAGCTCTACCCGGGGAATAGATGTGTGTGTCTGCGAGCTCCCAGCACACTGCTGTCGTGACAGTTGTGTTATAATTTCTGTACTCTGATCGCTGCTGTCATGTCTCAAGAAGGCAACATGCATTTGTAGATTTTGTAGACAAAATGTGAGACATGCTGTACCTCAGAGAGGGGATGAGACAGCTCGGCAGTACGAGAATCACTGCATATTGTATCACTTTTATCATTTGAAAGCTGTGCTGCTGGAAATGTATAAGGGAGTCTGTTTAAGAAATACAGTTATATAACCCTTCCTGCATATTTTAGCCTGTTCCCTATAAATCCTGTATATCTTAATTAGACTACTAATGACGATTTCCCAAAGCATTGCAGCTTAAAAGTAGTTACAGCTCACAGTTGCATAACTTTGACATTAAATAAATACATAAAGGTGAACATTTGGATCACTTTCCTCAAGTTTCAGTAAGTCGATTTTCAAACTGTGCTGCCATGACCTGAGTCTAATGGCTGTCTGACAGGTGGGAAATCTAAAATGTATGGTATGCTATGGAAAAAATGGTCAGCAGTACTGTAAAATATACCCTAACCCTCAAGGGATGGAACAAACCATACAAAACCACCACTGTGCTCCCTTGAAATCCAAAATACAGTTTCATTTCTGCTCTGTGATGTTGTCACTGGAGTGCAGGATTGCAGCTGCAACACATTCCATGTGCTTTCACGTCTAGTTAGACTGCTATAAAGTTTGCGTACTGATGGTCTTTAGCCCAAACCTGAACTCTCTAAAAGCAACCCAGAGGGTGACAATGAGCTCAGATTTCTCTGACAACTCCGGCCGTGTTGGCAGCTGGAAAAGAACCAGACTCCTGGGGGGGGAAACAGCCCTTTTTTTTCCTCTGGCAAGAATATACTTAGGCTTGCATTTCCTCTGGGTTTTGTGGCCTGAAGCGACAGATGTGAAGCACAGCCACCACCCACACGGCCCAGCGGCGTGTGGGTCAGCACAGCTGCGCTCCACATCCTGGCTCCTGAACCTGTCGCATACTCATGCGCTGAGCCAGCAAAGTTATGTCACCTCTCGGTCACAGTGTTTATCCTCATTTTTTTATCCTCTCGCTCCCTCCTTTCTTTAGCAATTTTCTGCATTCCTCCTCCGTCTCAACCCCTGCGCAGTACATCCCTCACATCAACCCCCATGGGCATGACAATCCTCATTATGTTTTCATGTCGTGCTCTCTCCTCTCTCCTCGCGCTCCCTCTCCCTTTCCCTCCCTCACTCTTATGCCCTTTCCTTTGTTCTCCTTGCTCCCATGACATCCCCCTTTCACTCCCTGACTTGAGAACCTTGACTTTTTGAAAACAAAAAATACGAGGCAAAAAGAAATCTTGATGAAGTGAGGATAGGTAAAGTTAATAGATACACAAGGAATCACTTAAACAGCCTCTTAAATGTATTCCCACTGTGATGAACGTATGAACACACTTTGAGGATTAAATTAATATTCGCCCCACAGTGCTGAACGAGGGGTATTTAGTGCTGACCACCTCCGAAGACTGATTGAGGGCCAGAGTAACCACATTACCCAGATCAGCAGGTGAATACTCAGGGCTCATAATGGAGAGTAATCCTGTACACGAAAGCCGACTGTCAGCAGTGAGACTGCCAAACGCAGCAGGAGAGCTCAAGTGCAACTTTATTGAGCGTATTTTAAAACAGGAACTTTAATAAACATTCACCTCCTTACATCCCGGCAGATTAGACCCATCATGCATGCAACTTTAAAGCCATATTAAATTACAAGTCTGCCAGCCTCCCTCGTGCCACTACAGTTATTATGTGAAACCCTAAACTCGGAGAAAACCTCAGCAGTCAAGTTTCCATCCGAATGTAGCACAAATTTTAAACTAATTTCCAGAAAAGTGTCAAAAGGAAATGTGAGTTAATGCGTGTCTCCATCCAGGACTGTTGAGGAATATTAAGAGTTGGGCAAAGTGATGAATACAGCTGGTGGAGCTAATTCTCCAGTCGGGTGCCATTTAACAATGCAGAAGAAGAGGCCTAATGAGATGATGTAATTAAAGGGATACTTCATCAATTTTCAACCAACTTTGTATCATAACAATGTAGGTAGTATGTGTAAATGAACTGAAACTTCCCTCCATCTTTCCAGTGCCTAGATCTCCGTGCTCATATCCTTCACTCGCTCTAGGGCTGTTACCTGAACTACAGATTGTACTTCCTCAATTTGGTATGCTTGCCAACCCGGATACAAACAGTAGAGGTACAAACTGAGAGAGGCCCACCCCTTTTTACTAGGGATGTTCCTGGCAACTAATTTCCCTGTTGACTAAATGAAAATTTTAATTAAGACGAACACACTTTATGGTGAATGTGCTCCAGCCTGGAGGTTATCATTCTGCGTCCCGGCACGGTGTATTCAGGCTTAACATATTCTATTAACTTCCTGAAGCTTTTACCTTTAACAAAGTTAAGTGGAAGCATATTTTGCAAGGCCATTGTCATGATGGGCTGTGTTATCCTCTCAGACTGGGTGGGATCACAGCGTCTCTGGGTGAACAATGTCAATTTGGGTGGTGTGTGGCTCGCACCACTAGCAGCAGGGGAACTGCCCATTGGTCCGACAGCCCATTGGTCTGATATCCCATTGTTCCGACCATATTAAACCCATTGTTCCGAAGTCCTGTTGTTCTGAAATCATCATGATGCCCTGTGGTTAAGGTCTGGTTAGGTTTAGGCACAAAAAACACTTGGTTAGGGTCAGGAAAAGATCATGGTGTGGGTTTCCTGAGCCTTTCCCAGCTGACCCTGAGCCGGTCGCGGCGCACCATCAAGGTAGAAATACGCCCGCCGGGAGCCGTTCAGCACTGCGGACCGTCGGACTAATGGGATGTCGGACCAATGGGCTGTCGGATCAATGACATGGACCCAGCAGCAGCGGCCGTCATTCCATGCAGGTTAACATCCAAATGCTTGAGTTGAATGTGGTTGCGCATTGCTCCAATCGAGTGATTATATGCCATTTTTTTCTGACACAGCCTACATTGTTTTCATCTCCTCCATCAAAATACTACTAAACTGCGCTGGTTTTGCGAGAGGACATCTCTCCAATTTCCCGGCGCTGTACATGAGCATTACCGCAGGGACGGGGACTGCTGTCTGACAGCTCTGTAGCACCCATTAGTGGCGGGTGGCTGCATGACAGTTAAGCAGCCTTGTACGTGATTAAAACACTAACTGGTTTAACTGATTAATATTTCTGGTGCCGACTAGCGAGGGGGCGGACGTTTAATCGTTTAGACCGCTAATCGCGCGCATTCCCACTGTCTACTCTCTCAAACTCGGATCAAACTCAGATCAGATGGTTAAACTAGGCAGTGCCGATCAAATATAAACCAAGATTCTGTTACTGCATTGCGTATTTCTCTCCTAGACAGTTTTCAGAAACATATTTTGTGCGCTGTTTAACTATGATTCAAGACCATTTGTTGCCAGTGGCTGTTTGGCAACTCTCATTTCCCAGCAGGTTGTTAAGTGGTCCGGTGGGGTGCAGGCATTCTGTTAGTCGCAGGTTTTTTACCTTTTGAGCAAAAGCGAATGCCACAGCCCTTTTTCTCTGTTACTGTGGTCACGTAGCACCAATTTCAAAAGTATTTGCATCTTTCTACTGCACACAGCTTGGTTTTATGAAAAGACCATCTTTCCTGCAGTGAAATACTTTTTTAAAAGAGCACCAGTCAAACCTCAAATGTTGAAATACATGGCATTCATGTTTGATTCATGTATTGTTATCAGGAAGGTTGCAGTCTCGTCATTAGTCCACACAGATTAGATGTCTCTGTATGGTACCATTTTTCATCTCCTCAATGGCGAGTTACGTTTAAGTAGATTCTTCATGTATTAATGTGATGTTTTGACTCTTCTTCTAATGTCTGGGCTTTTCACTCAGGTATTTTCATGTGCAAATTGAAAATCTGTATGAAAACAGCTGGATGGAAACGCATTTACTGTCTTTTTTCCTCTCCGTTTCTCCATTTCTGTCTTTTAATTGCTTACTTTGTTTCCCCGTATTGCAGAAAAACAATTTCGTTTCATGCCATTATAGAAACCAGGGAAACTGACCCACAGAGGGTTTTTAAGGAATAGTCGGGGGATGTTTAGTGCATCAAGCAGTGAAGGTAAAAGGAAATAAAAGGATGAAGGAAGGTAGGAGGTGTGCAGTTTTATCATGAAAGGCAAAAATCAGCTTTCACTGAGAGCGGGAGGACCAGATTGATCATCTGCAATCAGTGAGCTTCAAAACATCACCAGCTGTTTTAGCATGCTAACAGCCTAATCATTCTTTTCGATGCTTTCACTGTAACTCCCACTTTAATAACCCCAAACAAATCTGCTCATCTTAAACCCCTGAGATATCTTATCCCATGTTGTTAAAGGGCGGACAGCCACACAGCATCTCCATGACTCCAGCTGGTTTCTAGACGGATCAGTAATGCTGCTCAAGCACGCTCTATTTGCCCGGGCCTGAGAGGGGGAAACGCTTTTTATGAAGACATTTCGGACCGGGGAAGAAGGAGGAGGGGGAGAGAGAGAGAGAGAAAGAAAAAGAGCACAGCGGGGCTGAAAATAGCCCGGGTTGGCTGCACTGCTCTGCACATGGTTTATTTATCCTGAGGATTAGTGCAGGTGACTTGAGGGCCGAGCTCTGTGTGGGCTGGAGGCAGGCTGGCAAAGGGCTAGCTGTGACTCAGACTGCTGGATGGGGTTTAGGAGGAGGAGACCGAGGAGGGATGATGCCGCAGTTCAGACCGTCGAGCTCCTCTGTACTCGCCTGACCCCGAAATCAGTCTAATTGTGTGTTTCCAGAGGCTGGCTGGGAGACATAAAGTTCTCTGATGTGACAAAGAGGCTGGGTGGTGGAAAATAACCAAGAACATTTACTTAATGCATCTATTCGACTACAGTTCATAGGGAAAGATTGCATTTTTGGACTCCACTACATTTGTCTGGCAGCTACTCTTCAGATTAAGATTTTACATTATAGAAAACAGTGCATTATTGAAGATTAAACCAGTGGCCTCCAATATTTCTGGCCTCTCTGGCATGTCAGTATGTGACGAGGTCGGAGTGAGAGTGTGTTGTAGAAACAGCAAGGTGCACTCCCTGGAAGAGGATCTGCTCCCTGTGTAGATATCTACTGAAAGTGTCAATAACCATATGTGATTTTCAGCAAAAGGTTCTGAGCACATGCATGAGCAGTTAACACCTTAAGTGCCTAACGTCAGTAAAATTTGAACAGGTTAAGTTTGGTAACTTTAGTTTGAATTCTGTTGCGCTGAATTAAAAAGAAATGTATTTTTTTCTTATGAGATCATTTTTAATTAAGCCAATAAGTGAACTTCAGGCATTATTAATAGTTATTGAACAGTCTCCCTGAGCCATTTTGTCCTTTCCCTTTCCCCCTCCCTGTCAGCCTGTAAATGTCTTTCTATCTGTCTCCCAACTCTCCTGCCAGCCTGCATTGTATTCTGTGCGATAATCACAAAATGTCACAATGATAATCTTTCAGGAAAGTGCAGCATCCAGAGGAGCCAAGGCCTCAAACAATCAACAATACACCACACACATACATTGGCCGTTGAACTGTGGCTCCTGCTGACGTGCCGTTATTTCCCGCAGACACATTAAAAAAAAGAAAAACAACACAGAGAGAAATGTTGCTAAACTCAGGCTGCAGGCCAGAGCTGGTTAACTGATTAGCTCAGTAATTGTGGTGGAAATGCCAGTCTGAGGTTGATATGAAAGTGCAAAAGCACATCCAGGAAATACTAATCAAAGTCTCCCGGCTGTTCTCCCGGGAGGCTGCTGCTGTTGTTGTGAATGCCACCGCCTCCTGCACACAGCATTTTATCTGTGTGTAGGTTTGTGTTTGTGTGTGTTGCATGAGTGCACCTATGTATGATCTTACTGGCAAAGAAATTAATATCGCCTACTTTCCCTCAGACAATAATAAAAACCTTTAATATGAGCAGAGTAAATTTGGGCAGGATCTTCCCCGCACATTAAAATAAATGACTCATTATAGCGGCGTCAGAGTAAGACATGCAGAGAGGAGTCGTCCTTGTTCCCTACTTGTTCCCATCTCCCGCCGCTTTCTCCTTCCATTCAAAACCACCTCATTATAACACTCATTTTTTTGTTCTAAATAACATGCCTCCAGCTCATTTTCTTTTCTTCTCTCCCCTCTCTTTCATCCATGTGTCCTTGCCTCGTTCAGTTCATTTCTGCACTGTGTTTCACACCTACAGTGACTACAGTCTGCATCCTCACCTGTCACTAGAAATGCTCCCATCTGTCTTTTCTCACTTCGTCCTGCCCTGCGTCCATTTCTGCGACCTCGTCACACACTGAGCCCCCGTCTGTCTGCACACAGTTCTTGTGCAATTTACACAGAAAGACATAAAAGCATGTTTATTCTGCAGCTGCCTCTCACTCTCTTCTTCTCTGTGTGTTTGTGTCTCTGTCAGTGCCGTTTGTACTGTGGCAGGATTATTTGATTGTTTACAGGTTTTGCGCTTGTCTGCTATCTTTCAGCTGTGTTTACAGTGCATGTTCCCCGACAGTACGGAATTATTAGGAGCTGCTGTTTGTGTGTTTGTGTGTGTGTGTTTGCGCATTCCTGTGTATCTGACTGGATAACCTATTTTAAACCATAAAAAATGCTCCTAATGTCCCTCTTAAATTCCTGTTAGGCGGCTTCATTTTTTCCACTCTGTTTAACAATATCTCATATATTCTGCATCTGCGCGTTTCTGCGCTTCATTAAAGCAGTATCACATTTACACTGAGAGAAATATTAAAACCCAGTGTGTCATGTTTTCATGGCTGTGCTGTTACATCAAAATGAAAAAGTCTTGTGATTATGATTTAGTCTGACATGGTAACCGTGGAAACATTCAGTCCTGTCTTGAATTTAACATAAACTTCAGTGGGCTTACAATAACCGGCTGCACATCACAGCACATCATGTCAGAGAATTTAACCATCCTGATCCACCTGATGAAAACAAACTGCACTAATCATAGGGGTGGAAGCAACACTCAGATCCTTCACTTAAATAAAAGTACTGACATAACAATATGAAAATACTCTATTTCTAGCAAAAGTCACACATTCAAAATCCTATTTAAAGGTCCAGTGTGTAGGATTTAGGAGTGTCTATTGGCAGAAATGGTATATAATATTCATAACTATGCTTTCGTCAGTGTATGATCACTTGAAAATAAGGATTGTTGTGTTTTAGTGACCTTAGAATGAGCTGTTTTATATTCATAAGCTATACATACATACGTGTCTTCTTAAATTTCTTCTTGAGAAGTCCCAAGAAAGTCTACGTCAGATTCATGACGTGTTCTTAAACTGCAGAATTGCTCACACCTGTGCTCCTACAATGGTGAATCCCCTTGTCCTCGTAAATTGAAAGTCTGTGCCAGCTGATCCTGATTATCATAGGTAAACACCCCACAAATCCCCATTAAAGGGCATCAGACTGCAGGGCCGTGTGCACACAAAAATTGAAAAGAGAAGTTGAGAGAATTAAGTCAAGAATGCCCCAAAGTCTGGGGAACTGGATGCCAAACAAAAAACTTAAATAGATCTAAAGTGGAGGCACTTCTGCGGGAGGTGAATGCCAAACAGTAAATGTGCCATTGTGGCCCAGCTGTTTTCAGTATAAAAGCCCTCAATGCTGACTCTGCGCTACCTGTCCAGCACCACACGGCATGCAGACACCGTTAGAGACTAGTTGCTGAAGACAGTGGAGCCAGGTATTTCCCTCAGTGGTTTGTGGAGAGCAAATTCAGCGCTAAAAGAGAGTGAATATTGGAATTGCTCGATCAACTTTTTAGGTATTTACAGGTTGTAAATTCAGATTTAAATAAGGAGAAGGAGAAGTAGTGTGGTGACTGAACAGCTCTAAAAGATTAATCAGAGTCAAACCTGTATCTGTGTGGTTTGTTACTCTTCTTGCTACCAAAGAAACTCTTCTTTGCTCCTCTGATTACTGATCATAACAAGTACATGTGTGTCTTTCATCATAACATGTGCAAAAGAAAGCTTACACAACAATTTAGTCCACTTAAATGGTAACTATGTGAGCCTTTTTACATGTTTTTGTGTTGTGACTAATGGAGACAACATTTTTTTTAGATTAGTCCAGTATTGAGTGAGTGCTGCAGTGAGCAACAGTGAAACAGGCTGCAGTGTTAACACACAGGTGATTGTGCACCTTCAGTTTACGTCCACTGAAGGTGTTTGTTTTATACACTGACAGGCTCAGATTGTTATTGTAAGTGTCTGACACCATTATGGAAAGGATCCCTACAGAAATAGATCTTTTTGTTTAACCAGAAACAGCCCTGAAATTTCCACCACCAGCCTCACCAGACTCCATTCAGACAAATATTAATTAAAGCATGTATAGAGCCAGCATATTTTTATATCTAACTCTGGGAATTAGGGGTTTATTTCAACCAAACCTGAGTTGGTGCAAGTTGGAAAGATGGAAAGACGAACCAAGATGGCTTTTGTGAGTTTTATTTTGTTGCTCTCACCTTTGAATGAAGTGTGTTTTTGGATGATAAAATTACTGTTTATTAAAATGGAGCTCGGACATCCAGAGGGAGCTCGGAGAAGAGCCGCTGCTCCTTCACGTCGAAAGGGGTCAGTTGAGGTGGTTCAGGCATCGGATCAGGATGCCTCCTGGGCACCTCCCGTTAGAGGTTGTCCAGGCATGTCCCACTGGTAGGAGGCCCAGGGCAGACCTAGAACATGCTGGAGGTACTACATATCTCATCTGGCCTGGAAGTGCCTCAGGAGGAGCTGGAAAGCGTCACTAATGACAGGGATGTCTGGGATGCCTTGCTTGGCCTGCTGCCCCCGTGACCCAGCCCCGGATAAGAGATAAAAATGGATGGATGCATGGATGGATAAATGGAGCCTCATGGGTTTGGCAGCAGCAATTTGGGGTCTGTTCCTGGTTAATAAAAACGATCTTATTCTCTAACAAAAAGGTCTATCTCTGTAGGGATAGATAATATGTCATAATGTTGTCAGGCACTTGGAATAATAATCTGAGCCTGTCAGTGGCAAAACAAGCACTTTTAGTGGATGTAAATTGATGGTGCACAAGTGCTTTAAGTGCTTACATGCAGCCTGTTTCACTGCTGCCAGCTGTAGCTCTCTCGCTCAGTACTGGCCCAGTACAAAAATGTATGCTCCCATTAGTCACTAAAAACATTGGAAAATAGGTTTCGGGTTGAAAAAAAACAAAGGTTACCCTTTAACCTCCATGTGTACAAATACTTTTTAACGCGCTATTATTCCTTGTTATTCTGTGGATCCATACACTGCTCATGTCAGATGTGAAGAGCTGAAATAGCTCTGGATTGACACTGAGGACAAATACGTGGGCTCATCACTGTTGTACAACAATCACATCTTTCATCAAGGTGAGATACAAACAAAGAGCGGAGAAATGATTTGTCCTTTTATCTCTGAATATCAAACACATTACGGGATGAATGAACATTCTCCTCCGTTTACCTCCTACACGCTCACAGTAAATATGATACAACTGTTCTCTTTGTGTAATGAATTAAATGAAACGCATCACTCATCCAGCTATGCATTGGCATTAAGGTAAAACAGGCTTTACCACTTAGTGAGTGATGTTCAGACAGCCACCCAGAATAGAGGACATCAGTCACTGCGGCGTGCGGCCTCAGTGGGGAATGACAGGTATATCTGAAAAAGTAAATTGGCTTTGCGTTTTGTTGTTTACTCTCTGCTGGTCATTGTTTTTCTGCTGCTCTGATAAGTGGAGCGCAGCTGAAGTTGAAGCCGTGGCCGAGTTGTCAGGTGTGTGCTGTCTGGCCGGGCTCTCTCTCTCTCTCTCTCTCTCTCTCTCTCTCTCTCTCTCTCTCTCTCTCTCTCTCTCTCTNTTTCTCCCTCTCTCTCTGTCTGTCTCTCTCTCTCTCCCTCTCTCTCTCCCTCCCTCTCTCTCTGTCTCTCTCTCTCTCTCTCTGTTGGTGTCCTCTGGTTGACAGGGACACACCTGTTTAAAGTAGCAGCAGAAACTTATTATGCTCCTCCAGTCTTCAGTCCGCGCTGGTTGCAGATGCTGCTGTCTGCCCCGCAGGACCCCACCGGTCCAGCTACTCTCCGTCCTCTCCACCTCAATGACACTTCATTGCTCAATTAAGGCATCAGGCAATATGTTTTCAGTCAGAACAGCAGAAAACAAGGTTGATGGAACGGTGCGTCACACTTCTTAGACAGCCTCAGGTTGTAATTTTGGCTCTAACCTCCGACATGACTCAGAGCTTCTGCCTTTTAAATCTTGTGAGCAGCCCTCAAAGCCCAGTGTTTGTCAGCAAAGTGATGCAAGAAAGTTAACACCCTTTCCCAAGATGACCTGATATTAGAAGGTTACAGAGAGTTTCTGTAGCTCAGTATTGTCTCCTTTGGTAATTTTATCCGCCTTTATAAAAGAATGAAGCATGTTCTCCCTGGAGTTTATTTTCCATAGTCCATAGTTACTGTCAGGATTTGAAAGCTTTGTTTAATGTTGTTTAACTGTAATTTAAGGGTAACAGCATGGGTACTTGTACATGGGTACGCTCTCTTCTAAAGCCATTTTTTAAACTTCGTAGCTGTAATCTGTGCTGCCTAAAACCCAGTTCAGGCCAAAGATCCACGACGAGACGAAACCATTTTTGAACGTTCATCAGCGCACATCATGAATACAGTCCATCTGATGCTCATTTAATGTTTTTCACCGTTTCATCACTACTACAAATGCAACTGAAGCCAGTATCTCACTATCACTATCCTCATTCGTATTTTAAGAAGCTACAAATTATATTCAGCCGCAGAATAAGCCTGAAAAGCTGGAAATAAGAACCAGAGTACACAGAGTTGTTGCATAGAGATGATACACCGTCTCATCTAGTTGCATTGGTGTGAACCAGCAGGTTTTAGAACGTTGCAGAATGGAGCATTGCAAGCAGTTGCCTGTTTCAACTCATCCTATTGCTTATCTTTGGTCTGAACTGGGCATAAAACTTATAGAGCATTCAGACCTCGCTACGCTGCTGTTATTACAGATAATGTCTGAGCTGATATGGACTCATCTCTTCCATGGAGCTGTGACATTTAACCTGCAATGGTCTAGGGCTTGTGGAAAACGCTGTTCATTAAAGGTCACTGAAATACTGAAATATTGTGTAAACAACAATATTAGATTTGCCCTCTTTAAAATTACCATCCTTGTCTCAACATATAGGATTAACCACACAACGTACTGTTGAATAAGGTTTCGCAACAAGCCTGTATTTCTTAATAGTGTTTATTAGTTTCAATAGGATTTTGAATGAGGTTTTCTTACTTCTGGAAGCAGAAACTGGCTAAAGCTGCAGCCTGCATTAATCATTTTTGGGGGACAGCAGAAAAAAATCTAGTATCAGTGAACGTTTTTGCAAAAAGTTGCTCATTTACACATCCAGCAGTATTTGAGGTAAAAAAAAAAAATAGCTCACTCAGAGTCCTTTATTAATACATGGATAACCACCATGTTTCAACTAGAGAGTCTTCATCAGGGTGTCAAGGATTTATAACTTCAGTCAGAGTGCTTCAGATGCACTTTTTAGACTGTCTGCCTCTTACACTGAGTGAGCTGGCCAGTCGTTGTTTTTTATCTTAAGATCAGTATTTATTTGAAGTTGTGTTTCTGTCCATTTGATGAATGTAAGTCCAATATTGCATCTTCTTTTATCTTTGTTTCGAGCTCCACTGACTCCTGGAATAAATATCTGGCTCTAAATGCTCCACTGTGTTCACCAGCTAGTCGCTTACTTTGTCTGTCTTCCTATCGGATTGGCTACGGCCTGTAGTCCTGTAGTGGAAATCTGATAATGTGCCAGCCCTTGTTGAGAGTGAACTAAAACAGTTGCAGACCAGGAAACTGAAACTACAAGCTGAAAGTTGGATGATAATTTTCTGTGGGTTTGTCTATTCGAGTGACCCTTTTCACATGCAAGTAGTCACGTAATCTTTTATTAGTATAGAAATATTGATTATAGCAGTTTATATGAACTCTGAGAGCTTAATAATATAACTGTTAAGCCAAAATTACCATCATTCGAAATTAGCCATAACATAATGTAAAGTATGCTTAAGAGAAATTATGTATTGGGGAGAAAAAAAAGGTTAATTAAAATAGTAAATAACTAAAGACAATAACCTACTTATGGAAGGCCACTGAGCAATCAGAGCATTAGTCCTTATACTTGGAAATTAATTTTGGCCTGATGGTCCCTCTCATTATAACTCTATTGTTGCCTGGTAACGAGGGAGTGATTGGGTGCATGCATGTGTATGTGTGTCTTTAAAGAGTTATCAGTGCCCCGCGTTATCACCTCTGACACCTTATTAAGGACACTGTTGTTTTAATTATACACTGATATCAGCGAGTGGAGATAATTTTGAGTGGCGTTCATTATGTGTTCTATTAGCATCTGAAGACAGACAAATGAGTTCCACTTTGTGGAAGTGGGCTGCGCAGGTTCAGATAGGAAAAGGGAGAAAGGGTTGCATAATAACTAGCAAAGGGGATGGGCGGGAGACACAGGGGGGAAGAGGGAAAGAAGAGAGGTGACAGGAAGGAAAGCATCAGATAGCCTCTGCTGTAAAGTCCAGTTTGTACCTTTTGGTAACATCTAATAAAAAACTTCTCTCAGATTCATAAAAGAACACACAGATGAATTTCGAGCTGTAAACATAAACTGCAGGAGCTAACATGTCTATCAGTCTAACAAGACCAGCCCACGACAATAAACATAGCTTCTTATCACACACACCGCTCATTAATTTCACTGTCACTGTCCTTTCAGCTGCCCGTATTATCTTGTCACACAGTTACAAAGCAAGAATATAATCAATATTTTTTTGATAAAAGTTAAACTCTAATGGACCTCTCTCAACCTTGCTGGACATCTGAGAGCCCTGTGATTTCGAGCTGGCATGGAGGGAAAGAAGCGAGGTCAGTTAGTGACAGGAAGCGCATGTGTCTCGCCACGTTCCACATAAAAAATGAATGGGAAGTGAATTTTGGCACCATTATAGAGTCGGTCGCATAAGTGTTTTTCCTCATTCTGTATTCCCATTTCAAAATTTTCTTTTAATGATATCTTTATTGTTGCACACAGTGTCACAGTTGCTGAAGTCATCCAAAGCTGACCCAGAATCTGGAAGTGAATTTATTGGGGCTGCAGACTGTTTCCTCAGTTTTCTCAACCAAGTAATCTTAAGCTTCCACCCAGGGGCGACTAAACGGGCATGCACCAGAATTATAAGCTCTGAGATGGGATATTTCTCACCAAAATGCACCTTGGCGGTCGTAACCTTTTATTGCAGGTACACAGAACTACATAATGCAGTTACTGATTGTACATTGTCTTTAGAGAAAATTATTGTGACTTTTACTTCCAGAACCAGAGCCAACAAAAATAGCACTGCAACTTCATGAGTACATAGAGTCCTTATGTTATCCCTAACTTATGCCTGGTGCACACAAGAGGATTTTTAAATCTTAACAGATTTTTAAAACGTGGGAGACCACCGACATAATGACAGATTTAAACTGATTTTTAATATGTTAAATCGTGAGAACACACCCCAGACCATTCAGCCAAAATGGAGGACCACACACTTGCCATTTATACTCAGTGATTTCAGAGTGGTGATTCCAAGGAATCACATGATCAAACGTGACTTCCAGGGTTCCTATGGTCATGAAAAATTGTAAAAATCATAAAATTTCTCAATCAATCAATCAATCAATCAATCAAACTTTATTTATATTGCACTTTTCATACAAACAGAATGCAACACAGGGTGTCGGTGGCTTAGTGGTAGAGCAGGCGCCCCATGTACAAGGCTGTTGCCGCAGCGGCCCGGGTTCGACTCCAGCCTGTGGCCCTTTGCTGCATGTCACTCCCTCTCTCTCTCTCTCTCTCTCTCTCCCCCTTTCACGCTTGTCTGTCCTATCAAATAAAGGCTAAAAATGCCCAAAAAATATCTTTAAAAAAAACAAAAAAAAAAACAGAATGCAACACAAATGGTTACTATGCTAATGTTAAAGACTAGAATTATTACAGCACTCATAAAAAGCGGGAACTGAGGAAATGCTATCATAACTGGGGAAACACCAGAGGCAGGATAAAAACTCAGAATAGAAAACAATTTTAGATCAGTCAATAAGTAAATAGATAATTAGGGGCGTCGGTGGCTTAGTGGTAGAGCAGGCGCCCCATGTACAAGGCTGTTGCCTGCAGCAGCCCGGGTTCGACTCCAGCCTGTGGCCCTTTGCTGCATGTCACTCCCTCTCTCTCTCTCTCTCTCTCTCTCCCTCCCCCCTTCACACTTCACCATCCTATCAATTAAAGGCAAAAAATGCCCTAAAAAATATCAAAAAAAGAAAAAAAGTAAATAGATAATTAAGATAAAATAAATCAATAAGTCATGAAATAGAAGAATATGCCAACTAGACAAAAACAGATTAATAGAAAAAAATAAATACACAATATTAATAAATACAGAATTAGAATGAAAAGACATAGAGTTCAAGTTAAAGTTCAATCATGTTTTCCTGGCCTGGAAAACTCATAAAATTAATAAAAAAATGACTGAAAGTTTCTGAAAAATCCTAAAATTTTGTTACAGTAATCTCCCATGGATACCCTTCTATGTAATGTGTTGGTGAAGATTCTCAGTCATCCAGGTCATGGTATCATAAGTGCTGTATCGTAGGCAACTGGACTTGCTTGCGTTTCTTGAAAGGTCTGGTGCAGAGTGGCAGGCTTTACCCCCTGTGTGGGTGTGAACCCTTGCAAGGTTACGACACGTGACCCCTACAACTCTGCAAGGTTTCACACCCACACAGGGTTTAAAGCCTGTAACTCTGCACCAGTCCTTTAGAACTGAAGAAGCCTCTTGGATGAGAGGCGAAACGTCTTCAAGAAACGCAAGCAAGTCCAGTTGCCTACGATATTAGCACTTATGACTTCCATGTAATGTAATATAATGGCAAATTTTTTTTCTGTAGCTATCGACTTAACATAATTTGCGTCAGTGTCGGGCGATGTTTTATTTACCATCACGTTCATTTCTTCATTTTCTCCCCACGTTCTTTCTCTCCCTTCATGTATGCCAGTCAGCTGGAATTATGTTATTATTTTATTTATTTATTTATTCTAGAACTTCATTTTTTGTTCAATAAAAATACAGTGAATACATTTCCTTTTTGGATCCATGTATTGTATGTGGGAGGTTCTGGTTTCAGCCATCTGATGGTTACACACTTTAAGGCTACTGTAAGTAATATATGTAGGAGGTATTTCTTATTCCTCACATTCAGACTTTCAAGGATAACACCCAGTAGTACTACTGTGGGGTCTTGTGAAATATCTTGTCGAAAGACCTCTTTAAGGGCATCAAATATTTCTCTCCAGTATAAACCTAACTTCGGACATTGACAGAATATATGTGTGTGATTGGCAGTGCATGTTCCACAGTTTCTACAACACGAGCTCATTTTAGATACTTGGAATTATATTTTAATAGAATTTGAATCAGTTTGAAAAATGCTGGGCATGAAAAGAAAAATATTTATGGGTCATTGAAAAGTCATGGAAATTTTGTCCACGAAAATGTGTGGGAACCCTGGATGCTTTCCGGTCAGCTGGCTGTCATTGGCTATTGCGGGTTTCTACTCAATATTCCATCACTGTCCTTTTCACACTACGGAATTTAGTTGATGATTTGAAATTATGGAGGCTCTGCTCCAGTCTGTACATTAAGATTATGTCTGCAGACCCCTCACACTACAGGATCATAATTTGTTGAGGCCAGCCTTGTATTGGGAACAGCCCTGCCATTGTCAGGAGAGGTGAATCAGACTCAAAATCTGCCCAATTATTCTCTAGTGTGGAGCGAGCATCAGCTGCACCCCTCTTCAGCCAGAGCAGAGGTGTAATCAGCCAGAATAAGTTAAAACAGAGTAGGTGTACAAGGCTTTTAAATTAGAATAAAAAAGGATTAAACTGAAGGTTAACAAAACCTGAACAATCCTGTATATCTCTTTTTTATACCAGATTATTTTTATTCACGGTCATAGATGGGAAAGGACCTGTATATCCCAGCATGCACTGGGATACCCTCAGGACTGTCTTGCTGTGAGCCACCATACTGCGCAGAGCATTAATGTGTTACAGAAGCATGAAGCTTCAAAGAAACATCTCGCAGTCGTCTAGAAAAAGAAAAATCAGAGCAGGACTTTTTTATCTAGTTTTCAGAGTAGTTTCAGGTTTCCTTCCAGTTCTTGTAAACGAACAGTCAGACCAGCTCATGACCAACTGGTTCAGACATACGCTCAGCGAGGATACTGTGCACCGCTGCTCTCGGACGCTCAGAGAATGTCAATGTGGTGATAAAAGTGAACAGCGGTTAACAGATACGACAGATAAACGTATGAAGGAGCCAGTTGATGCTTCAGCTGAAGTGAGTACTTTATATGCAGCCAGGCCTGTAAAACCACCGATGGACAACAACTCATATGTTTCTGAAATCTCTCTGCTTTCTTCCTGCTCTCCTCTCAAGAGAATTCATCCAATCCTCAGCAGTGCTGAGCTAGTTTTCACGCTGCTGGCGTTAACAGTCTCGATGCTGGATCCTGATGTTTTTAATAAGAGTTGGATTCAAACTTCCCCTCTGTTCAGAACATGCCTCAATATCACATGCAGTTTCAAATTGTCAATATGCAGATGCTGCTCCAGAGAGAGTGCTGTGTGTCTGTGCTCCCTCCCTTGATTTGTGCAGCAGCGAGGCGCTCATCAAGTCATCATTTGATTGCATCGTGTATTTCAATGCCATCGCCTTGAATGATGCCTCTCATTAGCTGCGCCTCAGGCCTGGGCTGCTCCTCCAGACAAGGAGGATGACTGCAGTGTCTCTTTTATTTCAGCCCCCGTAGGATACCTTGAAAACATCTTTACTCACAGAAAATGAACAAATAAACACAGAGATGCCCTCCCGCAATAATCTGACACCTGTTGGAGGATTGGTGTTTAGGATTACGGTGAACCTCTGTCTAAACGAGCTGTTAGCCTCCCAATATCCCCCCATTTTTAGGTCACCATGGCAACCCCAGCCTGTTAAGAGGCAGCACAGACCTGACCCTCAACTTTCACCGACACTACTCACTTGCTGTAAGCTCAGTGGGATTTCTAAAATGAACCAGTTCCCAGTAAAAATGAAAAGCACTGCAGCGGAAAGCTTTTTTTCCGCCCACCATTTCTAACTGATAAGAAAAGAATTGAAATCCATAATAGCCATTCGAGGGAGACAAATCAGGAGAACTAATTTATAAGAGACAGTCGTTTACAGATGCAAATCAATTTCATATCCATTTGTCACAGATTGGTATGCCTCTGTTTATAATTGCTCCCCTCTATCATTTACTGGTTGTGTGAAATACTGTTTGAAATGGTTTTCTACAGCTTCCATTTTTTTGGGGGGGAATGTTTTGCAAATGGCCTTGGATAGTTCTGCCATTTTGTTTTGCACTGAATCTTTAACACCCGCAGTCACAAATGCAGTGTTGTTGTTTTTTTACTCCTTGTCTTGTTAGTGTAACTTTCACATCAGGGTTCTTTTCCAGCTTTAAACCACGCAACTATTTTGACTTTCTTTGTGACTCATTTGACAGTGCAGTTGTGGTTGTTAGCCTGAATGCCTCCTGTATGTTCAAACTGTTTGTGCTTCTTTTAAGTCCAACTCAAATCATATTGCGTGGGGTTTTTTTGTCTGTCACAGCAGCATACATGTCTGATCTGTAAATCACTCGTCCTGTGTTTTCCTTTCAGCAAAAATCCGAATTCAGAAGGGATATTTTTTGGTTTCATCATGGCGTCATCCTGTTTTTGTATTAATTCAAAGGAACATTACCAGAGGGAGATATTTTGTGATTGAGGGACATCTGAGCGGCAGCAAGATAAATCCCCCCCTGTGGAGTCCAGACGCTGGTGGTGGCTGCTGACTCTGAGGCTGATGACTGCTGAGGCATATGAGGCTGATGAATCCGTAAAGACCAGGTGGTGATGGGGAGGTGGAGGGCATGCACGATGGCAACAAGAAAGAGCTAGGGCAGAGAAACAACCATATTTGAAATGAGGAGCAGTAAGATGATAGGCTGACAGAGAAGGTGTGTCACAGTGGTGGACTGTGAATCAGCTGATGACTCAATTGACCTACCCAGACAATGACACCTAGAGATAGTGAGAGAGCATGCATGCATGCAAGGAGTGAATGGCAGGGTGAGAAAGAAAGCATGAAACACGCATCCTGCAACACAACACCAGAGGAACTTGCTTGCAAATGTCACTTTGGTATGTTTAGATGCTGGTTTGCAGGGTGTATGCAGATCCTGTAAAAAACTTAAAATGTCTTGGATTCAATTTTATAAACGTTAGGCCTTAAACGTCATTCAATAATATTAATAAGAACAAGAATGCATTTTATTTATAGGCACCTTTCAAAGCACTCAAGGACACCTTACAAGACACAGTTGAAAAAACAAGCAGCAGTGTATCCATAGATCAAAAAATCAAACAACTCTAATCTAACTCTAACTCTAATAAAATGCCCAGACAAAAATCATAATTAGAAATATTAGGTATGAAATCATCATCACAAAGTCATCATCAGTGCAAGTCTCAGTATGTCTGTCACCATTAAATCAGACCGAACATGCCAGCTTGAAAAGGTGTGTTTTCAGATGGGATTTGAAGGTGGAGAGGGAGTTTGGAGGAGACAGTTCCAGAGGCAGGGGGCACAATGGCTGAAGGCTCTAAAAACCATGGTAGTCAAGCAAGCAGGTGGTGTGAGTTGGAGTGCAGAAGAGGATCTAAGAGTACAGCAGGGTGTGTAGATATGAAGGAGTTCAGACAGGTACAGTAGGAAGGGGCTTGATTGTGAGGGGCCTTAAAGGTGAAAAGCAGAATCTTGAAATCAATGTGATATTTAAGAGGAAGCCAGTGAAGCTGCTGGAGCACAGGAGTGATATGATCTATGGAGGGGGTTCTGGTAATGATACAGGCGGCTGAATTCAGGACCAGCTGGAGTTTATGAAGTATGTATTATAAATAGTCTCAAATTTACATTTGCATGGACTTAATTGCCACAAACATTTTATCTAATGTCATTCCTCTATCTTTTAATTTCTTTTTGTAAAAATGAGTCAAGATCTTCTGCGCGAAAGTCCACATTTTTCATGTTGTAAATCTTTAAACCTACCACTGAGCCTAATACTTTATACTTGCAGTTACCTGTTGGCAAAATGGAAATGACTTTAAATCATTTAACTTTTAATAATCATATTCCCACAACCTACCTCTACCTCTACAGGGGACTGTAATCTTTGAATAAGAAAAAAAAATGTGTTCAAAAATCTGTCAGAAATGTGGTTAAAATGATCTTGAAAATGTCTTAAAAAGCATTAATGTAAATGTCTGGTACTTGTAGACAAATTAGCACATCTATGCAGGTTTTTTAAAAGTGGGAAAACTCGTTAAATGGGATGGACTTTTTTCCCATTGCCAGCAGACCAGAGCCATACACGGCTGTGCAGTAGGTGAGTGTGCCTTTCTCTTTTTTATTTCTGGTGTGTCACCTTCGAGCACTGATTGGGCGGAGACCAACAGTGTTTTGTGGCGGCCCGTCATTGCATCACACTGGCAAAGGGGTCAAAATGAACCTCATATTTCCATCAGCAAGTGAAGCCAATCGGAGCTGGAGCCGATAAATACCTGTGACGACTGCAGAGTCATCTGTCACTGGAGAGAATGCTGATTGTAACCTTTCCCATCAAATACCAAAGCCAGATGTTAGTGGGTGATAGTAGGCTATTTTGTCCCATGGGAAAGAGCTACTCTCTTTCCCATGGGACAACTCCAACTCACACCACCTGCTTGCTACTCTGTCTGCATGTGGCCTGTAAGCTGCAGCACAAGGTAGTTTACTTTTTCTGGTGCTCAGCCTGCCTGCTGCTGTCAATCAAACACAGACATCGACACGCCTCTCCAGATATCTGGGACAAAAAGGAGCATTTCTGATATTTCCCCAACAACTTATTTTTCTCTCTTCTAATAATAAAAATGATCAACACATTTACAAAACAATATTTTTGATTGCAGGAAGGGATGACTAAATGTGAAGTGTTTGTTAGTACACATTTGCTGTTTGTGTCATGGCCTGCTGTCCTTTTGTCTCTGAGAGGACACAGCAGGGTGGCCTATTTCACCTCTCTGAGTCCTCAGTAAACACACCAGCCTTCCCCCCACAGACTCACATCCATCTAGCCAACAAAAGAAACACACGCAGCGTGAGGCAAATAAAAAAAAGGATTGATTCTTTGAAACACCATGCACAACACAAAAACAAATGGCTGAACTATGGCTCATTCCTCTTGGAAGTAAAACATATTTTCTTTCAGTTTCTCCAGCATAGAGGTAACACAAAATCTTAGCTGGCCAAAGGGTGTGGACGTGTAGACTACTGATGTATCTTTAAAAGGGAGAAACATTCATCCAAAGACTTTGAAAAGTTATCTTCTAATATACTTTGACTGCTGTCTGAGCTCTGCTTCTGTGTAAAGCATGATGGAGTCTTTAATAAAACTCTCCGTGGGTCTAATATTCAATTGATAGAAGAAGAGACAGGGCATACACTTGAATGATTGTTGCAACTAGGGTTGGGATCTGGATCCAGTTCTTTTTTGGAATCGGGTCCAAAGTTCCGGTTCCAGTACCGGTTCCATTACATTTGCCGTAACGGTTCCTAGATTGTAAAAAAAAACAAAAAAACGTCACGTGCATTTCCATTAGAGTGCGGCACGGGCGCATATTTCTGTCCGAACCCGACCGAGCCCGACTTTGAAGTTGATATGGCAAACTTGTTAGCAAACGGTTGCTTATTTTCACATCCAGCAGTTATGAAGCAACATTACAGTCTGTTCGGAGTCATGTTTCTGTCGACCTGGTAATTAAAAGGGTAACTGAACCATTTTTCAACCTGGATCCTATTTTTTTTTTTTGTGTGTGTGTCTAAGTAACTAATAGGAACAGCCGTTTTTAAAACTGGTCCATTTTTGAGCAAGATTGCTGCAGCTGGCAGCTGCAAAACAGGCTGCAGTGTAACCACTCGGGGTGTACTTGCACCATCAGTTTACATCCACTAAAGCTTCTTTCCCACTGCACAAAAATCCTGCTAACACTCACTAACATCTGGCTTTTTAATGTAATGGGAGAGGTGACAATCAGCATTCACACCCGGGTCAAATAGAGTGCTCCAGGGGTGACGTTTTTTTCTGTAGGCCGATGTGGAAATCAGCATCGCACTGGTTACCTCGTCAAAAAGCCTGTGGGATTCTTCCATTGGATTTTGCATTATTGCTGAAAATAAGCTCTGATGCAAACTAACGCTCATGATACTTACACTTACCTTCACAAATGAACACCACTTTCATGATTATTGAAACCTAAATGTAATCGCTAGAGGTAAAAAGCTAACAACACTACAGTTGCCTGACCTAACGCCTTCACCATAACAAGATTGTAAGGCCATGTTTGGCATGGCTTGGCACGATGAAGTTGTGTAGTCTCATTTAGCCACCTGTTAGTAAACACCTTTTTCAAGACACAGTTCAAATAAATACAAGAAATTTGTGCTCTAGATAAAGGATCAGCGCTCAGTGAATAACTTCCTAAGCGCTATGATAAGCTATTATGGCAAGGCTTAACTATGCAGACCAATGAGCAGTGATAACTAACATGTCTTTGGGGTCATCAGGCGGGAACTTCCTTTCACCAGTGTTTCATCTAGTTGGTCCCACGACACCTCCAGGAGGCTAGACAGTGATCTCTGGCGTCCCAGAGACACTCCCCTAATGCCAGCTCTCACTGCTCCCCGCACCAACCCAACAAACTGCTTTACCTTACTTAAACATGGCTTTCTCAGCCCAAACAGCACTGCCACCTTCAACAAACCCAGGCTCCATTTATGCGAGCTCCAGGTAGTGATCGAGCAGATACTACCTTTCCTAGCACATTCACCATACCCTATTTCACATGCTACATATCATAACTCCAATATAGGCTAGTGTTAAAGGAGATAGAGAAGATAAACTCACAGGCTTTCTCAGCCCAAACAGCACTGCCACCTTCAACAAACCCAGGCTCCGTTTCTGCGAGCTCCAGGTAGTGACCGTGCCATAGAAGCCTTGAAGTTCACAAGTGAGGTATTTATTGACATATTTTATGTTGTTGCACAAAACGGGAAAGTCTCTTAAGCTTGTGTTAACCACAGACCTTATTTCAGGCATTTAATCAAAAACCCGTTCAAAGGGCCCATTGACCTTGAGACGAGGGAACCGTGAGTGGTAAAATGGCAACTCATTTTCAGGTTTTAGGACTCATTACTATGCACACTCTATGACTCTGCAGTAGTCTATCAGCTCCAGCTCCAACCAGCATTGATGGAAATACAACATCCAAGGAAACGCACTAATTTGAGCCTCTTTGCCAGCAAGATGCTATGACATGCCACCACAAATTCCCGTCTGTCTCTGCCTAAGCAGCGAACATCGATCAAAATTAGTCTGCACCAAGTTTTAAAGAGACTGAATAAGTAAGACATGTATAAAAAGATTCAGATTCAGATTCAGATTCAGAATACTTTATTAATCCCCGGGGGGAAATTGTTTTTGTTCCAATGCTCCGTGCAAAGTAGAAATAGAAATACAGCATGAATGGAAACAAGAGATAAAGATGAAGATATAGATAAAATACTAAAATAGACAATGAAATAAATAAAATAAAATATTAAAGTAGACATTAAAATAAAATAAAATATTAAAGTAGACAATAAAATAAAATAAAATAAAATAAATAATAAAAATAAAAAAATAAAAAAAAAATAATAAAATAAAAAAAAAAAAAAATAAATAATAAAATAGTAAAGTAGACAGAACACTGTAACATTTTCACTGGCCTCCATTATGCTTTCTACTGTTTACTAACCTGTTTTCCAACCTGTCCATGAAGTCGAATGTGAAGCACCAATAAAATAAAACAAACAGAAAAGCATGCTCGTCTGCAGCAGAGCCTTGTGCATGCTCTAGTCCACTGGCAGTGGGATTTTTTAGGGAGTTTAGCCATTTTACCCATATTTAAAAAACCTGCATAAGCATGCTTATTTTAGTGGAAAAGGGGTATAAAAGTGCTTTTTTTTTGGCTTGTAGTAGTTTTATTACTATAATTAAACACACTTCATTCAAACATGACAGAAATAAAATAAAACTCACAAGAGCTGTCTTGCTTTGTTTTTTGCTTGCTCTATAGTCGGGGGGATTAGCAATAATGATTTCAGGACTGTTTCTGGATCTTACTCTTTAACAAAAAGTTCTGTTTCTGTAGGGATCCTCTCCATAATTTTGTTAGACACTTTTGTAAAAATCTAGGCCTTCCAGTGGCAAGAAAGTGGACTTAAATTGACGTTGCGAACATGTAAGTGGCTAGTCATAACTTGATGGTGCAGTGGTAGTTACATTGCAGCCTGTTTTGCTGCTTGCGGCTGCAGCGCTCTCGATCAATACTGGACCAGTTTCAAAAATCATTGTCTCCATTAGTCATTTAGACACAAAAACGTTGGAAAATAGGGTCCAGGTTGAAAAATACCTTTAAATCTTATTAGCTGCTAAATGCTCCACTATGATCACCAGCTAGCTGCTAACTGTGTCTGTATCCTGTGTGGTGTTAAACAGGTGGTGCACAATGAGTTGTTCACAGGTAAGTGTGTTGAGAGTGAATTAAAACAGTGAAGTTTTGTCCCGGACAGCAGAAACTTGCTATAAACCTCCATAACGCCGAAGGAAGCTGCACAGTCGATTGATAATTCTCTGTAGGTTCAACAATAAGCAACCCCTTACAATGTCAGTATAAAAATGTTTGTTCATTTATACCTTGAAGTTGCTACATTAGTTTGACCAACATGTTGTGGCCATTCAGGCTACTGTATATTAAACATGATTCATTTGACAATCAGGGTATTTTGTTTGACACATTGACCTTTGTGTGCGCTGTCTGTTATCTTGCCTCCCAGCTTGAAACTTCCCTAGTTGTCACTTTGAGATTGGGCAGGTAGTGATGGTGTGAACGCTGCATGTTTGGGAGTCTGAGTTGCTTACATGCACCATCTGCGGAATGAATTAATCTCTTGGTATTCAGCAACAGCATGTGACAGGCTGGGAAATCTAAAGCCTCAGCGGATTTCTCCCAGCAGAGTGTGAAATTTGTCACACGGAGGAGGTTCACTCCAGGGGAAGAGCTGCAGGGCCTTTTTTCCCTCCTGACAGTTTTCCCGCCCTCTAAACTGCACCAAAAAGTGACAGGAGTCCCATAATGAATGCATTCATTAATTGAGGTTCGTCCCACCTTCGCTGGGTGGTATTTTGGGAATAGTGAAATGAAATACAGTTGATGAAAGAGGGGTTTGTTAGCTGCAAAGAAGCAAAAAGGTGCTCTGCCAGTAGCACCTCTATCTGTCTTTTGATGTTTTCTAACTAATGAGGGTGATGGCTTCCTCCTCCTCCTCCTCTGTTGGGATGCAGTCCCCGGTGATCACATTGGCTGGTGAATAAAAGCTCAGGGCTGCAGTGACTCTTCCTGCTGTCCAGTTTATATCCAGGGGCAGAGCTACTGTATGAGCTGGTCTCAGCTTACCCCCCCCACCCCCCCCACCCGAGGAGCTCAACTACTTTATTACAACCACTCAGATGTTGAATCATGGCGCTATTCCTAAAATAAATCCATGAGTACTCTATTGTCCAACTGAACTATGTGTGTGTGTTTTACGAGGGAAGTCCAGAGGGAATGAAGATGCATGCATGTCACGCATCATCTGTCAGCGCATCCCCATTGTGCATCTCTACATGTTTGTGTACTGTTAGCGTCTGACACATTACCATATGCCCATGCTTACTTATGGTCTTCATCTGACCACAAAACATACTGTGTTTTACTTATTTATGCGGCTTTTTCCTCGGAAGCCGTCTCACTGTTGCACAGCATCCACAGCGTTTCTTAAAGGGAGGGTGTCCATTTTGTCGAGCTCTCACAGCGCACATTAGCAGCACAATGGCATCACTGCACCTCAGCAACGCTGTGAGGAAAGTGGGCTCTTTTAGGTGGATTTGACTTAAGTTATTTTGTCTGCTTCAGAAGACAGAAAAAAGCGATTAAAAGCAACTTTAAGCATGATATACAATTTAATTAAGCGGGTGAAGACGGTATTGATTTAAGTCGGCGTAAATTATGAGAAAAGTCAGGATGAACGTGCAAACTGAACTTGCAATTTTGAGACCCTTCTGGGGCCATTAGAGAGTTAAAGTCTGGTGTCAGGCGAAATGCTGGGTGACAGCCTTTTGGCTTTCCTGAGTGAATTTTCCTCCATCCTGCTGGAGGGTGATTACAGCTCGTTATTATACAATGCATAATATTAGCCATGCACTGAGGAGGCATTCACACAAATTTAAATATTCAAATGATCACACTTGCAGAGACAGACCGATTGACGTATGCACACACATACATGCTGTACTGTACCATCTGATAAACATGCACCCACTTTAAGCCAGAACTATATCATCACCGCTCATAACAGCCAATCATTAGTAATTCACAGATGACCTTTTTTCATGGTCTCTGCAGCCAGACGGACAACCAATCATCTGACTGCGCAAACTAATTTAAACTCACCCAAAATGACCCGTCATTATTAGGCTCATTGAGATAATTAATGGAGACCCATCTGGGCTGCAGCAACAGAGGTCCAATGATAACATAATATAAAGATCAAATAATATATTTGCAATAAAAGCATGGGTATTATTTCAGTCCTAGTTGATTTGGTGACCTTATCGGGCCTTTTTATGTCTCTGAACTTCCGATTGTTATTGCAGTCTATGATAAATACGTCAAATGCCTCGGTCCTGGTATCACACAGCCTGCTATTCATCTTTCAAAGTTAGGAACACACTCCCTAACCACAGTATGTAATATCATATATGTTTCATACAATAGAGTGTGTGGTTGGTGCAAACGCATGCAGGTCATTGAATAAGACTTTGCATCAAAACAATAATTCATCCATTTGTCATTCATGTTATTGTTTATTGATTATTTGTTGACAATTATTATTGGTTGTCATAAATGCCGGCCTTACACTAAAAGACATTTCAAGCAAGTTCACTGTTGCAGACAAATTTCCAATGCTGTATTAAAATCATGAAAGTTTATCACAGTTGGTGCGATTATTTGGTGTTAGGTGATCATAAAACTCAGTCCAAGCTGTCTCAAGTCAGTTGTTTTCTCATCTAGACGTTCTGACAAAGGCGAACGTATATAGTATTATCAGAAGTTTTTAGTCTTGGCTCTTGCAAATAGTGAAGTTTGGTGATGTGGACATCGTCAATAAGTCTGAGTTCTCTCGGACTGTGGAAAAGAAGGAGAAAACTGGTGAAGTCATTAAGTGAACAAGAGTCAGTGCTTAATTCTGCGTCTATCTGATCCACCAGCCACAACTTATTTAGTGAGAAGTCTTAATTGTTTAAAAAACAGTTCACTTGTCATTGCCATGGTCTTCCATTGTCCATGGTTCCATCTGCTTAAACTAAAATAGCACAGGTAACTTTCGGAGGCTGATGCCGAATTTACAAAAATACTATCAACATATGGCAACTTTTATCTTGTGTTTCCAGAGTTACATGTTTTTGCGGACATGTAAGTAATTGTTAATATGACATATTTCTTAAAGGGAGTTTGGTGTAACATTTTCCACCAGGAGCAGGATGGGAAACTCACATTGTCTTTGGATATGAGAAGGTGTCAGGCTTTAGTCCTTTAAATGTCTTTTCAAAGTCATCTACTGTATGGTGGGCATAACACCACCACTGAGCGCTTCCTGACAGGAAACATTTCACACTGGTTTGGGAACAGCACCCGGCAGGCCCTGCTGAGGGTGGTGCCGTCAGCACAGCACTCCATCCGGACTGCATTACCACATTTACCACAAGCATTGCAGGACAATAGGAAGAAAAAAGACACCAGCCAACCCAACAATGGCCTCATCTCTCTGCTGCACTACTGCACCTTGAAAGCAAGCTTCTGTGGAGAAGTTTCTTTCTTCAAACTGTCAGACACCTTTACATGGACTTTCCTTAGAGACTTTATGCTTAGTCACAATATTAGGTCAGTTGCTGGACCAGCAGTCCATTTCAAGTTCATTATTACCTCTCTCAGGCTCTTTAAATGGTTGTGTTCAGTTTCAATGTCATGTTATAATGTCTGATATTCATTCCTCATTTCATGATGAAGCCACTTCATTCCTGGCTGTGCTTTGAAACTCCATTTTAATGTTGCATTTCATTGCTCGCGCTACATTTTGTACATATTTTTCTAGCACAACCTACACATTACACTTGACACATGAGGATTTAATCCTTGTTAACCCTGCTGTGTGCTGCTTAAAGTGCCCTCAGCTGTAGTGTGGCCTCTGACTGGGCCCGGGGCTGTTTATCCCTCGATGTTTACTCAGCTGTGCGTGACGAGACGGCGGTGCACGTTGGAGTTATAGGGCAGCTACTGTAGCTGCTGCTGTGATGGCCTCTCTGCCTGCCCTGCGAGCGTGGGTTCTGCACACGACTGGCACAAGCATACAGGCAGGAGATTTGTAGGCGACTGTGATGATTGAGACATGCAGAGGAGGTTTTAACATCCCATATGGATCTGCTGTACATCAAGGTTTGGCACAAGGCATGGGGAAAGAGGAGGGGGAGAGGGGGTGATGATGCTGAGATTGATGTTACATGTCACAATTTGCAAGCAGTGCAAGTACTTTTAAACAGCCATAGAGCGATTTAATTTTATATAATTATATCGTAAAAATGTACTGTATAACTGCATCACATAACTGGCTGATAGTGAATGTCTCCGTCCTCCAGAGCAGCCATTTACCATCTCACTCTACTCTACTTTTGCTCACTTGGGGGAAAATAAGAGGATGGCTGCTAACTGCAAGAGCCTCTATAGAAAATTGAACAGCTCTGAATGAATATGAACTGACAATTCTAAGACATTTATGTCCCCCATCGAAATTCACAAGACCATTTCCATCATTTTTCAATAGTTATTCAAATTAGCCTTTGAACAAAAATTTCCCCCTCTCTTCATTTCGGCGAATAGCAGGTGGGAGGAATCACAGAGAACCTTCCCTCGGGGTGTTATTTCCTCTCAGTATGTGGAGCCACTGCAACTCCATCCACCATAGACACCAGGGATTGCATTAAACCAACAATTAGTTGTCCTCAGAGACAGATAGTGGCCCCGCAGGCTCTGCTGCTTCCACTTCATCAGCTATTATATTGTTTTGTTGTGAATCTCCTCTGTTTTCCTCGGGAAAGGTCCCTCTTTAATTCTCTGCTGATTTAGATCCCAGTGTGACACAGCCATCCGAATGTTATGAAAAATTTCTGCCACTTTCTGATATTATTAAATTATTTTCATTGCAGATTAATACGCCTGTTATTTTGTGGATTTATTCTTGTTTTATGTGGGCTATAAAATGCCAGAAAAAATAGTGAAAAATGCCCATCACAGCTCCCCAGAGCAACAAGGTGAAGTCTTCAAATTTCAGTTTCAATTTGTTTTATCCGACCAACAATCTAAAACTGAAGAGGCAGTTTCGGGGTTTCTGGCAACATTTCACCTACTTTCAAGGTGCATGGAGAAGGGAAAGATATCAAAACTCCAGCAGCACTTGAAGTATAATAAACAGCGCATTTGTTTGTGGCATTCATTGGGGTCGTCCTGGGATCAGGGTTGACCCCAATGAATGCCACAAGGCGAAACGTGTTTATCTTACGTTGAAGTTGCTCAATACACTTCAAGTGTTGCTGGAGTTTTGACCTCTTCAACAATCTAAAATGCAAAGATGTTGAATTTACTATAATAGAATAAGAAAGCTAGCAAATATTCACATTTGAGAAGCTTGAACTAGAGGCCAGATTATAGTGTGTCAGTGGAAGACACCTACTTTCTACACAGTGGTGGTATAAGTATAATTACTCAAGTGTTAAACTTAAGTACAGTTGTCAGGTACGTGTATTCAGGGATGGGACAATAGACAATTTAATCACTGACCACGATGAAAATACTACAATACTCAATTTACTCACGGGCAACTTTATTTGGCACACCTTACTAGTACTGGGTCAGACCCCCTTTTGCCTTCAGAACTGCCTCAGTTCTTCGTGTCATAGATTCAACAAGGTGCTGGAAACATTCCTCAGAGATTTTGGTCCATATTGACATGATGACATCACACAGTTGCTGCAGATTTGTCGACTGTACATCCATCATGTGAATCTCCTGTTCCTGGGTTGGGAGAAGGGTTATCAGTCCTGAGGCAGGAGCTCCTGGCTTTCACCACTCAACGTCATAGGTCTGCGTATTGAAGAACCTTTCTCTCCCGGGTCAAAGTTCTCTCTTTGTTCCCTTGTCTTCGTTTCTGTAACATCTTGTTTTTTCCGGGGTGGGGTTGTTAGCCCCACGCCAAATCCCCAACCTGGAGGGCCAGTGTGCTGTTTTTTGTCAGGCCTCTCCCCTGGAACCTGCCCAGCTTGGTTGAACCTGCCAGGGGTTTGAGCCCCTCTGGCATAGCCCCCAGAGTCATGGAAGCACACAAGCCTCCCAACCGCAACAAGGTAACAGCACTTGGGGAGGGGTAACAGCACTTGAGGAGGGATCCCCTGTTCCACCACATCCCAGAGGTGCTCTATTGGATTGAGATCAGGTGACTGTGGAGGCCACTGGAGTACAGTGAACTCATTGTCATGTTCAAGAAACCAGTTTGAGATGATTTGAGCTTTGTGACATGGTGCGTTATCCTGCTGGAAGTAGCCATCAGAAGATGGGTACACTGTGGTCATAAAGGGATGGACACGGTCAGCAACAATACTCAGGCAGGCTGTGGCGTTTAAACCATGCTCAGTTGGTACTAAGGGGCCCAAAGTGTGCCAAGAAAATATCCCCCACACCATTACACCACCAGCACCAGCCTGACCATTGATACAAGTATGATTGTAACCAGTGGTTATTTGAGTTACTCTTGCCAAAGCATTTTCTCCCAGAGAACTGCTGCTTGCTGGATATTTGCTCTTTTCGGACCATCCTCTGTAAACCCTAGAGATGGCTGTGGATTTTAAAAAAAAAACAGTAGATCAGCAGTTTCTGAAATACTCAGACCAGCCCGTCTGGCACCAACAACCATGCCACCTGTCCAAAGTCACTTAAATCACCTTTCTTCCCCATTCTGATGCTCGGTTTGAACTTCAGCAGGTCGTCTTGACCATGTCTACATGCCTAAATGCATTGAGCTGCTGCCACGTGATTGGCTGATAAGCTATTTGCATTAATGAGCAGTTGAACAGGTGTAACTAATGGTGAATTTGCATCTTCAGAATCATTGTGCATATTGTGGCCAACAGCATCCCAAGAGAGACTGCTGGGCACCCAACAATAGAAGAGACTGCAAAACAGGCTGGATACACACCAACCTCACCTGGCTATTGTTTGATTGTTTTTCACTGAAAAGGATGTTCACTAAAAAGTGATACCTGAAGTGTTTTAGTGCCATTGTGAGAGTTTTAAGCATATTTTGATGATTATCGGGATAATATCATGAATCACAATCGTTTTGGTCAGAATAACTGAGACATAAAATTTTAGTATCATCCCATGCCTACTTGTATTTCCATTTCCTGCTGCTTTATACTTCTACTCTACTGTATTTCAGAGGGAAATATTGAGCATTTCAGTCTACTGCATTGATATACATAATATATAATATACACCTGTAATAATATATAAGTCACGGGGCAATTTTCTGTAGAATTACTCCTTTTACTTTTGATACTTGAAGGACAATTTGCTGTTGATGCTTCTGTACTTAATTCAAATTCTGACTGCAGGACTTTACTTTTACTAAGACGAAAGGTCTGAATACTTCTTCCACCTCTGGATATTATCCTTATGCATCCATTCAGGCTATAAACAACCTCTTCTCTCACCTGCTGGAAGTTGCGGTCTTATATCATAACACTTGCCTGATTTAACGCAAATCTCATCTTCACTCTGTCATGCTGTGATAGTGCTAAGGTCAGCACAGTCCTGATTTTTAGATAGAGGCAGTTCTCTGAGGCATATATAACTTAAGTGAATACACACTTTCATTTTTCTTCATATGATATGCTCCCCGCTCTCCTCCAGTCTCCTGAGGTGCCCCTTAGCCGGCGTTATGATGCTATCGTCTCTGAAGGTGATAGGTACTGAGAGCCCGGACGGTGTCTGAGAGTAGGATGAGAGAGGAGGAGGACTGTCTCTACTGGCCTGTGAAATATTCATCAAATGAAGCAGGGGCGGGTGGGGAAGTGCGGCAGGAGATGGAGAGGAGTCCACGGGGGAAAGAACATCATAGTTCAGGAGACACAAGGGAGGGAAGAGCGATACAGACCAGGGAGGAAGGAAATGTAGGAGGCAAAGAAATGTTTCTATTGTGTGGGAGCTGGTTGAAATCCCGAATATGATAGATAAAAAATCCCCACACGACAGTGGGGGAGGTTTTTATGATATTTCATCCATAAAGCAGCAGGTAGGGTAAGATAGAGACTGATGATGGTTTCCTAGAAATATCGAATTCTGACATTTAAAGTGATTTCAGACTCATATCCCTGAAGCACTGAAAAGGTTTAGCCAACAGCTCATGTCCCCTGTCTTCTCCTCTGTTGTCAATAACGACAGGAGGACCGGCCGTCCAAACCGATTAGGTGATCATTACACCTCCCTGCCCTGCAGCCTGCACCGAGGTGTCATCCAACAGTCAATGCTCTGGACATGATGGTGTTGATTTGCATGATCAATTCTCACTCATTATTCAGACTTTGACCTCCAGAAAAAATACAGGGGTTCAGCCTCTTTACAGTTCTGCAGAATACTGGTCAAATATTCACTGTGTGGACAGAACCTGACACAGCTAACTCCTGAAAACAATCCCCAACAAATACACTGTGTACCTCTGTTCAGGTATGTTTGCTAGAAACAACCGTGCCCAGGTTTTTTATGGAAATTTTCCAGCTTTTTCCGTAAATTAGTGGTGTACAATACAAAAAATTGTATAGACATTCATGTTTACCAGAAAATAAATCCTACCGTGATTTTGCACTCTATTTAAATCTAAAGTGCATGGTGCAAGTGCATTTACGGCGTGTCCATCTCCACTTTTGCAAGTTCAACTGCACATAATCAGGGCACAAAGTAAGACATAAGGAGTAAAGGGTTATTTTTTTAGTTCCTTAATTAATCATATGTGGATTATGGGTATAACTTGAATTCAACCAATTGGTGTCATCTTCCATGCCCTTTAAAAGTCAAGTGTGCCTACAGCTGGCACATTGCTATTTACATGGTGGATTTGGCAAATTTGACAAGCAAGTGGTTTTCTGCTCAGAGTAAAGCACTAAGAGCAGTGATGTCACTGCAGCAGATAACGTTTAAGTAGCAAAACTTAAAACTGTAGTTACGAACTTGACAGAGGAAACAGAACTAAACTTCCAGCTTCTGAAATAACCAATGTTACGTCCAAAAGTTACAGTGCTCCTTGTGAGTAAATGCGTGTATCGTCTCTCTTAATGGGGAGTCGGGCAGCAGCTCTGCTCTGCTCTCTGATGTGTTCACAGTTTAGAAAATGTAATTAATATTTTCCTCATTCATGATGCATTATTTCACCCACTTGCAACTCATCTGCTCGGGCCTGTGTGTGTAACAAGCAAAGTGTATGCACGTTGTGAACCCGCCTACGTAGGCACATCTTACTATCTGAATAATGCGACCTTTAAATAGCAGTGCCATTCTGACTTTAGAGCAGGTCTTTGTTTGTCAATGGCACAATCTGTTGCCTCAAAAATAGCAATACAACAATGTGCCTGACCACAACTCATTTTAAGATCTACACACCAACTAGCAGTGACAGTTGAGCTGTCACTTTCACTTTCTTTGCACCGGAAGTGAGATAGGGCCCTTTAAGCCCAGTTTAGACAAAAGATTGGCGATGAGATGAGTTGCAATGCATCTCTATGCAGCAACTCTCTGTACTTTTGTTCTGATTTCCAGCATTTCAGGTTTATTTAGTGGCTGAATATAATTTGTAGCTTCCTAAAATATGAATGAGTATAGTGATAGTGAGATACTAGCTACAGTTGCATTTGTAGTAGTGATGGAATGGCGAAAATCATAAACATAAAGAGCATCAGATGGACTGTATTCATAATCAATACGCCACAATAATACAAGTAAGCAGCGCCAATTAGTTAGTCAGTGAGCATGTATGTGTGGGAGGGGTCATGAGCACATACAGCGAGCAGCAGCGACCCACCGTTTGACACCGGCACACTGTGAAGACAGAAACAGAGGGCTTAGCTGGAACGGAGCACCTGCTGCAGCAAGTGAACACGCCGTCTGCGGTCATTTTGACTTGACCAGGGGACTTCATGATAAGCCGACTGGCTGTACAAACAGGTGACGTTCTTTACGTTTTAAAACCAGCCACCGGCGATTTGACTCGCGGAGTGGCAGGTGACACCATCAGCTGGTTTGAGTCAAGCTCAGACAGCCAGTTCACACTGCTGCAACTTTTCTCTGCAGCGTTCTAAAATGGTTTTGTCTCATCACGATTCTTTGGTCTGAACTGGGCTTTAAGATCAATGTCTCAACAAATAGATGAAAAGTTAAGGAATTACCAAGGTTAAAATTTATCCTGAGGTGAGCATGAACCAAATTTCACAGCCATTGATCTAATAGTTATTGTGACATTTAAATAAAAAACAAAAAAGTAAACCTGGTGACGGCACTGGAGGAAAAGTGAGGGGAAAGTCACTGGGTTCCATCCTCTGTTTTCATCCTCTGAATGTATGTTCAAAATTTCATGGCAATCCATCCTTTATATTCAGTCTGGACCAAACAGGTGGACTAACCACTCAACAGACAGACAGCCATCCTAGAGCTACACTGCTAATGAGTCTAAAGATACATACTGCGTAAAATATAGATATGAATATAAAGCAGTCGCTCGTAGGCTCTCACTTATTTTCTGACCATGTTGAAACTTGAGGCACTAAGATGATATTCATGCAGCTGTTATCTCTGTAGAGTTCTGTCTGTGCAGGCGGACCTTTGGTCTCTGCTCTCTTAATTAAGAGAAGGAGTTTCTGTATGAAGCATTTTGGTTATCCTTAATCCCAGAGGAGCCCTGCGGTTTGTTTCTACCTATTCTTGTTTGCCTCTTGACTTCTTTATTTTGACAACCAGTGACTCAGGGTCTCACTCTGTGTTCAGGGCATCGTTATTACACACACACACACTCACACACACACAATCCCCACTGTGCCCCTGGCTTTCAATCTCCTGTCTATAGTTTATTTTCTTTTTGGAGTGGCTCTTTGTTCTACTCAGGACTGTTTATTAGCGTGGTGAGTCAGCTTTTCATTCAGAACCAAACTCAGGAGGGAAATGATTTGGCTCCGATGTTTTTATTCCTGAATTATTTTTACCTTTGTGCTGCAAATGTTAGTGACCTGACTCCAAGATCACCCATTGTAAAGAGTGTAAACTGCAGTCAGTCACCGGTCCACAAAGCTTTGTTGGCTTGTAGCTGATTTCCTTTGGTTGTAACACGTACAGCAGGCTATCTAAATAATCATGTATCCGTCTATCACTTTGGTCCTGACCGAAATATCTGAACAACTATTGGATGGATTGCTTTGAAGTCTTCTACAGACATTCATGGTTCCTAGACAATGTATCCTGCCAACTTTCATGGTACGGTAAGATATTTTTCTGGGCATTTTAGACTTTAATTGACAGGACACGTGAGTGTGAAAGGGGGAGAGAGAGAGGGAGTGACATGCAGCAAAAGGCCACGGGCTGGACTCGAAGCCAGGCCGCTGCAGCAACAGCCTTGTACATGGGGCGCCTACTCTATCCATTAAGCCACCGACACCCCCAGTTGATGTTTCTATGGCACACTGTAGGCATCAGATGTGAAATGCCAACACCACAGAACCAGACATAATTTAGGAAAAGGTCGCTATTTAAGCAAAGTGTTTGTATATTACAGATACCCCCATTAATTCTCTATATATTTTTATTTGAGTAAGTTACTGTGGTTCTGCGGTCAGTGTTGATTTGCAGTGTATTTTGTATGCTCAGTTTTTACTAACAAGAATATGTAAAACCTATATTGTGAAAATGTGACATCTCTGTGTCTGAGGAATGATACTGCCCTAACAAAGATTCACCTTGCTCTATCAAAACATTGTCTCAGTAAACGTGATCAATATTTTTTTGTTCAGTATAAGTATTATTACTCATAATTTGTTCTTTGTCACTGATACATTTCAATGTTTTGTCCTGTGTCACCATGAACACAGTGCCACATTCAGTTAGAGACAGGTGGTAGAAAGCTTTGAATGTGCTGACGACACTTTAAAAACAAAAAGAAAGACCCGTAGCATTAATGGCAGTCTGGCCTACCAAGAGACTTAATAAAATATTCTCTAGGGAAAAACATCCTCACTTTTTTTTCATAGCTCTCTCTAAACAGGTAATGCAGCTGCAGAAAAAACAGCTTTGGTCGCTGGGTCCTCATTTGACGCTTCAAAATCGAAAAACAAGGTTTGAAGAAGGGGCGTCAAAGCAGTCTGACACATTTCGTAACACTTTTGGTGTGTGTTTGGCCTTTTAAATGTATGTATGTACTTCAAAACATGTGTGTCTGACACTTTAAGTTTGTTTGGGCTTTAGGGGTTAGGTTAATAAATTAAACCTTAACCACATTCTTTGGCAATGGAAACAAAAGTTTTGTTAGCACAAATCCAAACAACCACCTCAGGCTAGTATATTGCTCTGCTGGTACCAACTGGGTAACAGTCGAGTGAGGTTTTATGTGATGGGTGCAGTTAGTTTGTTGATCCAAATCACATTTGAGCTCATGAATTTTAGTATCTGCTCCTGAAGCCCCTGAATTCAAGAGGAGTCATCAAAATATTTTGACCTTTTTTAAGGAAGAGAATAGAGAGGGAGAATTTGAAATGAATATACAAAAATGATTTTTTCTTTTTAACAGATGTTGAGTATGTAACAAGAGATAAATGAGTGATTCACAGTGTATTTATCAGTATGTGTAAGTGAATGTGTCAGAATGCTATGGAGTTGTGTTGATGTGTTTGTAATGACTCGAGTTGCTGGCAATCGACTTAAAGTGGGTTCAGTCAAGCCTTGAGGACTGAGTAGGTGCTCCTGTAGAGTCACCCACATATTGACTCGTCATCCATGCCTTATTTTGCACTGAGACAAGTCCAACATGGACTGTAACATTTGCACTTCTGCTTTACATAAACGTTTACACATGACACATGATGAAATACCTGAAAAACCAGACATTTATCAGCCTCTGCTGTACTTTGTGTTTAATAGTCATTATCAAAACTTAGCTATCAACCTGCTAAGCTATGATGGTGGACATGGTAAACAGTATACCTGTTGAATAACAGCATGTTAAAGGTATACTATTGTATAGACTCATATAGACATAATCCCTCTTAATCATCACCAGAAGTGTGTGGCATTGAATTTTTCTGCAGAGACTCTGCCTTAATTTTTTTATTTTTCTTCTTATTTTCTGTAACGTTTACAGGCATGTACCTCCACAGCACTCAGTTGAGGTCGTGGCTTTATAAAGAGGTAGCGATCGAGTGCCAGACGATAAGCAGCAGGCATCCAAGAGACACAGCACCAAAAATACAGCTAAGCGAAATGCCAAGCAGGGGTGAAATTGAGGTTGGCTTTTACTTTCATTTTCGCTGGCAAGCGTGTTAACAAACAGTAACTGAATATCCTGCATAATATACCTTTAACAATGTGATTGTGAGCATGTTAGCATGCTGACTAGAGGTCAGCTGGTACTGGAGTTTTAATTCACGGTAATTTTATACACTTGTGTCAAAGATGTGTGATGGAGGCAGGAAATTTTACAGTTTAACAATAAACTTTACTGTTAAAAATGACATCAGTGCACTCAAACATTATACTTCATTGGGGATTTAACATAAATTATCCCAAGTATCTTTTTCTGCATTATGTTCTGTAAAAAAAGAGAAAGTTTTCATACTGCTGCATATCGGACAACATATACATTGATACAGATATATATGTGAAAGCCGAATAATGGCCTTTTTTATCGGCCAGCTGATATATGAGTCGGGCTCTTATGCTGACGTCTCTCTGTTCTGAGTACAACCTCACAGAGCTGCTGGCATGGCCGTAGACTCTTAGTCTTATTAATATTAATCCCTTTATTTATTTTCCTAAAGTTTATTCATGTGTGAAGGCACCCAGTACAGTTTTTCCAGGTCAACTGAAATCCTTGTCGGATTAAGGAGTCCTAAATTACACAAGCTGCACAATAGGATGCAACAAATGTGGATGTATTTTAGTGCTGGTCACCGTGGGCTGCTGTCTGCTCGCTGTTGCATTTAAATAGCATTTTCCCAGTGATAGCTGTTTAAGCGTGCGGCATAATAACAGTGAAAGTGTTGGCACTTAACGGCGACGGCTTTAAAGTCTTTGAAAACATTCCCATAAAACAACAGAGCACTAATGGATTGAACTTACCCTGCTGAGACATCTTTTAGCTGCTCACAGATTGCAAGACTTTGCTAAATGGATGGGAAAGTACATGGATTTGTGTTTCAGAGATTCTTTCAAAATCTGATGTGGCTCTAAAAACAGATATGTGTAATTATGTGCATAATGATTAATTACAGCAGAGCTCTGTTGAGTGCTTTTCAATACATGGGAAATTGTGTGTGAGTGACAGCTTTATTGATCACAGAGCTCTGAAGATTATAGCCTGTGTAAGCTTCAATCAGTAAGTAATGTATTAAATTCTGTCCAAAATGGATTGATTTTACCTTACTAACTGTAAAAGAGTGTTAAAAGCGTTCACATCACAATTAACAAGTAAAATGAACTTTCAGTTGTCAGAGTTTCTCTCTGTTGTAACCCTTCATGTTCCATATGATTTTTGCTGCAGAAAACCACTTTCATACGTGCACAATGATTTATTCATCCCTCATAACAAGCAGAACAAGCAGCCGCAGTATGCATGTTGTGCGGGCTTATACATGTTTGATGTTTTCATTCTTACCACCTCTGTCACATCAACTATTCAACAAGAGGCAGAGAAACAAGTGTCACCCGACGTCACCTCACTCCTCCATATCGATCGAGATACGGCTGAACATCATGTTCCTGTCATTCACATGGATTTTACATTTATGTAATGATTGATTTATTTATGAGGTACAGTAAGTGCAGACGTATGATCTGACACATTTATGCTTCCATTTATGGCGTAATGGGCTGAGCCTCCCTGACAGCTGGGTCAGTTCTTACAGATGTTTAACGAGCCAGCAGAGTTCACAATAAGTCAGTGAGTGTGTAGTGAAGGCCACATGCAGCATGTTGAAAAAGACGAGATACAAAACAGAGAGAGTGGATAGTTTAACCAGGCATTTGTTTACTGGATGTTTGTCAGCCATGTTAACTGCGTAACTCCAAGGATGGCATTGTGGCAATGTCAGTCTTCTCACTGGTCAGTTCACTACTTTGTCCCAGACTGAAATATCTGAACAACTATTAAAAGGTTAGCTATGAGATTTTGTACAGACATTGATGGCCTCCAGAGGACAATTCCTAATGACTTCAGGGTGTCTGCAGGTCCCTAATGTGTCTTAAATTCAGTTTTAGAAATATTAGGCCCTAAAATCAGAAGCAGAAGTAGTTTCCCAGTCCCAGAGGAGAAATTTTGATTCGTTACAGTAGCTCCAAGTTAGAGAATAAAGAATTATAAGACATAAGAAAGAGAGTATTAAATATAAATATATAAATATAATGAAATAAAATAAAATGGAAATGAAAATGTACATTTTAATAAAAAAAATAGAACTTGCTAATGCTACAGCGTTTAACACTACTACTTAAGATATAAAAATGTTAAAAATAATAAATATATGTTGTCTCTGTGCTGAAGCTGTAAGTGTGAAATTTAACTATCGTATATACATCAACTGAATAAACAAGAATAGATAATGATGATAAAGTAAGAAAATTATAGACCCTTGTGTGTTTGTAAACAGTGATGACGTATTTTGTGGGCGGAACCGAATTTGTGGCAGAAAGGGACAGTAGTGGTGTCAGTGTGAGCGCCAAAGGAAACATAAAAAGCACTATAACGTTTATATTTCTTAACCAATTGCAATAACTCATTTTTATATTTCTGACTTTATGATCTACTAGTCCATACCCGGGGATGTGTTATGTATAGAGGAATAAGAAATCAAAAACAGTATATTAGAGGAGATGCAAAATCAGAGCACTGTAAATGCACTGTGTAATAAATATTAATGTAAGACAAACAATGCACACTGTATTTAGAAACATGCTTTATGGCAAAGTACATGGAGCATAGTTTTGGCTGACGGCACGGAGGCACGCATACAGGTTTCGATCCGCAAGTGTTGGAGATAAAGGCTTCCCAGCCAAATTGTGGTCCCAGCGCGCATGCACAGCTTGCGCTGCTAATGGTGCTCACAGTATGAATGGGTAGTGGACAAAAACGCGAATATAAACAGTAGAAATGTCAGAAAAATGCAAAAACGGCATCGTGGCTGTCTGCACATGACCAAGATGAAAGCCTATGTGCAAGTTCAGAGAAGTAGGTCAAAGCAGTGAGGAGGAAAATGGATGATGACAGACGGACGGACGGAAGGAGGGACAGAGGTTTCTCCATTTAATAGTAGGATGTGTGGTGGAAAAAAAAGGTTCTGCTTATTTGAATTACTTAATTATTGATGTGGCGTAGGATAAATCATCGTAAAGATTGTACAAACTCACGTTTGTTAAGCATGGATTTGGCTTATTGTCCTTGGTTAATAGTTGTGGAGACGTCCCCATATAATGTAACCTAATGTGAAAGTACAGTTTATCAACGTGCTAGCGTGCTAGCTAGCTAACACTGTCTGCTTATTAACACCCTGATCATGACAAAGTATATCAACTTCCACCACTGCTCACTTTAGAAAGGCCACCGCAAGAAAACACGTTTTTGTTTATGTTAATGTATAGTCTATAATGTGCGTTGAGATAGGTTCCCAACTACATGCAGGCAGGGAAAATGAAAGGCACGCTAACATTTGCGATGTAGCTAAAGTAGATAGTGTGCCACCGATGGCTGACTGCTGACAGATAGAAACAAACAATGATCCATTGTCCGTTTATTAACTTAACAACAAACATGTTTTCTTGTGGTGTCCTTTATAAAATGAGCAGTGGTGAAAGTTACTATATTCTGTTATGAGCAAGGAATTCATAAAGACAGTGTTAGCTAACTGGTTAACTGTTACTTCACCATTAAATTATATTATATGGGGACGTCTCCACAAGTTTTAACCTAGGACAATAAGACAAATTCATGCTTAACAAATGTGAGTTTTTACAATTATGATGATGAGTTATTTTTCACCACGTCAGTAATTCTGTTAATTTAAGCCAAACACACACTCCTCTACCGAGCGTCCAGCAGCGATTATAGCCTGAATATCAAGATTATAATTAACTGGAGACAAAACTTTATTTTCTACTATGGTGTCCTCTGCGACGGTTATCTTTAAAAATGAAGCTTGTCTTATTCTGTATTCGTGTTCTGACATCCAGCGGCACAAGTAGACATTTTTATTCCGGGTATGTCAACTGTTTCTCTCCGATGTCCATTGTTTTTCTGCCACGAGTATGCGCACGCTACTGCTGTGACGTCCACTCAAAATTTTATTGCACAGTTGAATATCTGCACCCAATAGATCATTATGAATTATAAATTCAGGAGGTGAATAAAGTCCAGATTGCCAGTGTACTGACTCAGAGCAGCTGACACTCTGAGGGAGGAGTTGTGCAGGTTGATGGGAACTGGCAGGAATTCCTGTGGCGCTCTGTGGTGCATCTTGGGGGAATGAGTCTGTCACTGAATAGACAGCATCCTCCTCTCCTCTCTGAATCAGTTTACTGAACCTGCTGCCCCAGCACACGGCAGCAAACAGGGTCGCACTGGCCACCACAGACTCATAAAACATCCTCAAACATTGTCCAGCAGATGTTGAAGGACCTCAGCCTCCTCAGTAAATAGAGATGGCTCTGGCCCTTCTTGTAGAGGGCTCAAGTGTTCTTGGACTAGTCCAGTTTATTGTCTATATCCACCCCCAGGCACCTGTAGTCCTAAACAATTTCCATGATGACCCCATGGATGAAAACTGGGGTCAGCGGCGTCTTTGCCGTCCTCAGATCTACCACCAGCTCCTTTGTGTTTGTCACATTAAGCTGTAGATGGTTCTCTTCACACCATGTGACCGTCATTTAAAAGTCATTAAGTTTGAAATTGTGAGGTCTTTATTGCCACAAACGTTTGATCTCATTTTATTTTTCCATCTATTAATTACTTTTGTCAAAATGAGCCAAGCTCTTAATACATGAAAGTCCACATTTCTAATGTTACAAATCTTTAACCTGCCACTGAACCTAATTCCTACATAAGACCTGCCTCTGCATGGGACTACATATATACTGCTTACCTGCAATGTTTGAATGAGGAAAAGATGATTTGCCCAAAAATCAGTCTTAAATTTATTTCAAAATAAAAGGTCTGAAAAAGCATGCATTTAACTGAACTCCGGTGATCCTCAGATTTTTCCTCTTGCGGCAGCATCAAGTCAGTGTTTTGATTTGTCCAACATTTTGGTTAAATACTAAAATAGCTTCAGCTTTTATTTGTGTTTAGTGGAAATTAACAAATATCAGCATGCTAAACTAAGATGGAGAACACTGTAAACATTACACCTAAACATCAGCATGTTAGCATTGTGAGGATGTTAGCATGCTGATGTTAGCATTTAGCTAAAGCAAAACTGTGCCCAAGGGAAATCAAAAGTGTTTGAAGTTCAATTAGGAGAGACAAATGTTTATTACAAATTACAAGTGTACAGACATAACAGATGTTGTGATGATTAAGATTTGACAGACAGACTTTGGTGCTTAGACTCCACTGGGATATTCTGTCATCCAGGGGTATCAGAGCCTGGTGAGATGATACCAGTGACGTGACGACTCTGTATCAGTCTGGACTCCATGCCGGCCCAAATGCTTTCTAAAATTAAAATCCAATTGGTGCAAATCAGGCATCTGCATTGTAATTGACAACATAAGCAGCCATTAAGGGAATGCGTTGTAATTGACGCAGGCCGCAGCTTGCAGAACATAATGGCAGCTCCCAAAGCAACAAACACTAACATGAGCAGAATAAACATAGCAATGAGTGAAGTTATGGCAGAAACAGACTCAATAACAACAATTAAATGAGAACAAGAGTGTGCACTCATGAAGGTCCTTGGAGGAAAAAAACTTTTTTATCATTCCTCCAACTGGATTTGGCAAAAGCTTGATGTATCAACTGGCTCTGTTGGAGATGAAGAAGATGTTCCCTGGTGTTTTGTGACACTGATTAGCTGATGGAGTTTGTCTGGAAAGGGGAATACTTACGCCCTGAAAGTGTTTGGGGCTTCACTGAGTTCAGACTGGCACAGAGAGTGAAACACAATGTTGATCTCATGTCATCAGGATGGTCTTACCAGGCTAAATTTGTGCAACAGCAAAATAAATTCCCCATAGAGTCCATATACTGGAGGTGGTGGTGGTTAATGACTTATTAGTTACAGTTATTAGTTACTTTTCTCATAAGTAATTGAATTACTTCACCAGTTACTGCATTTGAAAGCAGTTAGTTACATGGGAAAGTAACTTTTGCCTTGTTTTTGCCTCAGTTCTCATATCAATGCACACTTTTTTGAGTGTTGCTGTGGAAGTCAGAGAAAAGTCAACTGTAAGATTTTATCTATGACTGTACCCATTATCACCATGATGAAAAGTGAGTAGTAAAACACAATAGATGTGTTTTAGTAGGTCTGTTCTACAGACGTTTATCCTCTGTAACCTTCACAGTAATTCAAGTCCTGCACATAAACCACAGCTCAGCCCACTATAGGTCTGATTTGTCCTTGATCTCAAGAGGGGAAAAATAAAGTCCATATTTCCAGGACAGCAAGCTCAAATTGCCTGATCTATCTTATCTGATCTGTTGGCCATTGTGTGCAGTGACAGTCTAATGTTGACTGACCGATTGATTGACAGTATTTACTGTGCTGCCGTAAGGTTGGGCAACTGGGGATGCGCCGGTCGATTGGCTGTTGTGAATCACATTGTTATTAATGACTTATAGAAACATTATGTGCAATAGTTCGCTTTCCACCTTGTCTTCCCCTGTCTCTGTCACACACACACACACACACACACACACACACACACACGGTGGACGGTGCACAAAAAAAGGAGCAGCATGATGATAGACTAACAATAAAGGTGTGTCGCCGTGCTTTTGGTTAAAGAAGTATTTCACTGCTGGACTTATGAAATTAGTGCTACATGACCAGAGAAAACAAAGAAAAAGGACTATAGCATTCGCTTTTGCTCAAGAGGTAGAATAGAGAAGAGGTAGACAGAATGCACAGCACTGCACTTGACCAATAAATGCCCCCGCTGGTGGGTGACATAATGGGAACTCGTGCAATTGACATAATGGCGGCCAGCTGGTAACAAAGAATCTCGTATTACAGCTAAATGGTGACTTGTTTGTAAAACATTTTAGTTGAGAAATAGGCAGTAACAGAATCTTGGTTGAATAAATCTTAGGTTTATTTTTTTCAGCCTCCGTTTTCACTATGCAGGAAACAGTATGGAGCCCACTTCCTGTTCACAAACGCTCACTCTTACAGTGAAACAGTACAGTAAAATATGTTTCTGAAGACATTTTAGGCAAGAAATAGGCAAAACAGTAACGTAATCTTGGTTTATATTTGATAAGCACAGTTTGATCTGAGTTTGGTCTGAGAGAGAAAGAGAAATAGGGTCGGGTGTGTCTTTTAATCCAGCTTTATGCTCCTTGTGTCTGTGGTGCGGGCCATACGAAAATGCGAAAGTACAGCTTGTAGTTCTAGCAGCAGCCTAAGAGCCAGCAAAGCTCTGCCGGATGACGCAGTTCTGCTGGGAGGGGAGCAGGGAGATCGGGGCACTGGTTCGATGGAGGGAAGTTTACCCCAGTTCATTTACAATTACGGCGGACATTGTTACAGTATGTTACAAAGCTGGTTAGAAATCGGCAAAGTATCCCTTTCCTTGTGATCAGCTGATAAGGTGAACTCGGTCTCACTCCAATGAAAAAAGCTCTCCTTTCATGTCGGCACAATGCCTCTTGAGTGTGTCAACACACAAATACAAAGGATTCACATAGTACAATATTCATTTAAAAACCTGTGAAAAAACAAGGTCTGTATCAAAAAGACTTTAAAGTTTCAGGTCCAGACAGCAGCAGGGGGATCAGTGGAGATCTGGAGGTCACACCCTGCAGAAGAAGTGGAAGTTGTGGTTATAGTTTAACAGTGCCTGGCAGCATCAGAGGGAAACGTGGCGGGAGAAGGATGAGAGTGAAGGTGGTGAAAGTCCAACTGGGGCTGGCGGGAGCAGTGGTGGAAGTGTCCAACAAACGCTGTCCTTCACCCAAGAGAGCGGTGTTCACGTCCCGTAAGATTCTAAACCCAAACCTGTTCTTTTTCCTAAACCCAACCACATGTGTTTGTTGTTGATGGAAAAAAAAACAACATCAATTTGTGGTGTTTTACTGACGTAGTGCTTTTATTTTGAAAGAGACTGTATGTAAACAGTAAATTTCCTTTGAAAACAGAAGTGTATTTTGAAAGAAGACAATGCATGTAACAGGCAGAACTTGACAAAACGGTGTCCCAGAATGTCAACAACCAATGCACCCAGGGTACCTTGCACATCATATGTGGACGTGGAAAGTCCATGACGAAACGTCAATATGTGACGAGATCAGACTGAGAATGTGTTGATAAAACAGCCGATGTCTTAATTGACAGCCTCTGACAATGACAGCAAGAAATTATGAGTGAGCATGTGTGCAATGTCAGATGGTATGAGAAATAAATTACAGGCCTAAATATTCAAACGTATTGTCTTCCTGACTAAACTTTTGACAGAGCTTCATCATTTTAAATAGCTGCACTCAAAGGCGATTCTGTGATTTGTGAGTTTGTTTGAAGAGTCTCCCCTGGAGGGAATAAATCGTGTTGCACTCGTTTGTTCACGTGAAAAATGACAGAAATAGTTGTGTAACATGTAAAAACCGAGAGCTCCTTTCTAACCTCTGCACAGCTGGACGGTCACAGTGTGAAGTGGGTGTGAATGTTGGATTGTCGGTTTCAGAGAGTTCAGAAATGGTCGGACACAGCAAGGCCACCACCCCGCCAGGTTCAGATGCCAGAAAGGTGGAGGAGGAGGGGGTTTCTGAAAGCTATTCGACCATGTGACAAGCAGTTGTGATGAAGTATAGTGGCGCCTTAGGTACAGCTTCACAGCTGCAGACTCTTCAGTCTTGTTTACGTGAAACAAACATTTCCTCTCAAAGAAACAGGTCTGTCAGTTTGTTTGTACACATATTGTTTGTGGCCTGTCGTGCATTTCATTTGCCTTTCTCAATGGCGCTGAATGTTTTTTTTCCTCCACACTCACAGATTGATGTTTTGCTCCTACAACCAGCAGTCTCTGGCTGACTTTACATGATAGATGGGCGAAATGTTTAAACTGCCCTTGGCAGGACCCAAACTCTTTCTCAACAATTACTTGGTTGGTTTGTTCTTTCTAATCATAGATATGTCATTCTGTGCCATAACACTGAACAATAGCCTGCTCCGAGCGTTAGCAGCTAAACTCCCCCTTTCTCTCTCCCCCTCTCTCTGTCTGTCTCTTTCGCTTTACATCCCTGCTCTCCGTTATTCCCTGCTCTCCCACTCTCTCCCTTATCCTCCCTGCATGGGTTATGTGACTCATACGACACTAAACGCTCTAATGCAAGATTAACTCTCCGCCAAAGAAAGCTCAATATTCATCCCTCTATTTACTATCGTGCACTCATGGCTGTTTAAACATGTCATGTGGGCTCTTGCTGTTATCTCACACAGCTTTCACTCTAACATCTTAACGTCCTGGCTTTCCTTAAAAATTAAGGCTACATTCTTCCTGGCTGGAATGCCTGGTCTCCATGGTAACGTCAGGTCCATTATAAAGTGCCATAAAGAGCGTGCGAGGGAATGTTAAATCACCAGTCTGCCAGTCTCCATCACCTCACTGGGTTGATTGTGTAACCCACAAACCTCACAGGACAGCCTCCCTTCCCTCTTCGCTCTCCTTTTCTCTTCCACTCTCCCCGTCTCACCTCTTTCTCTTCCTGTCACACATTCTCCTTTTATCTCATTCCATCTCTGTCGTACACACACAGACATGTTCACACACACACACACACACACACACACACACACACACACACACATCAGAAATGGAGTCAAACACTGACCCCCAGTGGATTGTTATGAAACCTTTGCAGTTTTGCAAAGCTAAAAAGAAATCTCTTTCATGTCTCTTTCAGGTCTTCACTCGCTATGGGAAGTGTTACACCTTTAACGCTGGCGGTGATGGACGCCCTCCCCTCATCACCACCAAGGGTGGTATGGGTAATGGACTCGAGCTCATGCTGGACATTCAGCAGGATGAATACCTGCCTGTGTGGGGAGAAACAGGTGAGGGGAGGGGGACGTCATTTATTTCATTCAGTCTCTGGCAGATCTGGTTATCTGTCACAGTGTGTGTGGGCAGATGTGTGGGCAGGTGTAAATACCTCGCAGTGTGAAACTCAGGGACACAACTCTGCAAAGTGTCTGGATTTATTCCTGAAACACATTTTCACAGTTCGCTGCTCTGATCCCATGTTCTTTGACTCCTTGCAGATGAGACTTCATTTGAAGCCGGAGTCAAAGTTCAGATCCACAGTCAGGATGAGCCGTCCTTCATTGACCAGCTCGGGTTTGGAGTGGCGCCCGGGTTCCAGACGTTTGTTTCTTGCCAGGAACAGAGGGTACAAACTGTTGCACTTAAATCATCTTTATATATCTTACCTACATGACATTTATCAAATAAGTTTGCCCAACCTGGTGTTTATCTAACACCTGTATGATAGTCTGACTGCTCGTGTTTCTCGCCCTCTTCGACCTCTTTTCAGCAGCATAGACCTTTTCATTGCTACTCTGTTGCTAGGGGAACAGATTTGGCCTCATGTCAGCGACTGCATTAACAAACATTGCAACAGGAAATTCAAAGGGGCCTATTTAAAATGTTTAATGTTTTCAAGCTAGAAACGCTGTATTGCTTTGTGGCTGTCTCTCAGGAATTAACTCAGTGAATAAAATTTTATTATTACTTCGAAGAATAAATATTCAAACCTGTTAGCTGGGAAAAAGAGAAGAGACTGAGGAGGGATCCCTCCGTCAGCTGTTACTGGAGACACCCTAGTTTTTTAGGTTTTCTAGGACATGGCCATATATATTAGAGCTAAAACAGTCAATCCATTATTTATCAGTTGTCAGCTATTAAATTCTTAAAGTTAACATTCTCTGATTGTTATGGCCTCTCTAAGCAGACAAAGGCTCAGCTAGAGACCGGAACATATGAATGGACGCCAGATGCAGGCAAACAAAGTTTTATTATTAACAACAATGAAACAATACTTACAACTCAAAGGAGGAAACAAAAGATGGGGAAGTTGCTGGGCCAATCATGTAGCGAGCTGTCGGACCCAGCTCATCCCCCTAACTACCTAAACTGAACTAAACTTAACCAAACAAAATCAGAAACTGAACTAGCGGTAATCTCCAACCCAAACTAAAATAACAAAGCCACTAACTAAATGGGAAGAAACCCCCCCCCCACTACTCCAGTACTGCTGCTACTGCAGGCATGTGTCGCTGTTTGTCTCAGTGTGTCTCCCTGCAGTCCGCCCCTCAGCTCCCTTTTATCCTGTCCCCCCAGTTGCTCACAGGTGCTGCACTCCTAGAAAGAGAGACAGGTAGACCAACCACACCCACTAGAGTGCGCAATATGACACCGTACAATGTTCTGGTTTCTTTTCTCCTCTATGACAATACACTGCATAACTTTGGGTTGTGGACAAAGGGGGATTTTGGTAAACACTGATCAACATGTTTCATCATTTTATGACGTTCACAGACCAAACAAGAAATCAGTTACTCAAATAATGGATTACTTAATTGATAGATTGATCTATAATGAAAATAATTGTTAGTTATAGCCTTAAAAGATATTAGAAAATCACTTGTCTATTCAAACAGAAATAAATTCAAATTAAATTTAATGTAGCTGTTTTATTCTTGTCTCTTATTTGCATGATTTCTTCTGAAACTGTCAGCATCCTGTTTTTGATTCATGAATATTTGTCTTCATTTGCTTTCATTTGCTTTTTTAACTCCTTTTTTTGCAGTTTTCACAACAACTGTATACATTGCATTTATTTTTGTATCGGTAACACTCTTTCTAAGTGTGTAAACTGCTTGTGTATAGTAAGTGATGCGTGTGTGTTGCAGCTGATATATCTCCCTCCACCCTGGGGAGACTGTAAGGTGACAGCGATGGATTCAGACTTCTTTGACAGTTACAGCATCACAGCCTGTCGCATCGACTGTGAAACACGCTACCTGGTGGACAACTGCAACTGTCGCATGGTGCACATGCCTGGTAGGAAAAGACTTTAACTGTGTGTTATATCATTGACGTTGTAAGTGAAAAACTACTGTAGAAAATGTCACTGACTAGATGTGTTGCTTTGGTTGCAGGCGACGCTCCCTACTGCACCCCCGAGCTGTACAAAGAATGTGCTGACCCAGCACTCGGTAAGAAAAACGCTTGGTCCACGTCTGGTCTGAATCTTTAAGGAACAGATGCGGAACACACACACACACACATCATCCCATGGCATCTTAAAGTCACAGCCGCACTGATCTCAAAAGGTCAAGCTGAGCTCTGGTTTCCTTCTCTGCAGATTTCCTGGTGGAGAGAGACAATGATTTCTGTGTGTGTGAGACGCCCTGCAACATGACCAGATACAGCAAAGAGCTGTCCTTCGTCAAGATCCCCAGCAAGGCCTCTGCCAAATATCTGGCAAAGAAATACAACAAATCTGAGCAGTATATTAAGTAAGAATCAGCCGTTATGGTTAAATGAAAACACTGAACTGAAGTATTATTTTTTATGAAATGAAAGTTTTCAGTTGCTGACATTGCATTATTTTTTTAATCTTAAGACATTTATACAATATATGTTTTGGCTTTAAAGGGGGAAAAAAAACAAGATATAAAAGCAAAAATGTCACATACATTATTCTATATTTAATTCATAAATACAGACAATACATTTATGAATCAAAGCAAATATATGATGGGCTAATACTTGACTTTAAGACCATCTCTTTAGCATATATAAGCAGTATAGAAACATTTAATAAGTGCTTTCATGATTTAAAGTAAAGTTGTTACCTACAGTGGAATATTAATGTCTGACTTTTTCTCCACAGGGAGAACATTCTGGTTCTAGACATCTTTTTTGAGGCTCTCAACTATGAAACTATTGAACAGAAGAAGGCTTATGAAGTGGCTGGACTTCTAGGTACATTAGTTCCATTATACACTGTGAACAAGTTATCTTTCTGTCTTTATGTTAGATGAAGTTTTTAATCCGCTTGTGTCTTATTACTCCAGGTGATATCGGTGGTCAGATGGGACTTTTTATCGGGGCGAGCATACTCACCATTCTGGAGATATTTGACTACCTTTACGAGGTGAGACTCAGACAGAAGAATCCCGCTGCATGTAGAGCTGTAGCTACTGGACCACTGAGGAAGCAGAGATCTTGTAGTGGGTGGGAACGTGGGTGTTTTAGCAACCTTAGAGGAGCTGTAAAATGTACACATGGTTGTATCTTATAAACAGATACCACTAGTTTTAGATTCAGTGGCCCTCATTTACAAAACAAAGCTGTAGTCGCAGAATTGTTATTAGATCGTATTCTGACTGGTATGTAAGTATTTGCAGCCACATATTAATCACTTAAAAATGTATAGCCTATGAGAACATATGTTTTAAAGGCCCACCTCGACGCATGCTCTTAAGACAACTCAGAGTTGCGTGGCTCTGTGGGACGGGCTCTAAGCTGAGCAAAGGCTAAACACCACTGGTGCACAGTTGTACTTGATCTGAACTTTTTTTAACACTGACAAACCAAAGCATGTTAATATCATTTATCATTAAAACACCATTAAGGAGAAATAAATAAACCCTAAATACTAGTAGCCTAGGTGATTACATTTTTACCGGTGTCTAGCAAGGGCACAGGTGGTGTGTCTGTGCCTCCTTCATCCACCTGTTATGCCCCTAATGGAAGCGGACAACATACACTCGGCCACAAAAAAAAAAATTAAGGGAACACTTAATCCTCATAATCTGTCCATTTAAGAAGCACAAGTGATTGTGAATCACTTCCATCTGCTTTGGTGCAAATGAAAGTGACAACAGGTGCAGTGGAGAGGCAAACGCAAGACAACCTCCAAAAAGGGAATGGTTTTACATGTGGTGACCACAGACAGCTGCTCTCTCCTTTTCCTTCCTTACTGATTCTTCTGTAGTTTAGTGTTCTGCTAATGTCATACTGTGTTTTTCCGACGTCTTTTGATACCAGTTTTCAGGCTGCCAAATAGAACTGGTGGGTTAAATTGGACCTAGGGTGTCAGCGTTTACATTTCTACCTCAGATAAGTTTCTCGTCTTGTCTGTTTTATGCCTCTTCACGTAGTAAACTCTAGGGACAAGGCCTCTACACCAAGAATATATTAGGGCAGGATATTTAAATGCCTGAGCATTCCTACATCGTGATGGTCGAGATAGAATGTTTTATGAATCACACGTGAACAGTATCGTTATATGATTTCTGTACTGGTTTGCACGTTAGATAAATGAGGGCCATGTTTAAATTTGACTTGACATGGAGGAGACAGTATTTTCCACCACTGTTTTATTTCATTTGAAACAGCATTTAAAGGAGTTATGAGAATAAAACGTTTTATTGTGTTGTAGATACTTGACCTCAGTATCAGTGGCCACGCTGTCTCTTTTTTCCTTTGAACTTTATTGAGCCACAAATGTCAGGTTGTCGTAATGACCTGCTCTGTTTGTAACCCACTCAGGTGATAAAGTACAAGTTGTGTCGCTGCTCCGATAAGAAGCACAAGCACAACAACAACAACGACCAGGGGACGGTCCTGAGCTTAGACGACGTCAAGTGTCACGTCAGTAACTTTCATTAGGCTTCTGCCGCGGCGAGGAGGGAGCCGCCGCACTCTCTTGTCTCTGAGCGGTTTTAATGGACTTTGTTCGTTGCAGTTTTCCAGACTGCGGGAGCAAACAGAGTGAAGTGTCTTAACTGTGCCTGGTTACGGTTTGTGAGGTGAATACAGCTTGTGGCTGACATGAGGAGGAGCCACATGGACAGCAGGACAGCAGAAACCAGAGATCAAATATGTTGAATTCAAAAATGTCAGAATAACTGCATGGTCATCAGCTTCTCCAGACATAGTAACAGATACAGTAAATGAGGGCATGAACTGAGCTGAGGCTCATCTGTGTTCAGTAAATCAGCATTAGATACCCAGCTGTGTGGTGGTGTTCGTCATCTGTCAATCTGGGGGAGTTCTTTGTAAAATACTTTCTGTGACAGGTTTGTTTCCCCTCACAAAATGTTGTTATTTTAGATGTGTTTTCTGTATTTGCATGTGAGTGCTGCACATTCTTTAATTTCTGCCCTTTGAGGTTTGCTTTCATCACCTTTTTTGTTCTTAACTTGTCCACCAGTTTTCCATTTTTACATTTGTGTAATCCGACCTTGTGCTATGACTGATGGCTCCCCTTGTTAAAACCTGAGCATTTTGCCGATATACTGTACTACCTCATCTCGCAGCGTGACAGCACCCTTAAAAATTTACAAGCCAAGCAAATTAATAATAAAAAAGGTCATTTCCATGTATAGAAATGAGCAGAACAGGCTGAAAAAAGAACCCCCCACGTAACACTTACTGAGCAGCAGTCTCAGGTCTTTTTAGCAGAGGACATTTTGACATGTCGCAGTAGGAAAATCAAAGGTGGGAATAATAAAATTAATGATGGCTGAATTCTGTTTAGCTACTTCAGTTACAGGGTCCCATTATTGTGTAGCCTTGCTCGCTGTCACACTGTCATGGCTTAGTGGGACACTTGAATAGAACAGAGCCATTTTAATAGTATTAATTATAGCACCTGTGTTTTTCCTGCTATGACAAGTCAAAATGTTCGCTGTGAAAAAGGCCACGGTTAAAGGACTATTCCAGGATAATAAATGCTGGTATGAAGTAGGGATGGACGTTTTTAGGAACTTCCATGTGCCACTGCTTGCATTGAATTATTAAAAAGTACTAAAAAAATCTAATGTAAGAATAGGAACGGAAAACAAGTGCAATTTGAGATTAATTTATTAAACAGACAGGTTTCAATTAGCCTATTAAACCATTGTTGCTGCCGTTGACGTAACATAGGTTAGACGCAGAGCTGACATACTGTCGCTGAGCTGCTCTCCTCTCGGTCACTTCAACATCTGCCCAGTTAGCACGAGCTAATACAGCAGCAGCAGCTCACACCATCACCAAAACAGATTGCCTCTGTCCGATTAATAACCCTTAGATAACGTTAGGCTAGCTGTATTATGCTAACAGTTAGCCCTGTCTGTATGTGTGAATGTGGGTGATCTTTAACCAACTGTTCCCCAGTATGAAGCTCACAGTCTTGCAGCAGTTGTCTCCCAGTGTCTTATGATAACCAGAGAGAGAGCGACAGCAGGGTAGGAGGTGTTAAGCGAAGCAATATGTTGCATGCAGCTCTACAATGAAATATGAATTTACCTAGTAAAAAAAAAATATATAAAAGTCATATTCACATCTGGGAGGTTGGGCGGTGATTACTCAATACATTTAACAAATGCTGACGTTCAAACGAGTGTTCGAGTACTCATGTCCATCTCTAGTATGTAGTGTAGTGCAGCAGTATCTAACTCAAGTTTGCCATCATAAGCTACTGATCATATCAGACCAAGTAAACTGATTAACCCTCAGTGTACTGATCTGAGATCTGTGACTACAACAGCAGTCCACAAACCAATGGGTGATGTCATGGTAGCTACGTCTGTTATTTTATACAGTCTGTATATTATACTCATACATGAGAGCAATATCAATCTGCTCATCCTGCTCTAAAGAGCAGACGTACATATTTCTCAAAATGTGACTTTTGCCATAAAAGGGCAACTTTGGTATTTTTCAACCTGGACACCATTTTCCATGTTTGTCCAACTAATTTTTAAAAGCAGTCCAGTTGAGCAAGAGGGCTGCTGCACAACAGGCTGCAGTGTAACCACTCCACGCATGTTTACACAGTCAGTGTGTATCCTGTAATACCTGGGCCACACTGCTTGCGTGAGCAGTAGGTGACAGCTGCCTCATTGAATTGCTGCGGCACCTGCAGTGTTTATACAGATGATGTAGCTGCTGCAGAGCTGTGTGTTTCTATAACAACTGTATTTCCACAATTAAAAGCAGACACTCCACTCATTCATGGAGCCGTGCAAACCACTGCATTGTCAACAAATGCACAATAAAAAGCCTTGTGTTAACAGATGAAGGGGCTCTGTTGACAGAAACGTTGTCACCAGGAAGTGTTGAGATAAGAATAATTTTTCATGTCTGTGATCAACTTTTAAAACTGTAGTTAAAGGTGGTATGATGTCAATATGATTATCAAACGACCATTTTCACTGCCCAATTTTGCTGAATATTGCACACGCCACAGAAAAAATAGGCAAGACTCTCTAGATGTTCACACCTGAGCAGCGCTACTCATATGGGCAGTGTGGCTGCTCTAACCTGTTAACATGGACACTGCAAAAAAACAAGAGGTTCCATGACGTACACACACTGCTCACACAGGCGGTGTGGCCCAGGCCTGAAAGTGCTTATTTTTCCACTGACATAATGTTGTTCAGTGCAGCCTGTGGCATACTGTAGGCAGTATAAGCGAATGTGAAGAATGTGGTCATCCATGGGGGGCTCCACACGAGGAAAGAAACAAAAAAAAAAGTTTATCTTTTATTATTCTTTACTAATACTATTACTATTTTTATTTTTGAAATATGACATAAGGCACAACAACATAACTAAATAGCAAAGCCTACTGAATAATAGAGAGGCCTTTTTTCTGGGTTCCTGCCGCACCCCTCCCGAGCTCGTTACACTTATCATGTATCATATATAGTAAAAAGGCTTTGTGCTTATTTTTTAAAAAACTTTTTTCATGTGAGAGAAGGTTATGTAAAGGTTGTCTCATAAATGTGTATTATTGAATTTGTGCTCATTTAAAGGTAGGAAGGACTGAATGACTTCCAAACTCTTCATTTCTTTCTTTTTTTTAAGCGTAGATTTTTGTGTTTCCTTGGCACAAAAGAAGAAATAACAATTGGCAAAATTGTTATTTTAAACACTGGTATCAGTATTGGCCAAGAATTTCAAAATCGGAGAACCCTAGTTCAATTAGAAAGTTAATTTCAACATTTTATTATCATTTTACAATGTCATATATTATTTTATTGTTTATTCCTCTGAACAAGTTAATTTAGAATTATTTTATGATTTATATGATTACTCCAACACATGTGCAACATGTTACTGAAAGCAAATTAGCACATATTTTATTTCGTTTTTTACTGTTAGCTAGGTTGTTAATTTGCATTTTAGTAATAAACCTGCAGTACTTTGAACGTTGAGCTGCAGCAAACAACATGTTTTTTTGGGGGGCGGGGGAAAGCTCGCCTCGGGTACCATATGAACAAGGACTGCCACTGTTGTTGGCAGCAAAACAGACCGTTTTTGCAGCTGTAAATTTACAGTACACAGTTGCCTCAAGTGATTACTTTACAGCCTGTTTCACAGCTGCCGCTACATAAAAACTGTTGTTTCCATTCGTCTCTTAGACACCAAAAAAATGGGAAAATTGGGTCCAAGCTGAAAAATACTGACGTTACCCTTCATGTCAGATGATCTAAAACAAGTATCTTAACATATAAAGCAGATGCATGGATACACAGCAACAACATTTAACGTACACAAACCATATAATGAACAAGTATTTAAAAAGCTCTTCTCCATGTGGTGCTACTTAGTGAATGATTTGCCTTCAAATTCCCTTTTAATGACAATCACTGCATACTGTAGAGACATTAAAAATATAAACATGTGTTTCCTGACAGGAGTTCAAAACAATTATTTTAAGGGAGTGTCATACATGCAGATGCTGTTCATCACATTCAATAGAATTTATCTTGAGGTGTGTGTTCACATGGCAAGAAGACATTAACGAGTACAAATATGTTGAATGTGTTTCGCCATATTCTGGGGGCTCTCAGTTGCATGTAGCACTGTACAGTAGGCGTCTTAAACGTGGTCCGTCGATGAACAATCTGCAGTGTAGTGTGTGTGGTTGTCTGTTACTTATTTTTGTGTGTGTGTGTGTGTGTGTGTGTGTGTGTGTGTGTGTGGTGACAACATTTCACCAAATTCAGAAGCTGAATAAGGTAAATCTGAAACGCTGCCCTCGTGTCCAAAACACTGTATCTGTTATGAGTCAGTCTGTAAACATGTCGGCTCTGGCGGTGCATGTTTAATACTGTATCTGTTCTGACTCTGTTTACAAAAATCAAACATTTTTCTGTTGGCGTTAATCTACTTGCACTCACTCCCATTGAGATCAATGTTATTCTTAACAGGAAATGGGAACTGTACAGCTGCGTAGTGTTATTATCAAGCACAATCATGCCATCAACTGTAATGTAATGTAAATACTGGATAATAATCTCAGTGTATTAGCGTAGTCTGATCTGTGTGACGTTGTTCTCGTTGTATTTATTTAATATAGACTAGCTGTGTGTCTATTTTTCTGTACATATTATTTATCTAAAGTATATTTATCAAAAGGTAAAGTATGAGGCTCTATCTTTGTTTTTGTTTTTGCTACAGTCACAGCTGCTTTTATTGTAAATGATGATCAGTTGAACAGCTGGACCGTTGTTTTCCAGCGTCCACTGCATGACGTCATGCATCTCAAAACAAGTCGTCCGGCCGCCATGCTTTCAGGTTTTCTTTTATTTTTGCCTCCATTGTTTAATTTTCCATTTTGATTTTGAGATATGAAAGAATGATTATTTTAGTCTGGTGATGTATAAATAAATAATGAACTTGAAGCAGTTGTTATATCAAAGATTAAATGCTAACTTTACATTACTTTTATTCACTGTAAGGTGTTTGTCTCATTATTTACACCAGAAATGAAAACTGGATATAACTTTATTTTAAATGACAGTAATTTCCTGTACAGTTTTGCACTTGTTTACCATTTTCAGCTTGCGTCACGGCTCTGGGGATGTCAGCCATGACACCACTTTGTTCAGACTGAAATACTGAAACAACACTTTGATCAATTTCCATAAAATTTTCTACAGACATTTATGGTTCCCAGATGATATACCAAAATTACCTTGGTGATCCTCTGACTTTTCCTCTAGCACCCCCATGAGGTTCAGGTCTGTGGGTTTGAGTTAAATTTCTCAAAAACTATTGGGTGGCGTGCCAGTCATGTCCTCCTCAGGATGAATTGTAAAAAACTTTGGTGTTCCCCCGTACTTTTTTTAGCACCATCAAGTCAAAATTTGTCCTGTACAAATAACTTCCCATCTAACAACATTCATTCAGCGTCACATGCACTTTGTGTTTTTTGCTAATTAGCAAATGTTAGCATGCTAACACACTAAACTAACATGCTAAACATGGCAAACATTTTACCTGGGCCCTATTTCAGAAAGCAGGATTAGTGAAATCTCTGAGTATGTTCAGCCTGAGATGAGGGAAACTCTGAGTTTTCCGTTTCACAAAGCCAGTTCACTCTGTGAAGCAAACCTGCTGGGTGGCAGGTTTGCTTCATCTAAGCCTGAGGCTAACCACCCGCTGAGCATGTAGCAGGAAGGAGAAACATGGTGTTTCCTTTCGTGAATAACGTCGTGGACGTTGAGGCACAATTTATTCAGAGGCTGCTGCGTAAGGAGATGGTGATTTGACCCTGTTTGGACGTCTTATCGTTCCCAGAGGAGTGTCTATATGAAAGATACCGCATCGGGTCCATGTCATTGGTTCGACAGCCCATTGGTTCGACATCCCATTAGTCCGACTGTCCGCGGTGCTGAACGGCTCGTGGCGGGCGTATGGTGTGCCGCGACCGGCTTGAGGCGGAGCAGGCTCACAGCTTATGTGTTTGTCACTTTCTTTTTCATTTTAACCCACACCATGATCTTTTCCTGACCCTAACCAAGTGGTTTTTGTGCCTAAACCTAACCAGACCTTAACCACAGGGCATCATGATGATTTCGGAACGGACTTCGGAACAATGAGTTTAATATGGTCGGAACAATGGGATGTCGAACCAATGGGCTGTCGAACCAATGGGCAGTTCCCACCGCATCACCATCTGAGCAAGTTTTCTGCATTGCCCTTCGATTCTTCGCCAACGGCAGTTTTCTTTATAACATCAGAGACGCTGAACACATCAGCAAGACAGCAGTTTTTAATAAAGTGACTCAGGCTCTGAAAAGACTTTTGCTGTTTTCGTGATTTTCCCTGGGCATAAATCAAAACGGATTATCACAGAGGAATTCCACAGAACTGCAGGGTTGTCAGTGTTACTAAGAAATTAATCTACGTGGATACTTTACACAATGATTTATGAATAGTTATCATATCTTTAAAGATTCCACAGTGTAATTGGCTCATTTATGAGACTCTCTCCATCATTGCTCCATCTGAGAATAAAAGAGATTACATGAATAGGAAGTCATTTCAATTAGCATAAGCCTAATATTGCAAGAATAAAGCAAGTATAAGCAAAATTTCTTACCAGTCTGTATAATATCTTGATTTTGAGTTTCTGCCCAGTGTGTTTGGGCCCCATCAGATTACAGCTGAATAAGAGGATATAGCAAATTATATTTAAATATATGAACACTGTTAAGCTATAAAAATGTTTCTTTATTTTCTGTATATTAGACACGTATTAACGCATCACTTCACATTATCTACTAACACCCTCTGCAGTCTTTTGCCAACACACCTCACACTGTTAAGCCGCAGCTGCCATATTTTTTTTTTCAAACATGTTCGAAGTCCACATTTGCGGTCATTAAAATCCCCTATTCAGTTGGGGTGAAATAAGGCTCAGGCTGAACATAATCAGAGTTGATTCTGATCAGCTTTTCTGGAACTGAGAACTAAGAGTTTCATAGCTCAGGCTCAGTCAACTCGAAGATCGGGATTAGGCTCAGAGTTTGTTGAGCCTGCTTTCTGAAATGGGGCCTTGCTCAACATCAGTATGTCGATGTTAGCATTTAGCTTCAAAACACTGCAGCGAGATGGCACAGTGACTGCGGCCTTATCAGAGTGCATTACTTCATTAATGTGTTCAGAGTCACTGTTAATCATCAACAAGGCAAGTGAAGTTTGGACCACAAATCACACAATAAATCTTGTAGCTCATTGAAACATTTGACTTCATGAATATATAATCATGAAAACTGGCTGTAAACCCACTTTTTAATAAAGTCAGCTGATTTTGTTCAGAGGAACCAGCCTGCTGAGTCTGAAATGTTTGTTCCTTCCCACTCCTCTGCTCGGTCCAACTCTTGTGCAACAAGTTCCTCTTTTGTTTGAGCCCTCCAGACCAAATAAGTTCTCCCACAGTAAACTTTGTGTGGTCGCTCTTGTGACTCTTAATGTGCCGACTACATTTTGCACAGTGGGAATTCAGCACAAGTGACATCCTGTGAGTGTGGTGTGGGTGAAGCAACGAGAAGACATGTAATGAAAAGGTTTATAGGCAAATCAACAGGGCTTCTTTAGGTTAAAGTAGCAATATGTTAAAATATTCTATTACATTAAAAGCATTCAAAGATTTACTGAGATAATTTACTGAAATAAAATTAGCAATACTATGATGTAAAAATACTCAAATATAAGTAAAAGTACTGCAAGTATATATAGTAATTTGAAAGGGTCCATTGTTGCGGCTTGTTTTTTCTGTTCAAAGACTAATGAAATAGTGGCAGTACCACAGTGTAGAAATCCTTTGTTACAAGTAAAAAGTCTTGCAAGTAAAGTTTTACTCAAGTAAAAATACAGAAGCAGTAGCACCAAAAACATACTCTTCCTTTTTCTTAGAAAGACAAATATACAGCTTTAATTTGAAGGATTGAATTGACTGTAAGGAACAAAACATTTCAGATATCGAGGTGTTTAAATCCCTTTGAAAATGGCCATATCATTTGTTCCCTCACCAAAATTTAGCCAAACTTGTAGCATTCCTTAGGCCACTGATACTCAACTTGCGGCTGGCGAGCAAAATCTGGCCCGCACTAGAGTGCCAAGTGGACCGCCTACCATTCTCTAATTCACAATGAAAATAACTGGGAATTTCCTTTGTATTTTGAATGTAAATAAGGTGCCAGGATGCATAAAAAACATTAAAATAGAGCTTATTGATTTTAATAAAAGAGGGCCAGGGGAGGATCTCCAAGATCTCCTGACAGAGGTTTGGGCTAGGTCATGAATGTACCAAAATCCTAGAAACGCCACTGTGTACAGCTGTCCTTTGTGGGGCTGCTGCGACTGGATGAATGAGGACAGTGTTATTATGTACACTGGTAAATATTATAAGAAGAGGACAGGTCTTGCAGGACTGTAGCCACGAGGCAACAGAGGCCGTGGACAAGATGGGAAAAGGCCACTGAGAGGAGGATGACCTGGGTGGTGCTGTTGAAAGAAGAGCCCAGGAGGATCAAGTTCCTCATACAGGCTGTGTTTGTTGAGCTTCCCAGCCCATCAAACATGCAAACAGGAGTCACCAGCATGTCCACTGTGCTCCAAGCCTGGGACACATTCTGAGCAGCTGCTCGAAGGCACTGGGGGAGGGATGGTACAGATGGAGGCACGACCAGGTCCTGAGGCCATCTCTGGAGCCTCCAGCAATGGAGTGGAGTGGGCCAAACGTTCCCGCTCCTCCAAGCTGGCCATCAGAGTGGGGATGCAGCCAAGACCCACTGCAAAACCAGCTGCAGGCGTCCTGGCCTCTGCGAGGGACTGGCAGCTGTTGGTGGACCTTGAGCAACAACTGAAGTGTCACAACAATGTTGTAACCACCACCTTGAGACCAGAAATCATTCTTCAGTTTGAGGCCACCAAACAAGTGGTTCTGTTAGAGCTGACAGTGCCTTGGGGAGATTGCTTGGAAGAGGCCTTCAAAAGGAAGCTCACCAAGCATGAGGGACTGTTCAGTGAATGCCAACAAGCCTGTAGAGGTTGGATGCAGGGGTTTTGCTGCCCAATCTCTTGCCAGAGCCTTCAGTTTGCTGGGCATCAAAGGAGTGAGGAGCCACGTGCAATACCACTGAAGCAGCAGAGAGAGCCTCCAGAAGGCTGTGGCTCAGAAGAGAACGATGGGAGGCAAAGTAGCTAGCTAGCTATCTGGACACAGGCTGGAGTCAGATCAGCCTCAGCTGGGTCGTCGACTGGAGGAGGGTGTGTGATGTTGAAAGACCTGAAACAATCAATGATTTCAGGAACATCACTGAAGATGCGGCCAGATTAGCACATGCAGATTTACTTGCACAACTAAAGGTTTGTTTATTAGCTGGCCCCTGGCCTCCTGTTATTTTGCAAAAGTGGCCCCCAGGCAAAGCAGGTTGAGTATCCCTGACCTAGGGCCCTTTTCTGACAAGATATTTTGGCATTGCTGGTACCAATGGATGCCTTAGGTTATCTAGTTTCTAGGGCTGCCCCCTGATAGTCGACCAAACGCTAGTAATAAATCAAAACCTATATGACTGGACCATGTGGGAATTTAAATGATGACTATTGATTGACTAGGAAAATTCTTCGTTGGGGGCAGCCATACTAGTTTCACACGATACCATTACCATTGTGCTAGATAAAAAAAATAGTGCTCGACAGCCTCTTAGGGTGCTTTCACACCTGCCCTGTTTGGTTCAGTCCAATCAAACTCAAGCTTGTCTGCCCCCTAAGTGCGGTTCGTTTCAACGTTTGTTTACTTCCTGGATTTTTCCCACATGGAAATTCTGACCAGCTTTCTCACAGGCATTTGATCTGGTCCGCTTGTAAATGCTGCCTTGAGAACATGAACCAACTCTAGGCAATTATACAGCTTTGTAACAAAATCAGTCCCTGATATGGACCAAAGCAAGACAACTCTAGGGTCCTGTTTATACGACAACGATTTCAACTGAAAACGGTAAACATTAGTTGTGTTTTGGCCGATCGTATACATGACTGCTGCATTTTGGGTGCCTGAAAATACAACGTTTTGGAAACGGCACTGTCTACATTGTCATGTAAACTTGCAATATGCAGTTCCTCTGAAAACGGAGACTTTTCACACATGCGTATTACGCTTCCAGTCACTAGGCATGCACGAGAAAGTCGACCATCACAACAACAATGGCGGACTCCCGAGCTCTGCTTGTGCTGCTCACCCTATTGAATTTATCAACGCTTCCCCAGCAAAGTGTAGATTTACTGTAGCAACTCCACCTCGTCGTCCATCCAGACAAATGTCCATGCAGTTGCCATTTTGTTTGTTTATGCACTGTAGAAGGAAGCGTAAGTGTCACACCGCCAACTACTGGCCTGGCATATATACTGCAGCATTTTTGGTCATTTTTGCGGATCCCTGTGCACAGCGCTTGTTATCAAAACACTGTCGTCTGAACATGGAACTTTTTTCAAAACGAAAATGAGAAACAATTCTGTTTTCAGTGGATTGTTTTCGTGTAAACATGGCCTAGGTCTGAAAGCACCCAATATTGACCTCCAGTTATTTTAGCTGGCAGGGTGGGGGAAGCAATTATATCAGGGGGACCATGGCCCCTCCTTGGGAGCCCCACTGGCTAAAAGCACAATCTTGGCTCCCAAAATGTGACAGAGTAGAAGTATAAGGAGGCAGAAGATGGAAATATTTAAGTACAAGTACCTCAGACTTGTACTTAAGTACAACACATTTCCACCACTGTGTATTTAAATGTCTGACCTGTAAGTTCAGCTTTAACAACATGAGCTGTCCAGGTTGTTATCCTGTGATCACACCATGAACCCGAGCTGTTTACACCATGAAACATGAAGCAATATTAAGTCTGCTGAGTTTACACTGAGACTTTTGTCCGCTTTACTTTGAGCCCACTAACCTCCCGTCAGCTGGATGAATGAATGACCAGACTTGGCTCATGTTTGAAAGGGCGGGTCAGTGTCTCCCCCCGAACAGGCCAATAAAACAGGAGCGCTGCTTGCAGCCCGGATTGTGTGTTGCATAACCACACTGCAGATCCACAGCGGCGGCGGCCAGTGTCGGTTCAACCCCTCATTCATCGGTTTACCTCTTCACAATGGCAGCTCCGAAGAAAGTCTGCATCATCGGCTCCGGAAACTGGCAAGTCGATGTGTTAATGTGTTGAAGTGTGAACTGTTAAACATGGCTAACTTTGCTGTGCGCGGTCATTTATCTGTGTGTGACACATTGCGTGTTAACCCGGTGAACCGTTGCTAGCCAATTTAGCATCACTGGGTAACCAGCAAGCTAACGTTAACTATCAGTTAGCAACATTTCCATGGTGACATTACAGAAGTTTGACTTGTACCACTGTCTACTATGTGACATTTAGTTAGCTGTGAGATAAGCCAGTGTTAACCTTGATTAGTGAGCTATGAAACCAGCTGAGTGGACAGAAAAATGGCCACATGCCAGTCACGATTAACGTTACTGGGGTTTTGCCCTAAGGTTAGCCACGTTAGCGTTACTGTGTCAACAAAGGAAGTACTCCCCTTTGCACCTTTACAAAAGAAATATGCTAAAATTATTTTGCAGCCTGCGTCTGGGCATGGCTCTCCATATTTGCCAATAGAAGCTCTCAATGGATGGTTCTCTCAGGGTGGCGCCAAACCCCATTTTGTAATCTTATAATTTAAAGTTACCATGTCGACTTCAAAATCCAAGAGGGATAAAACATGATTTAAAGTCATAAATTAATCATTTAAGTGCTCTAGTAAATTCGTCATATAGCTTTAATTGATCAACCAAACTTAATTTACTTTATTAGTTAAAACATCTGTTTTTATACTGGACTCTGCTTGTACAGTAATGTAGCCATTCTGTGAAGTAATTAAAAAAACAGTTTGGGTTTTATCTGATGTTTTTATGCCGAATTCATGTGTGAGCCCCATATCATAAGAACAATGACTGAAAATCATGATTAACCCTTTAAACATGCTGTTAAGTAAAGGAACATAAAATCACCAGGTTTGTCAATGGAATTCAACATTGTGTGTCAGCTGCAAAAACTGATGGCTTCCTCTGGGTGAAACCAAACTCCATCCAACAGCCAACTGTTGACCGTAGTTTTAGTTTACCTCGTCATGAATGAATCCTTTAAGTCCTCTAGTAAATTCGGCATATAGCTTTAGTTTATCAACCAAACTGTGTTTACTTTATTAGTTAAAAACATCTGTTTTTATACACTGTTTGTACAGGAATGTAGCTATTGTTTTAAAGAAATCAAGAAGATTGCTGGTGCATTATGTGTTTTATGCCGAATTCATGTGTTGGCCCCAATTTATACTAAGAGTGACCTAAAATTATGTTTAACTCTGTGTAACATTGCTGTTCAGTAAATTAACATAAAGCAGGTTTGTCAATGGAGTTCGGCGTACTGTATCAGCTAGAGAAATATATGTAAGCACCTACAGTAGAAATATTTTAATGTTATTTTACCTATCCACAGTGGGTATGGCTTTACATTCTTGCCAGCAGAAGCCTTTAATGAGCCTTTGGGTTCAGTCCAACAGCCAACTGTTGAATGTAGTTTTAAGTTACTTTGTGTACTTCAAAATCCCAGAATTATAAACATAATTTAGAGCCAAAAATGAATCCTTAAAGTCCTCTTGTAATTCTGTACATAGCTTGAGTTTATCAGCCAAACAGGTGTATTTTATTAACCTAGTTAAAAAAGTCTGTTTTTTACCCAGTGCTTGGTAGCTGTTGTTGGAAAGAAATTAAGTTTACGCTCATTATGGTTTAAATATTTTGATGCTGCATGAATGTGGTGGCCCTGAATTATGAGATGAATCATATTAAACACTAAAGTGACATAACTGTTGAGTAGAGGATCTTATCTTTTGATTTCTCTTGAGTTGGACATACTGTGTCAGCAACAACAGCTATGCAACATGTTGGCTCACGCTCCTTATGTCAGTTATTTTACAGCCGTCATTTACAATGAACATAGCTCTACATTCCTGTCAACAGAAGCCTCCAGTGGGTGGTTTCCTCAGGGTGAAACCAAACTCCACTCAGCAGTTGGGTAGTTTAAGGTTACCTAGTCTACTTCAAGTCATAAATGAATCCTGTATGTCCTCTTGTAAATTCACGCATATAGCTAAAACATCTGTTTTTATGTTTAAAATGTTTGTTCGGGATTGAGTCTATTGTTGGAAAGAAATTAAGTTAAAGCTTGTTGCTGTTTGTTGTTCTTGTGCTGAATTAATGTGTTGGCTCTGAGTCAGTAGAGGAGTGCTTTAAAATCATGTAAAGCATTATGTAACATTACTTATGAGTAAAAAGAAAATCAACAGAATTTTCAATGGAGTTTGGTGCAGCTTTGTCTACACCAGATGGCCACATATTTCAGCTTATGAGTGCAGCTTGCCAGGTCATCCTGCTGCAGAACAGAGAGCAGCAACCCCAGAGTGATCCAAAAAGAAAACACATGTGGAGCCACGACTATTAACGACCTGATGATCTCACCACCAGTCACATGATATAAATAACTGTTGAACATCAAGACTTAAAAGGCAAAATCAGTGGAGTGCAGAAACTTTTCATTTACAGTGGTTATAAATGCATCGTGGATGTAAACACGATCTCTTGTGTAGATCAGATACTAACCTGTCACTATTAACGACACAGGGGCTCTGCCATCGCCAAGATAGTGGGTGCCAATGCTGCTCAAAATTCCAATTTTGACACCACTGTAAAAATGTGGGTGTTTGAAGAGACGGTGAACGGGCGCAAACTGACTGAAATCATCAACACTGACCATGAAAATGTGAAGTACCTTCCTGGGCACAAGCTGCCAGCTAACGTGGTAAGAAGTCGTTGGTTTCTAACAGTGTTCTGTGTTTAAAGCACCAGACTTAAATGTATGTCACTCCTCTCTCAACATCATCCTCACCCTCCTCTTCCTCCTCAGCTGGCTGTTCCAGATCTGGTGGAGGCGTCCAGTGATGCAGACATTTTGGTGTTTGTGATCCCGCACCAGTTTGTTGGGAAAGTGTGTGACACCATAAAGGGGAAGATAAAGACAGACGCACTGGGGATATCGCTCATCAAGGTTGGACTTGAATATTTCACCTTTTTGTTTCTAAATATTGGTGCAACACTTCTTCATGACTCAGAGAGTTTAGAGCAGCCGTAAGCCAGCCGTGGTCTTTGACCCAAATACCAGCCTGCTGTGGCTTAATGTAAATACACAGCTTGTGTGTGTGTGTTTGTGTTCCTCCAGGGCGTCGACGAGGGACCTGATGGACTCAAACTTATCTCTGACGTGATTCAGGAGAAGCTCGGTATCACCATGAGTGTGCTGATGGGGGCCAACATCGCCAATGAGGTTGCTGATGAGAAGTTCTGCGAGACCACCATTGGTTAGTTTGATTATGTTGCTTTTTATTTCTTGCTTTGACATATTTTTTGATTGCGCAGCATAGGGTTGGTGTTATTTTTGAAGAAGGTTTCTTGTTTAATCAGGACAGAGTTGCACTTTGGTCCAGTTTTAAAGTTACAGTAAGCAGGTTTTACCCTTGAAACAGGAAGCGTGTTTGTTGTGGTTTGTGTCACGCAGCCCTTTAGTGTTGTCAGCATGCAAGTGACAGCTTAATCAGCTTCTAAGTTGCTGTGTAAATGACAGACGGGTTGGTTCAGTTTGATATTTGCTTTCTTCATGTATGTGTACTCACATGACGACATGCTTCATGGGTTTACTGTTGGTGTGTGACAGGATTATTATTTATTGGATCAGAGCTGGCTGATACCACTTTTTGCCTTGGAGCATTACAGCTGTGCTGATGCAGTCAGTGTTTTAATCATGACTTTTAATAAAAGTCTACTAATTTAAATGGTGGTGAAAATAAGATAACCTGTTTTTATTTATGCTTGCAGGGTGTAAGAATAAAAACCACGGGGCTCTGCTGAAGGAACTCATGCAGACCAACAACTTCCGAGTCACCGTGGTAGAGGAGTATGACGTGGTGGAAATCTGTGGAGCCTTGAAGGTGAGCTTTTATTACAAAACAGCTGCATGTTGCAGAAGTGGGGCTCATGGTTGTGTTTAAAATTGCATACTAATGTACTGCATACTGCACAGTCAGTACGACATACAGCCTACTAAATTAATGATTAAGTGTGCCATTACCAGCAGACTGTTCATGTCATCCACCCACCCCACTGGTGGGCTCAGCCTTAGAGATAGGGTAAGGAGCTCAGAGTAGAGCCGCTGCTCCTTTGTGCCAAAAGGGGTCAGTTGAGGTGGTTCAGGCATCTGATCAGGATGCCTCCTGGGCGTGTGTTGGGCATGGGTAACTGGTAGGAGGCCCTGGGGCAGACCCAGAACACACTGGAGGAATTACATATCTCATCTGGCCTGGGAACACCTTGGGGTCCCCCAGGAGGAGCTGGAAAGTGTTGCTGGGGAGAGGGACGACTGGGGTGCTTTGCTCGGCCTGCTGCCCCCGTGACCTGGCCCCCGGATACGTGGATGGATGGATGAATGGATTAATACTATCTATGGGAGGAATTTATATTGGTTTATTAATTTTTTCAAAGTGATACAAACAATACACAAAAGTTAGTTACACTCAAAAGTGTGATTACAAAATGGTGGCTGGTAGAATTTAGAATTCACCAGCAACTTTGACTGGTGGAAGAAAAAGACAACTACTAAATTGCTCACAGTCCGCCATTGGACGGTCTGAAGAGCAGCTGCGCATTTTAAGGCAGTTAAGTATGTTGAGTGAGCTCACATCTTGTAATCAGAAATTCTTGCAAAACTGCGTTGTCATCCTATGTTGTCAACTACATTGATATCCACATACTCTGCTGTTTGACACACTACATACTCACTTTGACCTCTTACTTGGTATGAACAGTATGTTAGTATGTGATTTTGAACAGAACACAAGCCTGTTTGTCTCACACTGAGTCATCTCACTAAATTATGATTATGCAATATGGAACATTTCGTTAAGTTTAACAATTGACTGTTTAATGAGCGATGAGAGAGTCTTTGTACGCTGAGCAGGAGCCAGACAAAGACCTAACCTACTTAGTTACATTCCACCACTGCACTCCTGTCAAATACAATGCATCTTTGTAAAGGTAAAACAACTTTATTAGATACACAAGATTATACTGCCAGTAAGAGAATGCTGGCAAATCATAGAAAGTGACGTGTTTCGAATCTAAGCAGCAACACGGACTGAATAAGTCTTCTCCTGGGATACACACCCGACTCCAAATGTTGAATAAAACATAAAGCCAGTGTACTTACAATTTCAAAAAGGCCCCGCGTTTACAGATTTACATTTAATTTAGCAGGCATATTTAGGAGGGGACATTTTTCATGTCGTTAGCTGGTGAGTTAAAAGCCATTAGACATTTATCCTCTCACAGGCGTCACACATTTTAATAGAAATTAACATTATAGATGTAACTTGTTCCTAATGTCTTTTTACCAAATTACAGCTGAAACACTTATAACAGTGACTGATTCATCAAATTTTAAGCAAGAAAGACGGAGCGTGATTTGATTCCAGCTTCTCAGACATGATGATTTGCTGCTGTTCTGTTTTTATGCCTCTGTGCCGTCATAGCTGTGAACAGAGGAGTTATGTTTTCAGGTTTTCCATCTGTCTCTTTCTTGTGAACGCGATAACCCAGGAACACTTTGAGGGAATTTTTTTTTTGCACAAATGTTCACTTGGACTCAACTATGAACTGATTTAGATTTTGGTGGTTTAAGGAAAGCATGTTTTTGGCTACAACTCAAGAATTCGTACACTAATTATGACAAAATTTCACACAAATGTCTAACTGCATAAAATAATGATAAAGTAATGACATTTTGTATCCAAAAGGTCAAAGGTCAGCTTCACTGTGACATCATAACGTTCTAAAAAACACTTCTCTTGCCATTATTCAGCGTCATATTGAGATATATAAAAGAACAAGGTAATAAATAACTGTTATTTTTAACATTGTGTCTCTAGCTCTTTGCTAACACTTTCCCTCCTCGTCTGTCCCTCAGAACATTGTCGCGGTCGGAGCCGGTTTCTGTGATGGTCTGGGCTTCGGAGACAACACAAAGGCAGCAGTGATCAGGTTGGGCCTGATGGAGATGATTGCCTTCGCCCGCATTTTCTGCACCGCTGGTCCCGTGTCCTCTGCAACCTTCCTGGAGAGCTGTGGTGTGGCCGACCTCATTACAACCTGCTATGGTGGCCGCAACCGCAAAGTCGCTGAAGCTTTTGTGAAGACGGGGAAGGTGAGAGCTTTTATTCAATTGTCAAATGCTTTTACTGTTTTTGAGAAAAGGACATTTGTCCAACTTGTGTGGGTTTTAAGAAATGATCAGATTCAGCAGCCAGACATGATGATTGCTTTTGGTTTGTTGACAAATGCAATAAATAACTAAATAAAAGAGGTGGTCTGTGTTGTGTCACTGACTGGATGATTATGTAACTCTTCAGCTGATGGTTCATAGAAGCTTTATAGCAGAGCAAAGTACACAGTTTAAGCCCAGGACCATACGACAAGAGCTTAGAGGGAAAACTAAAATAAAAACATCACTGTCTTTAATAATCCTTAATAATAGCTTGAAAATAACATCCACCACAAACTGTGATATCTTGTTTTATAAACCATTTTGAACTTTTACTCTGAAGACACACTCTCTTCATACCAGCACAACTCTTTCTAAATAAAAGCTCCAACCTTTGTAATATAACTGAAGGGACAAATAATAGTGCAGCATTAAAATAAAATACTTTATGAAATTAATAAACTTGGAAAAAAATTGTTTAGGCATGCTGGACCATACCAAAGGTTGTAAAATTCAAAATTAAGCTAATGCTAAGTGCCCAAAACTGCAGTTCATCTAATGGCCACTTGAGGCTGGCACTAGAAGCGAGTCAATCCTCACAGAGCCCCATGTTAAAATGTTCAACTTTACAGCAGAAATAAACATGTTTACAGCCTGGTAGGGCTGGGGGGGGGGGGGTTTTATATAATGCACTCGTTTACTTTTATTAAGGCTTAAAGTTACGCATAATTAAGGGTGTGGCTGCTTTGAGTGACAGCTTGGTGCTGTCTGTTGAAAAGTCACTACCATGGTGACAATGTGAATCTGGCATCACAAAATATCTCTGCCCAAGAAAAGTCTTGTTTAGCATTTTATTGTACCAACGACCCTTAAAGGAGTCGACTGTTCAGTTTTTCCAATAAATACACTTTGTTTAAATGGTTTTAAGCCTGTTTTTTTGCTTGCGAAAATTAGCATTTGCACTATCACACTTCAAATAGACTGTAAATGCACTGTGCTAACCAAGCTAGCAGCTAGCATTAGTGTTGGCTCCGATCTTTTGGTCAAAATATGGTCATCTCTGGCTCCAAAAATCCAAGATAGTGACTGTTAATAAATGCCAAACTGGAGGCTTCAAAACAGGAGTTCACAAACCAATAGGTGGTGTCACAGTGGCCACGTCCATTGTTTTATACAGTCTGTAGTAAAATTGAAGTCATAAAATAAAAAGTAAAATTGGGACATGTTTGTTCCCATGTAACAAGAGTTCACACTTCTGCCTGTCATGTTTCTTCTCAGTCCATTGAGGAGCTGGAGAAAGAGATGCTGAACGGTCAGAAGCTGCAGGGACCAGCCACAGCAGCTGAGGTCTATCTCATCCTCAAGCACAAAGACCTAGTGGACAAGTAAGTTGAGCAGCAACATTAAAACACAGAATCTCACAGATGGTCAGAAATACATCAGTCCAGCTTTATTTTTTGCACTCAACAACGCCTCCTCCTTCCTCCCAGGTTCCCGCTGTTCAACGCAGTGTATCAGATCTGCTATCAGGGCCATCCAGTCACAGAGTTCATAAGCTGTTTGCAGAACCACCCAGAGCACATGTAAACAACAACAAACTGACCAAGTGCCTTCTGAACGGAGAACATTACCATTCCTCACCTGTTACCCGTCACAAATAGTCGGGGGGATGACCAGTCACTCCACAGCTGTCGTGCAACCAAACGACTCCAGCCAGCGAGTGCAGTCCACGTTCACTCTTTCGGAGAGGTTGCATAACATTTGTGTGTTAAGCCCTCTACTTTGTCCTTAACACTGAGTTTCTTTTAAGTGCTTTCTTTTATTTCCTGTCATACATGAAACTTGAAGGATAATTGGATTTTCAGTCTCCGTGTGACGCTCAGAGAGCTCTTTTTGCCTGAGATCTCTTTTTTTCTCTAAAATCAGTATGCATGATGTCACTTTTGTAGACGGCAACCGAGTTTAAAACACTAATATAGATGTAGAGACTTGATTTGATATCGAAATGTTCTTAAAACTGTCTCTGGCTGACTCCTGTTTTAATCAACCCTTGACTGCCATTCAGTTGATAACACCTTTGTACAATGTTTATATGGCACCACATCATGCATTCAGATTTTGGCAGGGCCGACCACTCAGGGCAGAGACCTGTTGAAAGCCTTCTGTAGAGGGGATTATCATTATCTAATGTGAATGGTGCCGTCCAGTGAATGCCTGTCCATCACAATTTATTTAATAATAGATGTAATACCTCACCTCATTATGTCTGTGTGTGTGCCCAAAGTGTCTTACATGAACCACTATATTTCCTGTCCTGTACTGTATATTACCATACTGTCGAACGCACAGCAACTGTTTTTAACAAGAAAATGCAAGTGCCTTAGAATGCACGGTTGCTAAATCTTGGCCACTGTTTTTTTTTTTGTTTTGTTTTGTTTTCTGTCCAACCAAAGACTTCTTTACGTCCGTCAACAATGCCATTTGTTAATGTGAACCTGCCTGACCCCATGTCCACCAAGTACGTTGGAAATTATGTCAACACGTATCTGTGAATAAACTAATTCTGTTGTCAAATCATCACTGGAATCATTCTTGACTCTATTGCATTAGAAAGGTAGTTATCTCTATTGTAACCACACAGCAGCTCCTCCTCACACAGCAGCTCCTTCTCCAAAGCCTGTCTGCTCTGAGCACATCCAACGTCTCTAGCATGACCACTCCCATGCTGCGCTCACACTTCATATAGTGTGCTGTTTTTTAAATGACGCATGCTACTCTTCCAACACCCCATTTCCATCCAAACATTTTTATGACATGCTACACCATGATCTGTTTCTATACTATGACTTTTTTTTCATGATTTTTCATGACATACTGACTTTTTTTTCATGATTTTTCATGACATACAATACTATGAATTTTTTTCATAATTTTTGGTAACATACTATACTATGAATTTTTTTTCATGATTTT